>NC_080571.1:193344938-193665282 GCF_030247185.1 Malaya genurostris | reverse complement strand
CTCCATCACGAACGCCTTCATAAAAGGTTCTTTTTAGAACCACCAATATTTTATCATAAAGAACTATACTGGTTATTTCGTAATATTTGTGTGTCAGAATGTTTAATGTAACTAATCTGTACTGTAGTTTAGGTGTATCGTTTCAAATTCTAGTAGTGTAAAAGGAGAAAACTTGCACAATTCACACAATCGATCAACTAATTGATATTCGGAAATATAAAGAAAGAGTGTCAGTTTTATTCGTATTCGCGACATCCAGTTATGTCTCTGACATTACACACCTGTACCGACGACACGACCAGACACTTCGAAGAAAAATCGCAATAAAAAGTGTTCGTGAGTGATTTACTACCAGTTACCACAGTATTGAGCGTCCCCTTGTTTATTATAAAAATAGTCTTCTCAAGCAACACTGTTCTGGTTGCTACGGACTGGTTACCAAGAAATTCCGGCGAAGTAAATAAACAAAAATTCCAAAAGTACATGATTTGAATTCAAAAATGGATCCTTCTTTGATATGGGAGAAATAAATTTAGACTCCAACGGTATAACAGTCTCTTCGTAGCCAGTGGACGAATCAGAATTTCGGGATGCAGACAGGTACTGTAGGTATATGGTGTAAATTATCTAATGACTTCATGCAAATTTGATTTATTAGCTGAATATGGAGAATGAACTCGAAAATCACGAGCAGTTTAAGTTAAGCCAGAAGATATTGTCAGTAACGATACTACCAATTCCAATGTGGCAAACTTGATAACAAACCTCTATGTAGATCGTTCCGCAGAGCAGAATTTGCTTGCGCAGAGATTCACGGACAAATCTAAAGTTCTTTTCTCCGGTGACGAAAAATAAATACAAGAATAAATACAGGAATTGTACATACAATGCAAAGCGATCGGACGGTTCTGCAAAACAAGTCTGTTGTGTGTTTGTATTAAGAACGATTGCATTTGCACACTAAAATATATCACAGATTTTCTAAAAGTTTATATTTTTATCTAGTCTAGATTAATTCTAATAAATGAACAGAATGTAATCTGAAATTATTACCCCTATTCTACATTTCGATCGTATTAGAATATTTCGGCTGAATGTAAAAAAAATCATTCTGCCTTTCGATTGAGTGATGCTTTTTATTGAAATCTCGAGCTCGATAGAGAATACAAAATTTGGTATTCGACCAAAATACTACGATTCGATCGAAATACCGAATAGGGTTGCACGTAATCTTTAGTCCAGTTTGATTTCTAATAATCAAACCTAGTTTTGATATATCTGCCCTTTTCATATAAACATATGTCATTAGAGTGCTAACGCAGGCCATGGAGTTTGAGCCTGGAACTTAGTTGGAATCAAATTGTGGGAGCCAACTCCAATGCGCAGTGGAAAGAAGATGATGTATTCTTCCATTGCCGATATTTTCCATCAATGATTGGAAATTCAGTATTTTTTCGCTGTACACCGGTCTTTATAACTCTTATATTATTGTGTATTAAACCGGAGAGCTGGGTGTCAATTATTACAACATAGTTGTGATTTATTTATAAGATTTCTGAGTACTGGCTGTATGCGTTTCTACATGTTAGTTTGATAGACATACACAAAATCAAATATAGGTCGAGTTTAAGGCACGGAAACTGACAAAAGAAATCAAATTCCGACTCTTCTACAACGATCACACTTTCGTATACTCTTAATGTAGCTATCGAAAACAAGACACTTTAGTTTTTTTTTTTTTTTTTTTTTTATTAAGTTTACGTTTCGTCTTCGACTCATCAGTGCGTCAGCAGATTATGCTGACGCAAACCCCCGGATCAACGTAATCCGCTGAGCAGACGTAAAGTTAATGCTATTTGCAAGACACTTTTTATTACACAAAGGAGTGTAACGTCTAAACTGACGTCTCGAACGAAACAAGTTTCGGCTTACTGGCCGTACAGATTGTGGTAATTTGAAGGGGAAAAAGCTTGCTTTTACCCCCAAATTTATGCTAGGTGCACATAACCATTTTCTTAAGTTTACGTTTCGTCTTCGACTCATCAGTGCGTCAGCAGATTATGCTGACGCAAACCCCCGGATCAACATAATCCGCTGAGCAGACGTAAAGTTAATGCTATTTGCAAGACACTTTTTATTACACAAAGGAGTGTAACGTCTAAACTGACGTCTCGAACGAAACAAGTTTCGGCTTACTGGCCGTACAGATTGTGGTAATTTGAAGGGGAAAAAGCTTGCTTTTACCCCCAAATTTATGCTAGGTGCACATAACCATTTTCTTAAGTTTACGTTTCGTCTTCGACTCATCAGTGCGTCAGCAGATTATACTGACGCAAACCCCCGGATCAACATAATCCGCTGAGCAGACGTAAAGTTAATGCTATTTGCAAGACACTTTTTATTACACAAAGGAGTGTAACGTCTAAACTGACGTCTCGAACGAAACAAGTTTCGGCTTACTGGCCGTACAGATTGTGGTAATTTGAAGGGGAAAAAGCTTGCTTTTACCCCCAAATTTATGCTAGGTGCACATAACCATTTTCTTAAGACACTTTAGGTTCAGCAGCTATCGAGAAGGATGAGCGCAAATCCGTCGGTACAAGACATGTAAACAACACGTCATCGAATCGTTGCTAGGATATCGGTAACTATTAGTCGAAAATAACAATTTATCGGCCAAGGCAGAGATACCAGGTCATTTTTTCAAAAATCTGTGGTCAAATCCAAAACCAGTCTGTGAAAATCTGTGACTGTTTTCCGTACCCCGATAGCAGTTCAAAATCAAATTTGGTGAGCAAAAAAAAAAAAAAGGTCTCACTACCCTTTTTCTGTCCCCATTTCTGCAGATCGAATTCTATTTAGTGAGCAAAAAAAAAAAAGGTCTCACAATCAACACGCTGTGTCACTTATTGGTGCTAAACTGTACTCGATTTCCAAAATCTGTGATATATTCAAGAATCTGTGAAAATCTGTGTCAGTTTTAAAATCTGTGCAGAAAACTCAAAATCTGTGAAACACAGATTAATCTGTGAACCTGCCAGTTTTTAAAAAAAATCGTGCGAACTCGTTTTGACATTACGAGTTACTGAGGGGTAGTTAAATTTACGATACAGTTTAAATAGACGAGTGGCAGGTCGTGTCGTCGCCTGTACTTTTTCTGCTCTTGTATTCTGGTAATGTAACGAAACATGAGAGAGAAATAAAATCGGCTCATCAAGGCTGCCAAACAAGCGGTAGCTTTATTGGATTTTATGTGATCTAGTCAAACTTGTAACCGAAAAAATCAAAACTTCTTGGCCACCCGGCCACATCGAGTCATTTTAAACATTTACGAGAGAGCATGAAGAGAAATGTAATACGCATAGCGAGCGACACGGTTTTACGCTAACAACTGGCATCTGCCCTCAAAGCTTCAAATCGTTTTATGGCACGTTTTTGTCTTGCTGTCTAGCAATAACCTACCTCTAGCATGCTAGGAGTAGAACTGAAACGCTAGCTTTAATTTCGCTTCTATTTATAGATTAGCGTGCTTCCAACAACTTCGCTTTTGCATCGATTGACCAATCAGAGCGATGCTCTCTCTTTGATACATCGCTTACTCCTTCCAAACCGTCGTCTATGGCAGGGAAATCCGGTATGCCAAAGATTTTTAGCAGCCAAATAGGACACTGCTCCCTACTAATCAAAATTTCAATCATATATAATTGAAAAAAATGTATCAAACATTTAAATCGAAACATAGAAATATTTCCTATCAAATGATGAAATAATATTAATAATTGATACAAAACAGCCTGAGCTGTAAGTGTTTAAAACCTGACCAAATTTCTATGTTTAGTTTTTCTTGAGTTTCTGATTTGCACCCCTAATAAAGATGTGTTCCACATCAAAATTACAGGAGTGAAAAAAAATTCCCTATGCTCGAACCAATTATGGAAATTACTTCTCCATGTTTCTTTCAATCTCTTAGGCAACATCACCATAATCGCCCACGGAAAACTGCTCCAGTCGATGACCAATGATTGGGGTGTTTCTCGCGGACCCATTGATACGTATAATCGTCATCTGGAAGACAATACAACCAATACAAAAATTAAAAAAAAAAATTCGCTGAGGAGGATGAGGAGGAGCGAAAGTTTTTACGTAATTCTTTAGAATTGGTTTCAAAAATTGTGACCGATTTTGACAAGGGGGAGGGGGGTGTTAAATTTATTGAAATTTAGCGTGACGTAATTCACGCATGACGCCTAAGCTAATAAGACCTGCATGCTGGAAGAATTTACTGGTTATTGTATTTTCAATTTTTTGTACATATTCATCTTGTAATTCCGAACCCAGAAGTCATAATAATATTCAGGAATTTTGTGAGGAATCACAAGACCTTAATTTGAATCTAAGTTTGTGAAAAGTTCCGGTTCAGCCATCTGCGAGAAAAGTAAGTGCATAACAATGTTACACACACAGACGACGAACTGAGTCGATTGTTTTATGACATTTGGGCATCTGGGCCGAGTTTCAAAAATCGGATTTCACAGTGATAACATACACTGTCTTTATAAGAAAGGTAAAATATTATTGTAGAATGACGCGGAAATCTGTCAATGCAGCCTGTATGGTTATTTTGTGGGTTTTGCTCCAAAAGTTCATACTTCTTAAATAAAATGACATTTAAATAAAAAAGTTTTAGCTTGAAAATATTTTCTTATACAAATCAACATTTGTTTTCAGATACGCAAGTTTGCGTTCATTTCAAATACCAAGTCTAAGAGTAGAAACACAATTTAATTTTTTTTGTGAGTTTGGTGCATTTTTATTAATATCTATTTTTGATCCTAACGTGATTCCAATTCGAAACATAGAGCGTGTTCAGAAGTTTTCTAGTTCTAGTTATATGATTTGAACCAATGAACCGTCAATACTTCCTCTCCAAAGAGTGAGGTGTCGTCGGTGAGGTGTTCAATAAGTGCATTTGAATATTCTCTAAATTTTTCATGTGTCGATTACAATAATAAAAGCTTTCAAAGCTTGATTTTTTTCAAAAAAATGCGGAAAAGCTATCACGATGAATGTATTGAAGCCGTATTGACAATACTTGGATAGCCAATAATATTATCTTGAGTATGAGCCGCTTATAATAGTTTCACTCAATAGAAATGTATACGAAATACCCAAAACTTGGTAAAGCAAATCCTCAGTGTAAATATGGCCTGTAGACTCATTAGTATGCGTGATGTTTACCTTTTAATTTATTTACTTCTCCGAAGTCCGTTCAAAGTAAAATGTAAACAAATATCTCTCAATTGCAAACCCTGCTCTCAACACTTTGGCTATCTTCTCTGAGTTTCGCCAAGTAACACTAGGCCTAGCAGTCACGAACCAAATTCATTTCATTCGTGAGGAAGTGTTCGACTAGAATGGGTCGTTGATGACGTATGCCAAAATCTTTTTCAAGTACAATATACATTTCAGTGTGAAGAATAAAAATGAACTAACCATAGTGATTTGCTTAGTACTGTGAAGTGCAATGTGAAAAAAGCTTTTGAAAACACTCAAAAACTGAGCACGTCGTCAAGTGAATAGCGGAAATCAAACCATTCCAGACGTCTACCGTTCGACAGATGCCTTGAAGGTGCGTTTCGATGCTTAATAATGGTGTGAGCGTGAGTGTATCAGGCGACTGGTGACTGTCTCGCCTATGAACGGGAGTGAAGAAGCTGCTTCAACTTTTCCTGGTATATTCAGTAACTTAGCATTTTGTGAGACAGATGACTAGTAGTTGAGTGAAAAAATCAATCAAATAAATCTTCATTAATTATGGTGTCAGGTTTCTCTTTCCTTCTTGTGGTCCAGTTTTATTCTACCGCGAGATCTTTGTGAAACGAAAAAGCTTCATGAAAAAGTGTTTGTAGCTCAAGACTAAATTGACATGTGTAAAAATAAATGTTTGTTTTATATAGTGCAAATACAAATTTTGAAATAGACCAAGGTGTATCGGTGATTATAATTGTTTGTAAACATACAGTTTTGAGATAATGAGAATTTAAAAATGGTGAGTGCATTAGACTGCTTTTCGAACTATGCTTAGAAACGTTCATATACCAATAGATACTAATTTCCATCAGCAAATCTCGTATTATTAAATATCAAACATGGTGGACAGACATCGATTTTCCATTAAATTCTTTTTCGCTAGGAAAAAAATGAAAAGAACATAAAATATTGTTCTTTAATGATATGCAATTTAAAACTTCCACCCCTTACGTACATACTCCCTGCAAGTCACTCTCCTGCTTTCAAACTCAACTCACCAAACCACTACGAATAGCACAGTGAATGATTTCTTTCAAATGGTCATAAAACTAGCAGCTGCTACGCATTTCCCATCTAGATCGAAAATAGACTAATTCGTGTTCCTTAATTAAAAAAAACTAAATGATGTTTTTTACAATAATCAAAAAACTTAATTATATGTGTGGGAAACAGTAAAAAACTCAAGCCAAAATGCCTCCGTTATCCTATCTCTAGCTCTTCGTACATGCTCAATGGAAAAATATTGTCACTTCTTACAACGTGTATACACAGTGTGCGTATTAATTCCTAAATCCAAAAAAGAGCATGGAAACGAGAGAAGAGCCATTTTTCGTTTTATGACACTCATATTTCTCTTGCTCGGTGGAACTGAAAGTGGATGTTCATGGTTAGCTCCACATCGTTTGACTGTCACGCGCAAAGGAAGAAAGCAGCCCGAAAGGAAAAAACGGGTGAAAATTTACGATTATTTGATCAGTGTCTTATTTTTTAATTTATGTAAATAATTTGTTATTGCATATTTCAAACATCTACCATCTCAGATTCGTATCCGATGCCGTGTGTAGTGTGAAAGGAGCAAAACTATCAAATTTTATCTCACTCTCCCTGTTTCGGTTGTGTATTAACATACCTATGTGTGTGTGTAAATGGATTTTATGTTTTTATTGCAAATAACCATGCGATAAGGAACAACAGGGTTCGTATCAGTTTTACATTTAGGACAAACACATTAATCAAGAAATTTCTAATCTAAACTACTGAACCAGCTGACGCTTAATTTAACTTTTTTATAACTTTTGAATAAAGTTCCTTAGTAATCTGCTAGTTTAGCATTTATGTCAACATTCTACGGAGGGGAATGCAGAATCACGGAACATTTGTTGTTGGAGTGAAACAGACGTCATAGAATTTCTGTTTACTTAAGCACGTTGGTACGAACTGAAACCTATCAACTCTGTGTTCAATAATTTTGGACGATTCATTATCAAATTTTATAAGTTTTTTTTGCGCGATATCAATTAAAATTAATAGAGCTTTATTTAAATGAACATGTATAACATTATGCACTTATTTTCATCTTACCCTTAAGGTCTATCTATTTGGATCTATTTGTTCAATTTTCTCGAAGATGGCAGAATCGATTTCAACAACCTTAGTCTCGTTTACAAGCAATAATTGGGTCATTACTCCTGCTTCATGGGCATATAGCGGACATCTGGTTTTCAAGATGTATCACATTTTTTTCTACCTGAGATTAATCAAATTTTCTCGAAGATAGCTTCACAAATTTGATTAAGTTTAGGTTTGTTTGAAAGTTACTATTAGGCAATTGATCACGTTTGAAGGTCAAATAGCGAACACTTTCGGTTCTGAAAATATAATGATATAAATAACGTAAGCGACAAACTTCACTTTTTTCTTTCCACTAAATTTTTGCGTTAACGGAAGATGATTAAACCGATTTAGCCAATCTTAGACTTGTTTGAAAGCCATTGTCAGGCCTTTGATAAAGATCGGAAGGTTCATGGCGAACACTTCCAGCTCCGGTGATATAATCGTATGACGAACATAATCGACAAACCGCACTCTTCTATTCACACAATTCCCAACATACTTGGGCTCGTTTGGAAACTGCCAAGATTTTGTTTTCGTCAGTTATCCTAATTAATGTAGAAATTATTGCAAAACGCCTAAATTTGTGCCAAACACTAGCTCCATGATATTTTTTACAATTAGTCTACAAAGCACTACTGCACCCTAACTAGTACATTTTTGTAGAATGTTGCTAGTTTATCAATATTATTCGTAAATTTTTTGTATGTAAAGTTACACTGCTCCAAAAAATATAATAAAGTGATGGATGAAACAAGATTACCATTACTATGGTAACCCATAAACAGGGCTAGCTGCCAGATTTTTCTGTAAAACTATAGATATTTTAATCCATTTCGCCACACAGGTTTTATACCATAGATAACATATGTTTTCATAAACATGAAAATAAGGATTTTTAAAATATTCCGTTCAGATTTCTACAGATTCATAGATAATGTGTTGGTTTTCCTTCTTCTAACATCGATTATATGATGGTACCTCTTGCCATATAACTATGATTGCTTACCAATAGAAAAGAACAGTTCTTTACACATTGTTCCCATGTTAATACTAAAAACTGCCTTTCTTAGAGTCATGTTATGTTTTGATGCAACAACTTTTTGCAGTAATTTTTATAAAGTTTTACATATTAACCCAAAATTGTAAGCGTAAGTTAATTTTCCTGTACAATCCACTCGCCACCGCTAAACTTGGGATTTTTGAAACTGCATTTGAAGAATATTACGATACTGCCAGATCATGCTGTTTAACAAGTTTGAACTATTATTTTTTTGTTATTTGAACGATTGGATTATATCCTTACGTTGAAGAAAGAGGGGCAAAGTTACTATGCGTTTTCGTCATTTTTTTGTAAATGTATTCAGCTTTTTGTATCGGTGCGTCGTTCGGAAATTTTCAATCACACGTCAGGTATCTCAATCCATGTTGAACAAAATAAGTTTCATAGTATTTTTTGCGCTTCAATAGCGTATTAAGCTTTTCGTTTCCGAGTATTATTGTGTTTGCTACGAGTTGGAAAGAAAACCGTTTTTACGGGGAAATGTGCGGTACTACACAGCGCTCATCGACAGTAACCTTACTTTGTCCGAGTGAATACAAACAGATTAATACGCAAAAATTAGTGCCGAATGTTGTATACCATTCGACTCAGTTCGACGAACTGAGCAAATGTCGGTGTGTATGTATGTGTGTATGTGACAAATAATTTAACCGATTTTCACAAATCATGATTCAAAATAAAGCTCTCAGTGTCTTAAAAGACACTGTTCAATTTCATCCAGATCCGACTTCGGTTCCGAAATTATAGGGCAATAAGAATCAAAACATTCAAACTGTCAAACAAAATTATGCAAAATCAGTACGCATCGGTACGTGCTGGTACGGAAGAAGAAGAAAACGAACCCGCCGCGCACAGTATGCTTTCTTCAATTTGGTGTAGCGTGCAGGGTTGCCACAATTAAATCTATATTAACTTGACATTGCTGTTTAAAAATCGAAAAAGTGATAGTAGTTTTTACCAAAGAAAGTTTTTGATTTTATTCAAGTTTGAAAAAAAATCTTGTCTGAACATAAGTAATATGAGAAAGGCACCATCACACCACTAGGTGGAATGAAACAGGTTTTTTACGATGCCACCGGATCAACTGTAACTTTTTGTAGAAATATTGTCTTCGTGTAGGTCATAGCTCATGGACTAAAAACTGAAACAGTACTAGTTAAAGTTATGTTCATGAAATAAGACGAAATGGCTCAATCTTCACGTTGCTTAGAAACCATTACAAAAAAGAATTCTTCAACCCTCAGTAATATAACAAATTGAGTTGCTGAAAGGTGTCCATGTATTGAGGAAGGGTACTGTACCGACTAAAAATAGGGAACCCTCTTGAACATCATCAAGAGGATAAACTTTGACGATGCTTTTAAGCAAACAAGTGCTAGAAACCTCCCCCTCTGGGTGCGCTATACGCAAGCCACTACACCATCAAGAGGACTCGTTTCTCGGAGTTGTTTCTAGGCATCATCACCAAGATCTGAAAGAGAAGGGTTAACCTAATAGCTTTTATCAGATTTCTGTTTGTGATTGGGCTTCAGATACCGTTCTCGTTTCCATGTTGCTACGAAAACTCTGACATTGTATGACAGAATATATATTTCTTCAGTTGGATAATATTCAGCAAATCGTTAAGATAAAAAAAACTCACTTTATTTCATAACATTAAAAACGTTTTTTGATTCGTTCTGCCATAAACATAAGATATTATGCTATGTTTATCTTTTCTCAGTAAAACATGCCACATATCAAAAATAAATAATAGTTCTGCTTTCGAAGGAAATATAAAGAATTTATCTTATTTACATTCACAGTACAAACCCTCTGATGACCAATTTATTGCCTGAAAGCTGTATTACTATGCAGCTATATTTTTCATGTCTGACAGTAGAAGCAAAACCTGGCTCAAATATGCCTGCTACAATTTTGCGTTACCAATATATACAGGATCGAAATCAGCGCACATTTATCAATATCTCCCCACCATTCTTCAGCGTTTTGAAGTGCGAAAAACGAAACCAACAGCAAACAATATTTGTGTACCGATACAGGGTTACGTGTTACGGACGTACTGCGCAAACTCTACGATTTTCTAGTAGGCAGCAGGATTTGACAGTTATTAATTGCTGAAAAAAGCCCTAATGGGGGGAGGACTAAATTGAATTGTATGGACAGAAATTGAATATTTTCCAGTGACGTCGAACGATGATATTCAGAGACTACAATATATGCAAACTATTGTTATTTTAACTATAACCATATGTATGTATTGTATTATAACTGTTACCTATCCTTTTGTCGGTTCAGTTGCATTTCGAATTTATTCCGTTGTTCGTAACATGTTTCATGGAACCTGAAAATTTAAACCCCACATGTTATTTCTCCATTTTATCACAAGTTGTTTTATATTCAGGTACATATAATAAAACTTGCATGAAGCACATTTTATTGAGCACCTCTCGTAACGGCCATAGCACTGCCATTAATCCCTGGGAGAGCTGAAATTAATGAATTCAATTAAAATTAACGATTTCCTATAACGCGCTACACATACATTTCTACTTTTCCTCTACAGCGCAACGTGCCGACTACGACGACATTGATGCGAGGACGGTAGTTCGACGTCGTGCAGTAGACGGATGGTAACCACCTGCATCTGATCGTCGGAGCCGGCACTCTTGTAAACTTATACAGTCACATGGAAATTTTATGTCTTCTGAATTCGGCTTTTTCTTCACTTTCACAATTTCAGATAAAATTGTGTGAAATAAACACAAATGATATATGGACCAAATAGCTTAATATGAATAATGACTGTTCAGTCACATGTTACGAAGCTGCTTCTATCTTTAGTATTTCAAATGTTTGTGATGATAATATTATGAATCAATTTTCCATTATTTATAACACCGAGTACCCATCATTCTTTGAGTTACATTGGTTACATATCAGGTACCCACCGACACAACTGTGTGGTTTGAATACACTGATATGAAAGAAAATAAAAAATCACCCTTACTTATTAAAAACCAGAGTGACATTTCAAAACAATATTTAGACATGAATGCGTCTGATTAAATGTTGAAACTTTCGTACAGAACAAGTGAAACAATCCTTCAAACTAATAAGGTTTCATTTAGATGAGTTTAGGTAAAGAAAAGTTAATAAAAGTCTTAAGTCCCAATTTACTTCTATCGAATTTACCACATACAGCTTGACTAAAAAATCTGAAGTCACCTGTACGAACAATTTCATAGCGGACGGAACCACGAACGTACAGAGCCTGACCCGAAAATGGCTCTCTACCAAATGTATGGCAACGCAGGTTACCTAATCGTTACGGACCGGCTGTTGGCACCACTAACATAAAGTGTTTCTAAAAACACCACACACAGACGCTCACTAACTCTGGTCCAGGAAAAACATTCTGAAATGTTTTTCTTCCATTTTCGTTTCCATCAAGGAGGATGACTGTGTACATATTGTGTTGTATCACCGTCGCGGTGCAGAATGCTTCCAAATTGGAAATTTAATGCGAGCCAAGAGGTATAACGAGTAGAATAAATTCACCAATACATCGAAACGTAAATTGGATTCAGAAACGGCTCTTGTGATCCATCGACAAGGTTCTTTGGCCATTATGAAAGGAAATAAGAGAGAATTACACTCACTGTGGCGCAGCAATGTGTGCGTGAGTGAGAGACTACGAATATTTAATACCGAAATGCGAGCATAAAAAGTGCATGTTTGGACAGAGGAGGCAGTGGATGAGAGTGAGAGACAACGAGATCCGGGAGGTGCAGGATCATAAAACATGTGTTTAATGCGACGGCTTAAAACCGAAGAAGCACATGCAACATGAACCAACTGGGGTTCACAACGAAACGCGCCTGGCCAGACGTGAGATAAAGGAGGAAGGTACAAACTAAATAAGGCTCGTTTGTTATTATATGCGGATTCCGCACGTACGTTGCTTCTCCTGCTGTATAGAATCAGCAATATTGTACAGTGAAGACAGTAAGAGACATGAGATCCAAACATTTGATTAAAAGCTGAAAGCACTCGGCGGCTTTATTTTTGTGGGGATTCCAACTACTATGGATTATCGTTTCTTGTTACTTGTATAGATGTTAGTAGAGAAACGGGACGAATTTTTCAATGTTTCTAGTGAAACAACTGACATGCTTTTTCGATGCACAATTATTACATAATTTATGTGACTTCTTATGATGTAAAAACGAGGTAACATCATTTTGGAAAAATATAATTTAACTATTCTTGATTAGAAAAGTTCAAAAATTAATTTTTCTATCGAGTCCGTATGTCGAATTTAGATTACAAATTGTCTGTATGGATGTGTGTGTCAAATAATTCCGCGCTTGATGTGTAATATTCATATGAATTACGAATCAGGTTAGTTCGTTTTCTTTATTTAAGAGACTCTCAGTCAAAGGCTGGTTCGTCTCTGCACGAGTTAGGTAAATTTTCACGTCGAATCGTATAATTATTTAGATTACTAAGTTTTACTAGAAGTTATTCAGAACAACGAATTACAAAACATGCGAGCTTTCAAACCCGACATGCATTCAAAACAAATTCTGCAGAATAAGTTCGAGTTTATCTGAAATTTCGCCTTTCAATAATAATTTGGAAAATTGGATAAGTTTATTCTGTCAATGTTGTGTTTGCATGAAAAATACGTTCAATGAATATTTCTGAAAGGAATTATAAAACTATTCCTAAAAATCTGAAAATGAGCTTGAGCTTACGCGACCACCCCTGGTTGATTCTCCGTTACTGATCGGGATAAGTGGAAATTGTATAGATAATTTCTAGATGATCAGTCCTGTTAGCGTCTAGTATTACTAGCATTATAAAAGTTAGTTACCTTAGAAAATGAACGATTTCTTGTAATACTCATTTATTGTATTGTTGTTATTTCAACACAAAACCAAACGGTGCATAAATTTGTATCGTGTTTTCCTTTATTTATAGAAAGGTAGTAGAATTGCTGGAAAACCGACTTTCCAACGAAGCCTCGGAGACAATTAGAGTTATATACCATTCGAATCAGTTCGACGAGAACAGAAAATGTCTGTGTGTGTATGTGTCAACCGATTTTAATCAGCTTAGGCTCTTTGGAAAGCTACTATTGGGCATCAAGTTCAAAGATCAAATGGCTGGCACTTCTGGCTCCGAACATATATTGGTATAAGTTACGTAAACGAATAACCGCACATTTTTCATCGGTTGAATTTGATCGAAGATGACTTAACAAATTTCGACAAACATAGGCTTATTTGAAGGCTAACAATGTCAATAAAATTTGGAAGGGGGTGTTTTTCAATCCAACAAATTTTTTCGGAGATAAAAGAATCGATTTCGATAGACTTATGTCGTTTTCGCTTGAGAAAACGGAAACTGACCCAGGGTAGTTTCATCAAACAAACACTTTTCACGAAACTGTGTTGATTTCGCACTTAGCAACGGGGGTTTGAGCAAACCTTATATAACAACCAGGTTCGAAACTGACTCGATTTTCAGTTCAACAACGTTAAAACTAGGTTCGAAACTAGCTTCAAACAAACGGGTTTGAAGCAGTTAGGGTGGAAACTGGGTTAGGTTTGGTCAAGCGAAAACGACATTAGACTCGTTTGAAAGCTAATATTAAGTTATTTGATAAGCTCACAATACTAATGGTCGAGGATGAAATTTTATAAATGTTCTAATGAGACTATTTAAATGGCAAGAGAAAGGCATTATCACGCCACTAGGTGGATTAAAAAGGGTTTTATACGTAATTTTTGCTCACGATATAACGCCACCGAGTCCACCGTGCATTTCTCACATCACTAGCATACGAGACAGCAGCCCGTAAGCAATACAGAAAATGATGAAAAATTTATGAAATTCACTTGAAACATCTACAAATTTCTGTTATTTCGGTTAAAGGTTCATAATTTTGAGTTGCCTTTTTTGATTTTTTGTGAAATTTCGCTTCAAACCCTAATTTTCAATTCTAAAATCATTCCCGTGAAACGGAACAGTGACCGTTTATGCATTTCAAAAACCACTTACGGCTCGGCAAAGCAAAATTTTCAGATTCGAAGAATACTTAGTTGTGATACATTTTATTGCGAAATCTTAAGTTTTTTAGAATTGATCGAAAACGGACGCGCGCAAATACAAGCAATAACATGGAAGAAAAAAAATACAATGTAAAACTATTTTCAGAATCTAGATGCAAATAGAATCATTTTGTAGTAAATTATGGGAAAATATTTTTGAAAAAACTGTTTGTTGAACAAAGAGATAATTAGGTAAAATGAAGCGACTAGATGTAAAACGTTACGAAAATCTGATAACTGAAAGAAAGAAAAAACTCTTGTTGTTTCCTTTTACGACACGGAAACAAAAAACCCAGTAAATCTATTTTTGGTTAAGTTTCCTACTGCTGGTTTCCGCACGACATTAAGGTTGGTCTTTTCTGGAGCAAGATCAAACTTCTAGTGGACTTCAGTCCCTTTTTCCTAAAAATCTGAAAATAAGAGCATAAATTAAAGACTATTGGTTTATGGTTGGGTTTCTCATGTTTGTAGAAAATTTGTTCCTGTGTGTGTGTGTGTTTGACCTATCTTAAGACCCACTGTCTGGCATCGGTTTACAGAAAAAGATGTGTTCCCATGTGTTTTGTTTATACAAGAAAATAAATTTAGTTCAGGACCCAGGGAGGTGTCAAATCAATTGAGTTTCGATGACCCATTTAGTATACAGAGCAAATCGTGTTTCGAAGTCACTGTTCCATCGATCAGTCCCGCTTCAATGCAATGTTTTCATCAAATGGATTCAAACATTACATAAAGGCTTTCGATCCCTTGTAAATGGCAATCAATCGGTGCGTATTTAGTTTTTTTTTCATTTTTTTTATACATTAACATTTTCCGATCTTACCAATTCTCCAGTTTGCATCCGGAACCAGTCAATAACTTTTAACGTCGATTTATTTAAAGATAAGATGAAAAATGCTAATCCAGGAATAAGGCAAGGAATATAACAAACGGTTTTTATCAAAACAAGTGTAAATTAAAGGCAATTTGAATTCACATTAAGGTGTTTAAATACACTTCTGCAATGAATGAATGATTTTTAATACTTGTTGCGTTTCAAACGAGCGATTACATACAAACCCTCTCATTCTACTACTAACGCAGAAGGCAATAGAACCCAGTCGGCGCCATTCTATTGACCTAATGTCATCATAGACTCACGGGGAGGCATGAGATAGAGACTTGTAAGCACTTAGTTATCTCACCCTTTGACGACCAGTTTGACCGTAAAAGTTTTATGATGATTTTCTTCTTTAGGTAGAACCAGGTAGAGTTTAGGAATCTGTACTAATACAACTTCACCTCCTATTAAGGGAACAGCATTGAATACCGCACAATGACCCTTTTCAATTTTTACGTATCAAACCAAGTATGTCTATGATCAATCAGTGGATCAATGCTAAGCAGGAATAATTCTGACGAATGTCAAATGACTTACCCCATATTGTATATCTTCGTCAGATTTGGCTGGACCGATTTGCAACCGTGCAGGTTAAAACACGATTACTCCTGCTATTATCAAATTTTATCTGGATCTTACTTTTCGATACGAAGTAACCGGGTTGATTAATGTTATCATATCATAAAATCAGAGATAGTTGGATTATTTTTCACAAACTTAGGTTTCAATGCACACGGCTACAGAAATCTAAGATTTCAAAATTCAAATTTCGTGAGAACTTTTTCTAATCAATACTAAAGTTCTCGCACCAAATCGAAGGAAATTTACAACGATAACAACTAAATGACATTTGTAATTTACAGTTTTACAGTTTCCATTGAATAAGTCTGATAGTTTAATTATTTAGGATGTGGAATCGAAAGTGATTTAAACAGATCTGATAAAGCTTTTATTTTTTTTATTGAAAAACACTGTACAATACTGTTTTGTATAGAATATAGTTCGAGACAAACTCCAAATGATGCGATGAAACAGTTATTGGGAAATAGTTTGGTAACATCTGAGTTTAAAATTCCATACATTAGAACGTTAACGTTTTTTTATTGAGGAAACAGATTCCTTAAACAGATAGTTGGTGACTTAGTTGAATAGATTGCTTTGTGCAACTTTTTTTGTTTGTCTATTTCAATAGTATTATTGTTATAAAATAAAAACGAAACTTGTTGATAAATTCTCCTAATTTTCAGATCTTGTTAGTTGGTGGCAAAATAAGCTCACTTGGTTATACCGGTCCCCAGTTTTTGGTTCCAGAAATAATGTTCGAACACTCCAAAATGGGCCTTGAATCGATTTCTCAGAGATGTGTAAACTAATTCCAACAAACTTTAATTCAATTGAATGATCAAAAATTCTAAAAATGAAACTAGTATCCAATAATGAGAAAGCATAAGTGGATTAAACGGAATTTTCATCTAGATGCCACTAGATGAAAAAAAAAAATTGTTACAAAAAACAGTTACAAAAGTTAAAAATCGAGAGTGGAGGATGCCTATAAGTTTATTTAACCGACGATTCAAAATTTTGTTTAAATATTCAGTGACTTGTTTCTTGTTGCTTGTATACTTTCTATACAATAACATACAGAACGTATTTTGTATACACTTTGACAAGAATATGAATTTATATCTGCGATTAACAACGCAAAAGCATTATTTCCAAAAGCTTGATTCTTTCTTTCCTAAATTTTTCAACACTTCAGCATTAGCAAATCATGAAAGTTATTGTAGTTTTCATTTTATTAACGAAGATCGTAAACATGCCAAGTGATAGAGGACCGCAAAGAAACATGCATGAGTACCAACCCTCACGCCACAGCACCACACACAAAGAAGTCAAAAAAAATCTTCCGAATGTGTGTTCGAATACTGTTGAATTCAACCAAACATAAATATCGACAGGTAGCTTCCTCTGCCCATATGTTATTCTTGAAGCAATTGGAGCTAAGTCCAATGTTTAGTCGTTGGATAGAAATATGGTGATATTGCTATAATTATTGTGCTTAGCATTTCATTTTTTTTGCGTTTGAAGCTCAAATTATTGAATTTGGTTTCTATATTCTAGTGTTTTGCTACTACTGTTTACATTCAATACCCTTCAAACTGAGTGGGATGCAGATTTTTTTCCCTGAACGTATAGTCTCCACAAAACGAAATCAAATATAATAGACTGACTATGCGAATGGAAGGCAACGTTATATTCAAACAAACCGTCATAAGGGTGGATTGATGAAGAACCCCTTTAAGGCATTGTTTTTTTTTTCTGTTGCTGAGAATTTGAACCAACCAAGGCACGCCAGCGGCCATGTCTCGAAGAACCTGCTAATTATTCTTTTCTTTCGATTCGTGTGTTAGTGCAGTAAGATATAGTTTTATTGAACCACCTTCAGGGTAGAGACTCTCTAATCTAATTTCGTTACTGATAATATGTGGAACCGGTTCGGTATTAATCTCTCATCCGAGCCATGTTGCAAGTGGGTATAATATAGTGAGAGTTTCACGTACATATGAAACAGTGGAACGGCAAAAAACCAAATAAATTCTTGAAATTTGATAAGCTGGCGTCGCCGCAGTTGTTTGTGGCAGTATAAAATACACCAACGTCGATCAGGAGCCAATCACTTTCAATTCTGACACGTATACAAAATTTTTTTATTCAGGTTGGAACAATTTACGAGTTCAGCTGACTACAGGTGACTCCAAGTTCAGTGTCCTTAGGTAAACTCCTAACATATTTATTATACTTCCTTTGTTTTGTATCGCCGTTCGTCATCGCCTAATGAGCTGGTCAATTATTTCATATTCTTGGTAGGATAAATTTTTCGAAGCTTATTCAAGGGGAGTGTCAAATTTCAAATGGAACATGACTTTTTAAATAGTCCGTCTTTTTTTGCTATTCTATGGTATCATTGTTATTGTGTTTGCTTTAGTGTTGACTGGATGATATCATACTACAATCTATTGTAGCAAAACAATTGTTTTGCCTTTATCTATAGAAAGGTATTAGAATTGCTGGAAACCCGACTTTCAAACGGAGCCTCGGAGACCCATAGTGTTATATACCATTCGATTTAGCTCGACGAGATCGGAAAATGTCTATGTGTATATGCGTGCACCTTTCAACGAATTTTTTTTTATCGCTAACCGATTTCAACAAATTTAGGTTCGTTTTGAAGTTAGTTTTGGGTAATTGATTTAGTTCGAAGATCAAATGGCTTCTGGTTCCATAGATATGATGCTATAAGTGAAGTAACCGACAAAACGCGTTGTTTTTTACCTCTCAACTTTCTCGACGATGGCTAAACCAATTTCAACAAACTTAGGCTCGTTTTAATACTACTATGTGTTCACAGGTTTGAAGTTCAAATCGCTGTCACTCACAGTTCCTGTGATATAATAGTATAAGTGACATTAACATCAAAACTCATTACCGCTCAATTTTCTCGGATATGCATTACCTGTTATCAATAAATTTAGGCTCGTTCGAGACTGAAATTGGGCTGCGGGTCGATTTCGAAGATCATATGTCTGGTACGTCAAGTTTCGGAGACATAAGCGTACAAGTGACATAATTGTCAGATTTTTTTTCTATCCGCATAGTTACCTATGACGTGACCTAGTGACGTTCGAATGTATTATTGCTGATACGCTTGGTTTGAGAAAAAATGCCGAATATGTGATATGAACGTGAAAGCATGGTTTTGTGAACTACTCGAATCAATCTGAAAAAATTGGTGTTAAAAGGGAGCCCCAATTAGTGTCCGAAATTGTCTTCATAAAAAGCCAAAAAATTGGTATTATCACACTACTAGGTGGATTAAGAATAGTTTTTTTTAGCAACGGTCTGTCGTCGCATAATACGAAATGATCTCAGATTACTTACTAAACATAATCAGTTTGTCACTGTAAATGCTACTGAGTTGAACTAGAAAGTCTCAGGTAGTTGAAAAAAATCTCTCAGTCCTAATCAAAATTAGTACCAATAGCACAATACCGACGTAAGTATTACTAAACAAAAGAAAACAAAACATCAACATCAAGTATTACTACGCATTATTGGAGGATTAAAGTAATCGTTGCGTAAAAGGCGAAAAAGTTTTAGTTTCAACAAAATAATGCATCGACACGCAACAACCATGCCTTTATATAACGTTTATTTTACTCCGGCTCTAATAACCATGGCTATAACCATAGCTAAAATCAACGATTGAGTGGACCAATGATTTCCTCTTTTACTTCTTTCACCCGATTTCGCTCCCTGTGACTATTATCTGTTCCCAAAGGATTCTTAAGGGATAGCCTTTAGTTCGTGCGGCGAAATCATCGACACTGCGAAAGAAAACGAAGAGTTTGAAAATCGCTGGAATAAGTGCTTCGGCCCAAATGGGATATTGAAATACTAATATCTAAAACTTTTCTCAAAACGTGATGTCCAGGAAAAATAATTACGACATTGGAATGATATTCAGATTTATAATATTCGAACTAAATTGAAATATTTCTTTCGAAATTTTGTATTTTCAAATATAACATACTTTTTCACCATTAAATTTCCAGACAGCTGATTACCCGAGGAAAGTTAAACATCAAATGAGAACAAATCGAAATCAAATTATGGTAGAAACTGTAAAATATTTCCTTTTATATCACTTTCCCTACTGGCTATTTCGGATCGTTCTCACTAGCGAAACACACTTGTTGAAAGTTTAACACTGAAAGAGGACCTGCCTCTGTTTATTGATGTTTTTATATTGTGTATTGATCGACTTTTCGATCAATACACACTAAACACAATACGTGCAATTAGATTGGATTTTTTCGAACATGTAATGTACAAGGTGGACACATTTGGAGAAGTGTTACATAACAGCTCTTCCCCCTAAAGATCTCGAAGTATATTACAAACAGAGAAGAATTGACATTTATCAATTCTGTTTAATACAAATTTATCAGCTATATATAAAATCATTATCATATTTCTTTGTCTTCCATCTTTTCGAGCGCCTGATTGGCGAAATATTAACTTCAGTTTTCTTCCTTTTTCGAGTCTTCCTTAATTCTTCACTTGGAAAACCTCGGAAATCTTCTTCCGCTTCATCTCTTGCGTTTGCCGATCCTGCCATCGTCCCAGGACAAAATATGTTCGGCCGGACCATTGAGTCCGAATTAGTCACTCTAAGCTGACTTCTGTGTGCGTTGACCCTTACGTTTCCAATTTCCACCTGTGAAATAGTTTTAGAAACTTGTCTTAGAAATGTTGCCTTAATCCATCGGGCGTGGTTATGAGGATTGTGGTTTTTGTACCACACCTCATCTCCAGCCATCAGATTATCCAAAGGACTTGCTACATGAATAGCAGAATTTTCCTTTGACATAACCACATCATTTGGTTTTTCCTGTGGTACATGCGATGTTAGTGTTGTTAAAAAGTTTTTATATGTTTTTCTCGGATGGATTAGATCAATTAGAGTTTTAGGCGTGAAAGAGAAAATTTTCTCTGATGGGAATCGCCCATCACTAGTCATGCAGTTACGAAAGTTAAATAGAAATAAATTTATCTGGTCTTCCAGATCCAACTCACTTATATCTGGTTCAAGCAAAAACTTTTTCAACACCTCTTTAACCGTCCTTACAAGTCTCTCGGCTTGACCATTACTTGCCGGGTTATACGGAGGACTCTTATATACTTTGATACCCTGCTTCTCAAGAAATTTTGTAAAAACTTGTGAGTTGAATGGAGGACCACCGTCTGAAACTAGAACATCAGGCAATCCATAGCGAGCAAAATATGCTACTATCTTTTTCAAAACCTGGCCTGTATCTGTGCCTCTCTTCATCCACTCAATTTCCACCCACTTTGAGAAACTATCCACCAAAAGTAGAAAGGTGTGATGTTGAAAATGAAAGAAATCTATGTGTATACGACTAAAAGGTCTAGTAGTAGGAATCCATTTGGATTGTATCTTTTGTTTTGGTATTATCGCCATGCCGTTGCATGCATCACAATTTGAGACAAACTTTTCAATGTCTCCATTAATACCAACCCAATAAATAAATCGTCTTGCAAGTTGCTTCATTTTAACTACACCCCCGTGGTTAGCATGTAATAGTTTTAAAAGCTCGCTTTGCAGCGATTGTGGCACCATTACCCTGTCTTGATAAAGTAAGCACTCGTCAAACAATTCTAAATCATGCTGATTTGAAAATATGTTTGCAAAGCGCTTGTCAATTCGTTTTGGCCAACCACGTTTCATATAATCAATAATTTGTTGCAGAAATTTATCGTTCTTTGTCTGAGAAGCAATCTTGCTATGATCAATTGGCAATTCTTGCCCAAAATTAATACTTTTGATAATTTCTTTATCATAATCACTTGGAACCAATTGCTCTAATGGGAATCTGGAGCAAAAATCCGCGTTTCCCATTTGGGCAGAGGGTCTATATTTAATTTCAAAGTTATAAATGGAAAGTTCTAAAATGTATCTCTGTAATCTAGTAACATAAATTGAATGTTTACCTTCTCTCCCAAATATTCCCACCAAAGGCTTATGATCAGTATAAACATAAAAAAATTTCCCATAAAGGTATTTATGAAACTTTTTAATTGTGGACACCAAAGCTAAAGCTTCTAAATGTAAAATTGGATAGTTCTTTTGTGCTGAATTTAAAGAAAATGAAGTGAAACAAATCGGTTTCTCAACTTCGTCAATAATATGAGCAATTACTCCTCCTAAACCATACCCTGAAGCATCAGAAACTACTGCTATGGGCTTCAAAGGGTCATAAAACTCTAAAATATTAGCCCTTAATAAAGACTGTTTACTTTCCTCAAAAGCTTTGTCACAATTACTATCCCAAATATATTTAACATTATTCTTCAAAAGATTGTAAAAGGTGATTTTTTTGAGGTTAGGATTTTCATGCATTAGTATTTGCTCAGATTTTTTGAGGTTATGATTTTCATGCATTATTATTTGCTCAGTATGCTCTGACATTTCATCATGAATAGACTTACTAACGAGCAACGCTTGCAAATCAGTGAATGGGCCCTAGAAAAGTTGGCAGAAAATCCGCTTTTTTATCGACAAATTTTGTTCAGCGATGAGGCTCATTTCTGGTTGAATGGCTACGTAAATAAGCAAAATTGCCGCATTTGGAGTGAAGAGCAACCAGAAGCCGTTCAAGAACTGCCCATGCATCCCGAAAAATGCACTGTTTGGTGTGGTTTGTACGCTGGTGGAATCATTGGACCGTATTTTTTCAAAGATGCTGTTGGACGCAACGTTACAGTGAATGGCGATCGCTATCGTTCGATGCTAACAAACTTTTTGTTGCCAAAAATGGAAGAACTGAACTTGGTTGACATGTGGTTTCAACAAGATGGCGCTACATGCCACACAGCTCGCGATTCTATGGCCATTTTGAGGGAAAACTTCGGAGAACAATTCATCTCAAGAAATGGACCGGTAAGTTGGCCACCAAGATCATGCGATTTGACGCCTTTAGACTATTTTTTGTGGGGCTACGTCAAGTCTAAAGTCTACAGAAATAAGCCAGTAACAATTCCAGCTTTGGAAGACAACATTTCCGAAGAAATTCGGGCTATTCCGGCCGAAATGCTCGAAAAAGTTGCCCAAAATTGGACTTTCCGAATGGACCACCTAAGACGCAGCCGCGGTCAACATTTAAATGAAATTATCTTCAAAAAGTAAATGTCATGTACCAATCTAACGTTTAAAATAAAGAACCGATGAGATTTTGCAAATTTTATGCGTTTTATTGTTTAAAAAAGTTCTCAAGCTCTTAAAAAATCACCCTGTATAAATGGTACAGCTTTGAAGACAGATGTGGAATAAATTTATTATAATAATTTATAAGTCCTAAAAAGGACTTTAATTCTGTAACATTCTTTGGAATTTTAGCCTTCTGTATAGTAGTAATCTTTTCCGGACAAGGCATTAACCCGTCTTTACTTATTATATGGCCTAGATATTGAAGTTCTGTAACAAAAAATTTACACTTTTCAAAATTAACTTTAATATTAGCTTCAGCAAGTCTTTTTAAAACAACGAAAAGTTTTTGTTTGCAATCTTCCACACTATCTCCTGCAATAAGCACATCGTCCAAATAACAAAAAACATATTCTAAACCCTTTAATACTTGGTCCATTACTTGCTGGAAGATGGACGCACTAGATGATGCCCCTTGTGGCAGTCTATTGTAAGAAAATAAACCCTTTATAGTATTTATTACCATGAATTTTCTTGATTTCTTAGAGAGTGATAACTGGGTATATGCGCCTTCTAAATCTAATGCGCAAAAAACCTTACAACCTGCTAAACCAGCAAATAAATCTTGAGCTGTAGGCAATGGGTAAGTATTTGGAATTATAACTTTATTAACAGATACCTTGCAATCTATTACAAGTCTGATTTCATTATTTTTCTTTGCTACCACTACTACTGGAGAAGCCCATTGACTGGTTTGGATAGGAGTAATTACTTTCTCTCTCTCCAGCTTATTTAAATACTCTAAAACTTTATCCCTTAAACGATAGGGAACGCCATATGCTTTTTTAAAAATTGGTATATCTGATTTCAGCTCCAAATCAGCTTCATAACCAAGAATTGGTAAAGAAAAATCTTTTTTAAATAAATTTCCAAACTTTTGTTTTATTTCAGAGACAATTGTGTCACTGCTAATTTCAGAAAGATTATTAACTTTTGAAAAATTTGAGAAAAATGTTCTCCAGCTTGGAATGAAGGCATCCAACCATGGTCTGCCAAAAAGAGGAATGAAACAATTTTTGCAATTTAGTACTAAAAGTTTCAAATTCTCATGTTTTTCCCTAAAGTCAACTTTGACTTTAACCTCTCCAGCTATTATCAGCTTCGCGCCATTGACAACAATCAATTGTTTAGAGGATTTTTGTAGAGGTTTATTAAAAAGAGAAAAATACTGTGTTTTACTAATTACAGAAACGGAGGAACCACAGTCAACCTCCATTTCCAGTTGTTTATTCTCAACTTTCACCTTTACCAAACATGGTTCATTTATTTTGTTAATCGATGTCACATTCATGCATTCCAAATTACCTTCGTCTGAATCATCGTTGTCAGACTCCTCAGTCCTCATACGGTTCATCAAATCTGAAATATTCTGCGTGCTCGTACCTGACGTCCCAGGTTTCATTTGCTCCACCAGCTTGACGGCCTCTTTTTTCATATTTTTCAACCTAAAGCATCGTTTCTTCAAATGTCCTTTTACCCCACAAAAATCGCAAATTCTAGTCTCAAAGCTTTCTCGAAAGTCTGCCGGCTTAAAATTGCTATTTGGTTTCCAAGTATTTTTCTGTTGATATCTATTATATCCAAAATGCTTTTGATATCGAGGATTTCCGTATGGCCTAAACCCTAGTCTATCTTTTACAGGTAATCTGCTATTTTGTTTCTGAGGAATTGGATTATTTGCAGCATTATATGCCGCTGCCAGTTTACCCATAGCTTTTCCCATTGTATTACCATTTGAAGCCATTGAAACGACATTGTGAATAGAAAATGGTTCAGATGATAAAGTTTTAACATTGTTTTTTGCCGCTTCCCAGGTCTGTATAATTTTCTCAGCAGACTCAAGGGTTTGATCAGCTTCGCTTAGAATTCTCTGCTTAAGCATAACGTCTTTCAAACCAGCCAGCAAACGATCTCGTATTGCCGTATCCTTAAACGCACCGTAAGCACACAGTTCAGCCTGCAGTTTAAGTGCAAGCAGAAAATCTTCCGCTGATTCATCAACGTTTTGAATACGCTGATTGAAAGAAATACGTTGGCAAACGCCAGAGGCAGTTTTATCTAATCTCATTTTAAGTCTTTCTATCATAGTATTTAGCGGTACATCCGTTAAACTACCAGTCGGAAATAAAAGTTTGAGTTCTGAGTAAACGTACGGTCCCACCAAAGTAACAAAATGGGCCTTACGTTCAGCCTCTGGAATTTTATTAGCCATGAAAACGAAATCTAATCGTTCCACCCAATGGGTGAACGATGTGCCTTTCCTAAAAGGCTCCAATGTTGAAGCAAATGATTGAGCCATCTTTTCGAAAATAAAATTGAAGCGAAAATCAAATAAAATTATTCAAAAATATATCACAACACCCAAAAGAAAATGTTCATTCACAAATATAAAAAGGCACAAAAATGAGAACAGAATTAAAATAAATTCTTCATTAGCTAATTAACCTACAAACCTTCAATGCACTCTATTATTTAAAAAAAACAGTCGGTTCGCTTAAATGTTATTTGCACTTCTAAAATATTTTATATACACACTATTTCGGATCGTTTAACGTAGTTTTTTTATATAATAATGATATTGGGCAAGAAATAAAATAATAGAAAAAAAAAATCACATGAGCCCAAATTAAAATTATAGAATTTTTCTTGTAATAAAAAAAAGAACAAAAAAAACTCACCGATTGATTCCAAACGTAATGCAGTTTCTTTTTCCTCAATATAAATTCTCGTTTTATTCGTCGATTCTTTTAATTTTCCGATTTTTTTTTATAGCATGTACCCGTATAGGAATGGACGGTCGAATAAGCGTTTCCTTTTATTCTTTCCGATCGATGAAAACTCCAGCATGAAAAGATTTAAACAAACAATGAACCCTTTGTGTTAGTTTATTAGATTCAAAAGAATAATCACTATTGTACAAAAAAACAAATGGAGGCAATTTCGCTTCCAAAAATGGCGCATCAAAAAAAAATGTGCCGTTGCCACCGTACTCACAGTTTTCAAGAACCTGTATCCGAAGTCTGCCCAGAAGAAACCACGCCAAAAAACCTCAGCCGGAAACGTCCTACTGCGAATTTGGATTCCTCGGTTTCAATCACGCCGGTTCTACGATGTTCCTCGTCGCCACTTGAAAAGTTCTTACTTTTTATAAGTTCACTGTCCTAGCTGACTTTACTGTCCCTAACTGGATTTTCGGATAATATCACAGCGAAATTAACTTGATGAAGGTTGAACACTAAAAGAGGACCTGCCTCTGTTTATTGATGTTTTTATATTGTGTATTGATCGACTTTTCGATCAATACACACTAAACACAATACGTGCAATTAGATTGGATTTTTTCGAACATGTAATGTACAAGGTGGACACATTTGGAGAAGTGTTACATAACAGAAACATCTGACTGAAATGGTAATTTGATTTCCGTTAAGCTTATCCATTGACATCATAATATGATGTGACGAAAGTATACACATTACCAAGGTGGCAAGTGACCGGGAAAATCGGGAAAACCGGGAAAAAGTCGGGAATGTGGTTTTACCGGGAAAAACCGGGAAAAAGTCGGGAATTTCAGTGCAAA
The DNA here is from genome assembly GCF_030247185.1 of Malaya genurostris. Lineage (NCBI taxonomy): Eukaryota > Metazoa > Arthropoda > Insecta > Diptera > Culicidae > Malaya > Malaya genurostris. The sequence continues at coordinate 193,638,372 of NC_080571.1, read as the reverse complement.
TCCGGGAAAAAATCAGTATCATGATTTTCCTGATACAACAAATGACAAGATGAAGTACAAGTTTTGAAACTTCCTATTTTCCCTCACAGGTTCAATCCATTGAAAATGGAGCCAACACTTCAGCAATTTTAAATCAATGAGAGCTTTCTAAGTTGCCATCAATAGCAGCACAATGAATGCTCATAATGAAAAATAAGGATAATTTGAATGATTCTGCTGAATTTCTATTAAATCTCGACAAATATTAGAAAAGATTCCAAGTGCAAATGACAGTTTCTTTTTGTTTATTTTCTCTTTTAATTATTACTGTATTTTCCAACATTTTTTCAACAGTAGATCGAAAGTTGATAGTTTCAGTCGTTATTCTATGCAAAGTGTAAGATAGATTGATTGCCTATAGGACCATAATAATCGAAAGAGGAAAGAGGAACTGTTATTTGCACTTAGGACCATTTCTAGTGTTTTTCTTCAAATTTCAGAATAAGTATGCATAATGGTAAAAGTAACATCAAGTAACATGTTTGTTTGATAAATTTCTTAAGAAATCTTAGGGGCCGTGTTTTTAGTTGCCAGCCAATAATTTCCCTAATTTCACTCAAATTTGTCTCAGTAATGTCAAATTGTGACAATACTTGTTTAGTAATCTTGGTATTGATTCCAATAGGATTCACAAGATCGACAGAGCTGTCGACTTTCATTTTATCCACCGTTGCAAGGAGTATTTGATTTCCTTCTTTGACAGCTGAAATTGATTTTCCAGAGTTCGTAAGAGCCTGTTCAGGGTCGATGATAGGAGAATCAAATTTAGATCATCTCAGTCACTAGAGGCATAGATGGTTGTTGTTTTTCCAAAGTGACAAGCGTACATTTTAAGAATTCTAGAAGGATTTTGTTCTCTCGCCAAAACCCAACTCTGAAAGAATATCGTATATGTTGTTAGTAATGACCTCTCGTCCTCATGTGCACCTCGTGCACTGCACAACTGGTCAAATAGGCTCTGTGAGAACTTGTATGCACAGTTTCAGGAGAGGCTTCAGTGCCTTATGCTTATGGCAGTTGAAAACAAATTGCTGTCTCAGTTGCAACGTCGAAACGGTTATGATATCATACCGTATAAGCAGTGCACAACCCGAAAATTTCGTCACGAGACGCCACTGGTTGTTAGAAGTAATCGGGTTTGAGGGAGGAGCGTTGTGCTTTAATTCATTCATTTTTAATTTTTAACCCTATACTATACCAAACTAAAAAAAAATTGGAATACACTAGAGATGGTCAGTCCGCGTACGGTCCAACAGAACTAGTTTTCCTCGAAGATTGAGTAAACTGGAGTTCTTTATAGAAGAATGATAGCTCACTGTTCTTCTCAATAGAATAGTCTTTCAAAACGTTTGCTGGTTTGAGTAATTTGGTAGAATTTCGCGAACTTTGAAAATGTATACAAAAGAGAATGATTATTGGTAGAACACATGCAAAACGACTTTATTATTATTGAATCTGTTAACTACAAAATATAATTTATACCTCTCATATTATTTTTAAAGAAACATACAGTTTCAGAAACACGAAAGAAAGGTTCAATACAACTAATTCTTTCGGTACAACTATCAAGTTTTCAACAGTGCTTTGAAATTAACGGTTTTGCCCATTTCTAGAATACATAACTTGCATAAATTTTAAGAAGGACTGATTTTCCAGATAGCCTTTAAAAGACTGATTCAGTGGTAGTCTTGAAAAAGATTGAATAGTTCGTTTAGACAAACTGTGGATGAGAGTTTTAATCGTAGTTTCAAGGAGATACCCAAAAAACACTTATTTCTCAACTCTCGATGTTTTTTAGGACATGGTAAAAAAAACGGGAATTTTTAGTCTCGCGTACCGGGAAAACCGGGAAAAAACCGGGAAATTGAAATCGCTAATTCACTTGCCACCCTGCATTACGATTTTCTCAGAGATCACTAACCCAACGTAAATCAGATGGAAGGGTCCTGCGGTCCTACATACAATTTTAGTATTTTACCCGGATTTGACACTCGGTTCCAGAGTTACAAGTTGTGTAAAAAATTATAATGATGTACACTCAATATTCTAAGAGTAAAATTATATATGTACAAATGAAAGGTCATGTGTATAACATATCAACATTTAAATTTATATCAATCAGAATAAGGGTTCTATAAAAAGATATGTGTGCTCGATTAGAGTCACCCGGTGGACACGACTTCCCTTACATACAAAACGAAATCACTGTAGTTCTTTCCATGCAGTATGCTTCGAAGTTAAATTAGTAGTAGGTACCGTTAAAGTTTGCAATTGAATATGAAATCAAAAAAAAATATATTTCATTGTTCTAGGGGAACATCTTCAATGAGGAACGCGGATGAAGCAGTAAAAATCAAAACCGATTCAAAATATTTATGTTAGACTTTGTCGCAGTAACAGTTGAAGAGTTGAACACATATACTACAACGTATATTATTAATATGAAACAATAATTCAAGGAAAACGTATCCAACGTTTTAAAAATCTTCTTCTAGTAACGCTACCAATACTTTCGGAAATATCTTCCACTTGATCGATACTTATACGAACTTATTTGAAAATATTTTTGGAATTTCTGCTAAGCGTTAATGATTCGAGATACCACGAGATTCTTCTAGCATGTACGTTAAATAAATAGAGTGGTGTCGAAAGTATATAAGTCACTTAAACAATACATATATGCCGACGGATAGATTCATGAAACTTATTTAGGATTGAAGCTCAACAAGTTTTCCAAAATGCTCACTTATCAAATGATTCAAAACCTTGCATCGTATAAGCTAAGGAGAATCCCTACAATGGAAAATCTTACTGCAACATTAGAACGTTCATTGCATCTGTTGAATGCATGCAAACCAAACCAATACTTGGATAAATATTTTAAATTTGTTATAATTTGAAAATTTGCTCACTTTTATTGCTATTTCGTTATCAGATACCTAATGTATATTTCCAGTATGCATTCGGAATCGAATCAAATCCCAATATAAATAAAAGTCACAACCGGTGCAAAAGTACTTTCTTACAAAGTTGCATCTATGCGGAATCACGTTTCGCTTAAAATACTACTTGCTCTGTTTACTGCAAAGCAAAGAGTCCCCATTCAAGCTTCTCTAGACACACCATCGACATACTATCTCCAAAAATAATTTCAAGTAACTGCACTTCTTGGTACAAATTATACTCTTATACTTGTTCTCTAATGATAAGAAATTTTCGAAGTTCTCACGAGATGTCCCGTCAAGCTTCAGAAGCGTTGTGCAAGCATTTCGTTTTGATTCGTTAGCGTTAGAGCACTCTTGTGCCACCAAAGGTTTGAAGGTCATCTATCATTTGTTTGTTTCGGTTTGCTTAGCTGCTTACAAAATCAAACTGGTGAAAAATTCATATTTCCTTATGAAATTCTCTGTTGTTATTAGGTAAATTTTGCATCGAACCTTTGTTAGATTTTGTTCTTACTATACCAAAGCAAGAACTTAGAAGATACATTCTAAACAGTATTAGACTCAATTCATTTTAAATCGTTTGGTTTGTTTATTTCCCGTGTACAAAACAGAATTTTGTTTTTCTAGGAAGCACGTCTATTCTTCTATTACAGTCCAGTGGTAATGCTTTTTTATTATTATTTTTTTGAAAATAGTTATTCGACGTAAACCTCTGAAACGTTTAAAGTATAATAAGTTGATTTGATTAGAAAATATTTACTTTATAATATATACTTAAAAACATCGATCAACAACAACTAAATTAAGTAATTATGACATCGCATGAATGCAATATGTACTTCGAGTACATTCAAAACTAATGGTTCGGATGTATACTGTATATCTTCATTGTATGCTGTAGTGGTCGAGGAAAATTAGTTTCTGGAATCAGGATGCCTGCCTGGTCGTAACATAATTACTATCGGTTTTTGTGGTTCTCTCTTTTAGCCTCAATGTAGTATCATATCCCGTGGGGGTAATATGCAACCATTCATTCGTTTTCTCTTCCCTGTGCTCCCATAGCTCTATTTTCAAATGTGTGTGGCCATCGCATGCTCAGAACAGTATTACCGTGAAGGGCTTCTTTACCTTTGGTGGTATACTTTAAAATATGTTATCTTGAACAATTCGGCGCTTTCGACTCGCAATCATTTGTTTCTTTAACTACATTTTGCTACTCAGCGTAAGTGAATAGTCAATGGAGTACACATATTGTCTACTAGATTGCAATCTATTTGTAAGAACGCAAGTTTGGTGTGTTTCACAAAACGTTTAAAGTAACTTTCCAAAACGATTAAGCCCTACCACAATTTGTTGTTACATTTCCTGCTGGATTTGGTTAAACATCGTACAAATTTGCAACCATACACAGAATATGCAATGTAAATTTATATACATTTTACCAAAAACTATCGAATGGTGCCGTTAACAGATAAGAAAAAAAGAATAATATAAAAAGAAAAAATATAAATAATAATATAGGGGAAGGTTATAGCGTAATGGGTAAATCGATGCCCACCTGGGTTCGATTCCCAACCCCGCAGATAAGGTCAGAAAGTTGAAGGCAATTAAAGTACATCATGAAATCAAACAGATAAAATGATCAAAACGAAAACATATTATTTCAATTTAATTCAGTTTCGCTTGAAAACAATTCCCCTTTTCAAAATTCAGTAGTCTAGTTCAACTTTTTCGCTTTAGAGCTCAACCCATGGGTACTCTTATGTTTTTTTTTATGCCAGACTGACATAATAGACTTTCACACCGTCATGTTATTTAGAGTAGACTTTAGCCTTCAACAAACCACAGACAGTGAAGTCCTCAGGGTTCAGGTCCGATCACTTTACTGATCCGGCACGACGTTCTATCGAACTAACAAAAACCAGCTGAGTCGAGCCAAATTACAGAGAACAAACATCCAAGCTAGTACAAACTTTTTCAAAAAAAGCTGTGAAAATCATACAAGTCAAAATCCGTTAAAAATCGCCGTTACGCACAACTTTGCACACATGATTTTCCATTGTATGAAAGCGCAAGAGCTTATAAGGGATTACTGGGCTTCTCGAAGCGCCTCTACAGGAAAATTGCTACTGGGTTATTGGATTTTTAGAACAACCGTCTCTACTTGGATGTCTGTTCTCTGTGGCCAAATCATGACCGATGCTAGTTTCTATCGCTTGGTGGTCGTCAGCACGTCGGCCTAGGTTCGTGATTTTTCTAACAATAAAACTGTGTTGTACGGTTCAAAGTATCTCATTGTCAAATGAAATCCCAGATTGATCGTGGAAATAATGCATAGTATACGGAAACATTGTAAATTTTTCATGTGTAGTGTTCATTTGCTTGATGAACTAAATAAATAAACAACTAAATAAAGACGGTATCTCTATATATGCTTTGTATAGAGAAAGGCAAAACAAGTTGAATTACTAATTTTTGGCTAGAGCGGTTAGTAAAATTGTTTGAAACTGTTGAAAAAAACTACAAGGATCAGCCTTATGGGGTTGTTCGAGCCATTGATGTGGAACAAGGCAACCAAAATTTCTAATGATCGACATTTTTAATTAATCGTCACACTTTTGAATCCGCAAATACACGAGAGTCTCATAGTCTTTATTATAAACCAACACCGAACACGCGAACCCAGAATATAGACTATATTTGTCATGATTTGTATTTGTTTTTTAGCCGACGAAATTACATCAAGAGCCCAAATGTATGCAATTATATGTTTATACAAGCTTGCGATACAGATATCGTTATTTAAGGCCATCGTCCAAGTACCATGCGCGCGGGTGGTTTTAGGAAATTTTCGATGGAAATTTCGAAAAATTTGCCAAAACCAAAAACATACAGACCTTTGAAATACATTTATCTATCTACAGGGTGAAAATGGCTGGAAAATTCGGAGGATTTTCCGAGTCTTATCAAAAATAGCTCTGAAAAATGAGAGTTTTTGTGATCTTTCACAATTATCTGGAAAAATAAAGCGATGACATAAACTTTTTTTTTCAAATAAACTTTATTATGGATACATAGATTACATTCGGACACATTTTTGGAAAACCTTTTCACGCTTTTCATAGAAAATCCACGAATTTCAAAAATTTCCACGAAATCGGTTATATGAAATTCGTTGATTTTCCATGAAAAGCGTGAAAAGGTTTTTCAAAAATGTGTCCGAATGTGATCCTTGTTGCCAGCATGAGGTTTTTTTTGAAAAAAAAATTTCATTCCATCGAATTATTTTTTCAAATAATTGTGAAAAATTACAGAAAAGCTCATTTTTTCAGCGCTATTTTTGATAAGACTCGTAAAATCCTCCGAATTTTCCAGTCATTTTCACCCTGTAGATAGATAAAAGTATTTCAAAGGTCTGTATGTTTTTGGTTTTGTCAAATTTTTCGAAATTTCCATCGAAAATTTCCTAAAACCACCCGCGCGCATGGTACTTGGACGATGGCCTTAAGCTTCTTTTCGCCAAGCTTGTGTTCAAGTTTTGTATGCAAGCAGTTATTTTTATAGCGTTTCTCTGTCATTACTACCATTGTGATTTCGGTTGAAACGATAAACTTTTTCTCATTATCAATCGAGTTCATCTTATATAAATATGAACTTAATCTTATGCACTCAAAATTTACCCTGGGGTAGTTGTCAATTTCTAAGGCGAAACGACATAACATAGGATTTCATCCCATCTTTCCTGACACAAGATCAGAGCATAGCAATTAAACCTTCAAATCGTTTTATGGCACTTTTTGTCTTGCTGTCTAGCAACAACCTACCTCTAGCAAGCTACGTGTAGGACTGAAACGTTAGCTATAATTTTGCTTATATTTATTGCTTCGTGTGCTTCCAACAGCTTCGCTTTTGCATCGATTGACTAATCAGAGCGCTGCTTTCCCTTTGATATATCGCTTATTCCTTCAAAACCGTCGACTATGGCAGGGAAATCCGGTATGCCGGAGATTTTTGCAGACAAAATAGGACACTGCTAGCTATTAATCAACATTTCAATGATATACAATTAAAAATACATGGCTATGAACATTCAAATCGATACGTAGAAATATTTCCAATCAAATGGTGACATGATATTAATAATTGATACAAAATTGACTGAGCTGTAATTGTTCAAAACCTAACCACATTACTACGTATATTTTTCTTGAGTTTCTAGTTTGCACCCCTATATAGAAAACAAAAGTGTGTTCCACATTAAAAAAAACATCAAATACACCTAGTGGTGTAGTGGTGCCTTTCTCATTACCATTTTACGCAAACATGGAAAGCTCCTTTTTTGGAGTTGTGGTATATCGGAAACCGGAGACCAGGACGGGCATAACTGATAAACTAACTAGACACCTCATACAATTTGAATTTTTTGTTTAGTTTTTCTACGAACTTTCTTATTGTCATTTTGAAAGGCGGCTTGGAATTATGGCCAATCTGTAATTTCGGAAATGAGTGTCGCAAATAATATTAAACAGCGGTCTTTAACCCTATAACGGGTGAATTACAAGGGTGAAAAGGGAATTTTGACATAACTCAAATATTACTATAGAAGCTTATTTTCAAAAGGTCCGTTTACCGTTTCTTTGTAAAATCATTAAAGTTTAGTAATTTTAGAGAGATATCTAAGTGTGAGGGTACAAATACAAATTTTAATACAAAATACAAAAACTTATCTGAAGGTTTAAAACGACCAGGACACATATTTTGACTACAAAGATAACATCCTGCTGAATTAGCAGGAAATCTGAACCACTGTGCCTTGTGTACCATCAGTCGAACCGAATCAATGGGCTGGTATCGGGTTGTAGGGACCTAATAGTCCAGCACAGTGTTGTCGCCACTGTGCCTCACATCGTAGTTCTTTGGCTCTCTTCTACATAGCAGCCGGTCTGCTGCACTGTGTTAGTTCGATTGCAAATGTTTGTTTTCAAAATTTTCTTTTCTAATGAATTGTAAACATTGACTGCGCCGTCGCAGTGCAGTTTTCCGTTTTTTTATTGGTTGATTTTCGCTCCCTTGCTTGCAACTCCCTATCAACCGCACCGTCCAATTTACAGGCACACATTTTTATACGGAATCTGATCATCTAGTAAAGAGGACGACGATGGCAACTTCGGGTGGATAAAAACGTTTTGTGGCAGTGTCAGTAGTGTATATGTACATGTTGTATGCCGAATGTAAGTACAAAGTTCGGCACAGCAGGATGGAGAAAGGCTGGATACCGAATTCGTTTACAATTCAAAGGGTCGCTCTCGCCATACTCTAGTTATATTTTATTATTATTAAAAATAATATTATACCAGGAGAGTTTCGTGCTGGAACAGAATCCTACCTAAGCGCAAATGGAATAGCGCAACCCTGGCCAAAAACCCAAATTTATTGCTGATGTGTTCTCGTAACGCATGCTTTTTCGTTCCGACCGAGATTGTACAAGCAGTTTTTTTTTTTCAATATAAGGGACACAGTTTCAAAAACTAGTAGTGCAGATGCATGTTTGCCGACTATTACTTACAATACGCTGGCAAGCTCCGCAGGAATTGTTTTTTTAGATAAATGTTCTACTGTTTTTATCTAGTGATACACATTAGTCGAGTAGATATCCCAAATCCAGTGTTTTCTCGTTGCACATGTCTAGTTATGAGAAAGATAAGAAAATTCACCTAGTACTGCCAAGTGTTTCCCATCTAAACGTGTTTAAACAGTGTAGACAGTGCGCACCATACTGGGTAAATTTAGATTCGTTAATTATGGATATGCAAGATTTATTTATTTATACGATTCCATTTGCTCGTTTCATTCGCCTCTGTTCAGGCGAACACGTACATATAACGTCCGGAAAGAACCCCGTTTGCCACATTTGAGCGGCCAGTCGAGTCAGTGAGTTCGCATAACTTTGGTATTGACACGTAGGCATATATCAATAATTCGTTGTCTCGAGAGGTACAGAAAAAAACTTACGACAAAGCTTTGAATATTTTACAATGTACGAACCACATAGCGAGTAATGTAATTTTAATTTTGTATGTCTCTCTCCCTCTCGATGTTGAATTTAAAGCTTAACTAGAAACAACGAAAATAAATTTCTCCTCTGGGGTCAAGGAAAATAAATGCGATTCAATTCTTGAATAATATGATAAATTAAATTAGTTTGTACTATATCAATCCAGTTGATTATTTTCGAAACATAATGACAAAGGGATACGAAAGATGCAAATTATAAATTGTACTTTGAGGGTTTAAAGCATAAAAATTAAGTGTGGCGTCATATGACATGTGCGAGTGTCTTCACATCTTAATCGTAAACGTGGACATGTTGATGTCTAATGTTTTGATCAATGCCATAACATGTCAGTTGTAAATGCCGCCATATTGATGTATTTGTGTTTTCTCGATAATCTTTATGTTCCTTGGCAATTGCGGCAATATTAAGTTTCAAATATGTAATACAAAAGTTTTGATCAAAATGGCTACAAATTTTTGAATCAGGTTTTTCACTGAAAAAAAACTTCTTGGATCAGGTTTAAAAAAAAATGATGCACTGTAAGTATATTAACCTAATTATTTGTGAATTAAAAAAGAACAGATCATCATGTGACAGTTCCGCATTGTTTACGTTCGTCTCTCAACTCTATGTATAAAACGAAGTCTGAAATAATCATCTATCGATTAGTCCGGGAAAATCTGATGAAGAAAATCGAATCGCACCACAGTAATTACTTTTAGTAAATGAACTATATTAAGAAAATTATTTCGATCATAATATCTAAATGATGACTATTTCAATCACGCTCGTTCAATGTTACTCTAAAGAGAGTACAATTTCACTCATTTTCGTCAAAAGTGGAACTACTCTATAGTGAGTTTAGCTTGTTTTCTCACTTTTGAGTAAATATGGTAGTTGCCAAATTCTGAGTAACATCTACTCACTATTACAAATGGGAAAATTAGCTCGAGTGAGTAAATATTACTCAATGTCATTCGAATTATCTAAGCAATTCTTTGTTCTATACAAAACTCCGTGTAAATGAAAAACAATTCAACTTCTCTGGATCCGTTTCACGTCTTGTCGATGTGCCGATACTGGAAGCGAAATCGACAACACGTTTTACATCAGAAATGTCTTCGCTATCTTTTTTTAACGGATGTGAGTTTATTATATGCCGTTTCAGAACCTGAAAACTTCTGTATACAATTCCACATTCCGAACATTTGAACGGCAGTCGTAATATTGAGCATAATGTGATGATCGTCATAATGATATCATGTAGATGGAGAGTTGTTTAAAAATAAAATTCTTACTATAAGTCAAATCATTTTCACACTATTAAAAAAATGCTATGAAAATTATTTTGGGCATTCACATTTACTTTCAGCCAAACTTCAACGATATATAGGATATATAATTTTTTCCAGCCTAAAGGTTAGACACATTTTTCCCAAATAAGATGAGCTGTAGATTTCAGTGTTTTGCACGGAAACTTTGGAATTAAATCAGGAAGATGTTTCCCAACCAAACCAAGGCGAGAAGTACTGTTTTATTCACCATTTTCACTATATTTCTCACCTGAGGAAAATCTACTCGTGTTTCGAGTTAGAAAAATTTACCAGAACTTTCCAGATTACATTTACTTTGTAAATTAACCCGATTTTCAACGACACTAGAATCATACGAAATCTTCAAATATGGTTCAAATCATTTCCTATTTTACATCAGAAAGATTTCAAGGCGAGAAGTACTGTTTTATTCACCATTTTCACTATATTTCTCACCTGAGGAAAATCTACTCGTGTTTCGAGTTAGAAAAATTTACCAGAACTTTCCAGATTACATTTACTTTGTAAATTAACCCGATTTTCAACGACACTAGAATCATACGAAATCTTCAAATATGGTTCAAATCATTTCCTATTTTTTGGTCTTACAAGCTGATGGTCGAACAAATTCATTTCCGCTACACCAGAACTCTCACATGACTCAGAATTTTAAAGATTGTTTCATTCTTTAACATATTAGGTATGAATATGCATTTCATTTTGATTGGTCCAAAATATATTAGAGTGACTAAAACACCTCCAATACCCTAATATTTCAACATTTCAACATATGAAACCAATAAAAATTGGCGCTGACTGGTATTGGTATACCGACAATTTTTTAAATTTCTGAAAGTAGATTGGGAATAGATATTATTCGTCAAACTAACTCAAGAATGACGAAAATCGATAAGGAACTAATATGCGAGTAAGGGCAGTGTATATTGGGTGAGCGTTGTTCGTAACTAATATAAGCAACTTGTCCCATTGACAATATCCCATAGTGTCAAGCGAACGAAGCGCAATATGAAGCATTAAGTACAGTTGATTTTACTACCATTGAATCACATTTACTTATTTCATTATATGTGGACTAAATCAAGCGTTTTGTTACTGGTTTGTCGAAGAAAAAAACTTCGAAGAGATGAATCGTAATAAACGATTTCTTCTCAGGAAGAGAAATATAGATGAATTGATTAGTATTCGCAATATTTTCATTAATCCGAGCCACTATACGATCAAAAATATTGTCAATAGAATGTTTCATACGTTAAATGGTTGTGACGTGACCACCGGAAACTATTAAGCTTCTAGTATGAGCAAAATTCCAACTTTCCGTTACTTTTAGTTTATAGTATGTCTCTTTACATTAGTTATTCAGAAATAGTTATAACATTCAATATTTGCCAATTCCATTCTCAACATAGTTGAAAGTCGAACAATTTTATGAATATTCCAAAGAGTGTAGCTCTACTCTTTCAGTTTCATTTTCCAAATGGTGCCAAGAATGTCGGCTCAGCTATTTTTCTACAGTTTATAGCAGCGTCATCTTTCCCGTTTTTATCAAATCATAAATTTTCATAAAACATAACATCCATATTATTCAAATTGCCCCATTCCTTCCTTTGTGTACACGATCAAACTTGCCTTATGTGCCTGTATCTACTTTATATTTTAATTCACGTGCGGTGATAAATTGATTTTGTTTATATTTCTCGTAGTTCTTTATTATTGCTTGCGTCTCTTTCTAGCCCATACTCGCTACAGCGGTTTCTTTTTTTGCTATACCTTGGTTCTCTCGAATTACCGGTTTATTCATCGTTTTTGTTGGTGTGAGCGCCGTGTATTTTTTCCTTTCGTAAATTTATACATTTATTATACAAAGCTGCCACTAATTTCTATCTCTTCTCATCATACTCTCTTGCAGGCACGCAGTACGAACGAGAGACGTTGAACAACAAACAGGTTACACTAAAAATACAAATTCATTGTAATTGAATCATCTATACTCAGATAAACCCACACGAAGATTTTCTACAAGCACATTGAGGGGGTAGACCAACACGATCGTTGTGAGTAAAACAGTTGAGAGCACACAAGAGCATGTAACCATGCGAGAGTGAGTACCTCCCAGTCAGTCAGTCAGCCATCCATCCATCCATCCATCCGGTTCCGAGGGTGGTAATAGCATTGGCAGCTTGTCTGGTCGTGTGTGGAATAGCATAAAAACCGAACCCTGCTGTACAAAAGAAATATAAAACCTCTCTCTCTCGGCAGAAACGAGAACAGGCGAAACTTAATGTTCGGAATGATGGTGCCAAGACAGAACTACAGAAAAAATCACCAAAGGGAGCAGTTTCCCGAGAGCGACCGCTGGATGTAGAATACATCCGTTCACGAAAACACGCTGCTCGAACGGTGTAGATTGTATTTCGTCATTCATATAACGACCACAGACTGTGCTATTCTCTTCGCTCTTGTACCACCAGGTCCCCCCAACGGAGCCGTTCGAATAATGGAGTGATAGAACAGTACGTAGCAGACCTACCCAGGACTTATTGAGTATTTCAGTGCCGAGTGTGAAAGTTTGAATAGTTTTTCGGTGCTGAATTCGATTGGGACCCCTGCAAGGTAGAAAAAATCGCGACCGAGCCGTAATCTCACACTGAGTGGGAAAGAAAATGCTTTGCTGTGATAAGACGAATGCCATTGGAGCTCACTGCAGTCGTAGTACGATTGGAAACATCTCGAGATTCAGCAATGGACCTCTTCGGCAACCGGATAGTCTACTCGATATCACAGCCCGGATCGTTGCACGGAATGAACCATTTCAGAAGATCGAGGAACGCTATGATCGCATTCCAGAGCCGGTACAGAGGCGTATCATCTATTGGTCCTTTCCGCGCAATGAGAAAGATATCTGCATGTACAGCTCTCTTTCCAGGTACGTTTATTATGTTCTTAAGTTTATAGTGGAAATTGGGAGTCGTAGTTTGCATATTCGGTAGACATCGCGCCGATCACACTAAGCTGTATTATAAGTGACAAATCGCCACTAACATGTGATTAGAGTATATCGTTTTGAAAGCTACGAAAAATTATGCTCATTACTCGAGTTTTAAACATTAAATTCAAGCATATTGTGCATAATTTCGTAGATGAAGCTTCTATCTTGGAGATTATATCAAATATTGTGTAAAAGAAAGTGGTAGAGCCGAGCAATGAGCATTATATTTTGTAACATTCGCATGAGCCAACTGTACGATATGCCCTAATCAGTTGTTAGTACCGAAATTAAATAGTTATTCCTACTGTATTATATTTTACTACAAAGAATACGATTTTCATGTGAAGCGTTTATTATATCTCGAATGAAGATACCCATTTAATTATAAACTCTTTTGCCTTCCTCTATAAAAAAGGATATATTTTTCAAATGGAATTCTAAACGTCTCGTTTTTTTTGAAGATCATTACATTTAGGGTGGGAAGTGACCGGAAAAATCGGGAAAACCGGGAAAAAGTCGAGAATTTAGTTTCACCGGGAGAAACCGGGAATTTTAGTGCAAAACCTGGAAAAAATATTACTAGTCCAAATTTAAGTAACCAGTTTCAGCATCATGATTTGATTTTATTCAACAAGTGAAATATTCGAGGCAACACCCAATTTTGCGTTTGAGCGATAAGTTCCATTGGAAATTGGGCAACACCTCACGTCACGTTCAACGTTTTTTTAAGGCTTTAAGGATTTTAGACCAAACAGAAAGCATTCGAGCTTTTCTGTAGATTTGCATCATAAATTGTCTCAGTAATGTCATCTTAAGAAAATACTTGTGTCATAAAATTGGAAAAGTTGACTTTGACTTTATCCACCGTTTGCAGGGAGTATTTAATTTCCTTCTTTGAAAAATGAAACTGGTATCTGATGAATTGTAAAGAACCGTATAAATTTTTGGAACATGCTTTGATTTGTTCAGTGAAACTATGGTTAATTTTCTTTTGAAGGTGCTTATGATGCCGTAGTAGGATCACAAGAATGTTGATATTGATATTGACGAAGGAGCAGTTGGTGATAGGGGAATTAAATTTAGTTTGAGCTTTTGGAACTGATAGACTCCTAACTTCAATCATGTAATGATTGAAACAATCTATTACTGTATCGATATCAGCCGAATTTCCCAGAACAATTTCAGGGTTCACATTGCTTTCGGTATGAGATCTGTATCCTTGACGATTGGTTCTAAAGTGGTAGAATATAGAACTGTTTGAATTAATCATTGCTTTATTTGAAATCCCACATGTTATTGGATCTGAATCAAAGTCTATTTGAGTAATCAGTTCACTACAAATGTTTCATTAATCTGCTAAAACCAGATCAATTGTAGTAAGATTTGTCATAGAAGATAAACTAGTTGGGCTATTTGGAAATAAAACTGGTTAGAAACTAGCGAAGAGTTTATTATAAAGAACTCGTAATTTCTGATAATTTTTCTGGTTATTCCACAAGAAATGCTCAGCATTTAGAACCCCATTAAGGAAAAAGATCGATATCTTGTGCGTTTTTGAAACTTTCACTTAATTCATTTGTTCATCAACGCATTGAAATTGTAAACATGTCGCTTCACAAAAATAGGCTGACATGACGGATATACCTATCGTTTATTGACATTACATTAGAAGAAAATTGTGATTTAGCAGAACCAGGCGTGGTAGCAGGACGGTGTTGCTAAATTTTAGGTACATGTACATTAAAACTAAGCTTGTCCGAAAGTTTTTAAACGTTTTTATACTGTTTTCGCATAAACTTAGTATACAAAATTCAACTATTGCTTGTAAATTTTTATACATTGTTAGTGTAGTGTTTTAAGTCATCGATCCGCTGTATTTCGGCAATTAGTCCCACCGCTGCTTCCAATCAGCTACCGTCGCACAGCTACCTTAACAATGACTGAGCCCGATATAACACGGCAACAGTCTGAGAATAACTGTACCAAATGTAGCCCTGATCAACAAGGGAGAACAAAATTGTATCTGTGGTTGTTTTGTTTTTTCCATCTAAATTAGTCATAATCTTGGTCTCGTTAATAGTTAAAATAACAAAAATTTTAACTCAATTTAAGCTAGATGATAACAAAATTGTTACAAACCTTGATATGTAAATATCAATATTATATCTAAATTTGTTACAAATTTAGTACGACTTTTCAGCTGTTATTATCTATTTTGTGGAAGGAAGGCTTTACCGTACAAATCTAAAAATTGATTTCGCGAAGTAAGATGAAATTGCATACCTTTAGGCGATTTGATTTGCCATAAAAAAAAGTCAATGCACAGTTAAGCGACTGGTTCCGAACCGGGAAGTTTTGAGTTGCCAACATACGCTACGATTGCATCGATTGGCGGGCATATTTGATTAAAATGTGCACTTAAATTTCTCGGAGATGGCTGAATCGATTTTCGTAAATTTAGATTAGACTAAAAATCCGTTTGAAAGACTGTGAAAAATCAGACGAAGTGTATATAACATCGATTCGAATAGCAAGTTTTTATGATTGATGATCAACCCATTGCCTATTAGTCACATTAGTTTGCGATATCCGCAGCTAGAAGCCCCGCAAGTAATGTTCAAAAACCATCAAACTTGAACCTTTATTCCGGTTTGATTGTTTTATATACCTAGATTGATTCACAGAAAAATTATTCAAATAGAAAGTCTCATAATTAATGCGGGTGGGTTGCTTTAAACTCTACATTGCAAATTTCGAATCCCAGCTCATGGTTCCGGATTGGAAGTAGTGAAAATACTACGAAATGAGACTATCATAAATTTTTATTTAATTTTACTCAATCCTTTTTATTTAATTTTACTCAATCAACAAATGATACCAATCAAAAGTTGAGTAAAAGAGATATTTTATTAGCAAACCCTTGTTATCTTCTAAGTAGATGTTAAGAATTTATGAATGGGAATGATAAGTATGTAATATGCATCTCTAAAAAATCGGCATATCATAAATAGTGAATAATATTCATATTACGCCTAAAATCAATATCATTGACCCACCACAACTACATAAATAATCATCACATCAACATAGTGTAAAGTACTATTCTATATCACTCTTTCCAATATTTATTAGTCGAGTTTTAAAGCTTTTGCCTAACCTTTCTTTGTTCGTAAGAAAAAACGCGCAAAATCATCTTGAAAAATATTATTTTCAATTTAAAATTAATATTTAAATAAAAACTTTGAACACAGCTTAAGTAGAAATTACTTAGGAACGTTCTTAAATTTAAAATTTAGGCCGTCATTTCAAAATCAAACGTCAAGTTATTGATTTCAAAAGTATCTTCAGGTATATGAAATTGGAAAAAAATGTTTGTTACTACTCTTTATTGAAGCCTAGCATTTTTCGGGTTGAAAGTCAAAAACATGATCAACAAAAGTGTTTGAAATCTTTTTTTCTCAATTCTCTATTATAGTTTTACCTGATTAAACGGCCCTTAATATAATATCTGGACTTGCTGTAATCTTAATAAAATCTGAATGTTTGCTTCTGATTTGGAATTATATTTATAACAGAATGAGATATAAATATTAAGATCATATATAATTTTGATAGAATCTTGTTATGCTCTGTTGATCGGGGCCAGACTATATCTGGCATCGATTCAGTTTCATGATAAGTTCTAGCGTTTCCCGAGCCCTCCTGAGCTATTTCACATCGCATCGCAAAAATCTGTACTGGAAGCGTGATAATTGTGCCGCATTGTTTGATAAGTTTCCTCCAGTGTCACTCACTGAGGCGATCAACAATTTGCAAAGCGAAAGAAAGCAATTGTCGAATCAATATTCACGTACTATCTTACCGAGAACTACAATATTGATCCTCGCCGTGCAGCCAAACAGCCATCAGAATGCTGTTGAGATCAAACCAATCAGGAGAGAATGTTGTTTGTGTTCCTATCTGCGAAAGACCGGCGAGCCAATTCTGGCTTCATTTGTCCCGCATAAGACCTGACAGTGTGACTAATGACGATATATTTGAAATTGGATTTTCATATGATTCCAAGGTGGTTAAGTTCTTGGCTAAAAGAAACTGATGTCAGCAATATGACTTTCGTCGCCTTCAAAATCGCCACCTAGCCACAAGGAACTTTATTCCGTGAGTTCGAGGACTACCCGGGTAAAAATTTTTGAAAACCGTATATTCAACCATTTCAAGTGGTTTATTGCAGAAACAAAACATGGGTTTATACCTGAACGGTCTACTACTTCCATTCATTTGTCCTTCACGGCGTTTGTGACGGATGCTATGTAGTGCGGTTTACAAACTGGTGTCATCTACTCGGACCTTTCCACTGCCTTTGACAAAATTAACCACGTCATTACAGTCGCTAAGTTGGACAGATTGGGCTTTGGTTCTAACACGTTGCGTTGGTTTCGCTCTTATCTCAATAATTGCCGATTAGCAAGCAAGATAAATGACTACGTATTCAAAGAGTTTATCGCTTCATCTGGGATTCCACAAGTAAGTCATCTTGGGTCTCTGAATTTCCCCCTGTACTTCAATGATGTGAACCTTTCTTTGGAATGTCCACGCTTATTTTTCGCTGATGATCTCAAACTATTTCAAATAGTTCGAAGCAACGAGGATGCCGTTTTTCTTCAACAACAACTTGATTTTTCTTCAAAGTATTGTAGGGTAAATCGAATAGCTTTGAAAGTTGATAAATTCTCAATTATCACGTTCACATACAGAAAAGTTCCTTCAAGATACAACTACTGCCTTGGTATCTATATGGCTCACTCATTCGTACATTGCCCTTACGAGCTGCCTAACTACGAAAGCCGTGGCATTTGACGTGATTCATCCCGCGCTATGTTGACCGCCACCTTATTGAACAACGAGAATGACTGCCCTGCACTCTTCGGTGAAATTTTTATTTTGAGATGAGACTTTAATTTTTTTTGTCGGACATGAGATTGTCAATAATTGAATTCATGGATTGGATGTCATAATCAGAACATGAAGATTCTTCTGATAGTTTAGTTCATTGAACAAACGTGTTTGCAAACGAATTACCACAATTTAAACAGAGGCGATTTGGGCCTATTCTAAAAACCGGGAATTTTTATCTCGCAAACCGGGAAAATACCGGTAAGTTGAAATCGGCAATTCACTTGCCACCCTGTACTTTTGAACTCGACCGATTCTGCTAATTTTTGGATATGTTGTCATTAGTTTTTAGGAAAAATATGCGAATATTGTAGAGTTGAAGTTTTGGAATAAGTATTCAACACACTTGCAAATTTGATTGCAAAGTCTCAAGGTAACATCGGAAAAATGTTTAATAAAATTATTAAAAATTCTGAGGAGCCTTAATGTTTTTAAGTTTGCTTTCATCATAATTTGTCTCAGTTTGTTTCATCATAATTTGTCCCAGTAATGTCATCTTGAAATAATACTTGTGTTATGCTCATAATCCAGTTAGATGTCAATAGGACTCACACAATTGGAAAAGTTGTCGACTGAAACTGGTTTCTGAGGATCAGTATAGTATTTTAGGAAGATTTAAAATATGGATTGATTTGTTCAGTGAATCTATGTTTAACTTTCTTTTAAAGGTTCTTAATTATTCCATAATAGGATAATAAGAACGTTGATATTGATGTAGATGAAGGGGAATTGAATGTAGTTGGAGCTTTTGGAACTGATAACTTCAATAATGCAATGATTTAAATTGTGTATAGCTGTATCGATATTTCCCAAAACAATTTTAGGGTTTACGTTGCTTGCAATGTGAACTTATCACTTTGAAACACTGAATGTTATTGATTGATGATCTGAATCAAAGTCAGTTCACTACGAATGTTACATTGATCTGCGAGAATCATATCAATTGTAGAAGGATTTCTCATAGAAGATAAATTAGGTGGCCTATTGGAAAAAAAATTGCCTAAAACCAGCAGAACTCGCACTTTCTGATTATTTTTCTGATTACTCCACGAAAGATGCCTAGCATTGAGAATCCTTTTAGGACAAAATAGATCGATATCTTGTGTGGTCTTACAGCTTTCATTTGATTAATTTGCTCAACATCGTATTGAAATTGTACACATGCTGCATTTCAAAAATGGGTTGACCTGACGCATTTATCTATTGTTTATTGACTAACAGATACAATAGAAAAAATTGGTGTTTTAGTCTTGGCAGCCGAACTGTTTTGCTAAATATGTGTATCTAATGAAATTAAATTGAATTTTATTACATGATAATTTGAATTTTTTGTCTGATAGAACATTGTTAATAATTGGTTTTATGGTTTATATTACAATCAAATCATGCCAATTCATTTGAGGGTATCGTTCATTGAACAGACGTGCTTGCAAGCGAATTACTAAAATTTAAACAACGTATGTCCATACGACAATTTGTTGTACCATGGTCGAAGTCCTGACAATGACGATATTGTGTTAGGTTCGCTATGCCATCATGCCGTTTATAATTTTCCCGCCGCACTGAGATTTCCACTTTCACTTCCGGAAGGATCGAAACACTGCAAAAAATGCTTTGAAATTGTAAGCATAGATTGTTGTTGGTTTTCCAGAGTGGCAAGCGTCCATTTTAGGGATTGTTGTTCCTTCTTGATTTATTTTCCTTGTTGACTTATTTCAGACCCTGTCAGCTTGAAGCGATCTCAATGTTCAGTTCAGCGACGCCATCGCACGGCATCACATTCAACATATCATGTCAATTGTATGAGTGCGCAGTGCTGCTGTTTTGGCGCGCACGAATTTGACATTTCTCTCCCCTACTTCTATGTACGAGATTCGATGCGGACGCGCCAGAGGGCACCATGCACGCAAAAAAGGATGTTGCCAATGATTTGTTCGGGAAATGTGAGAGCTGGATATCTTGTTAATATGATGTCTTTACTTATTTTCAATCATATGTATACCCAAAAATAATAAAACCATACATATGTGCTCGGAAGAAATCGGTTACTTGTAACTAAACCCCTAGATGACTAGAAAAAAGCTTCATGCTTTTCATATATGCACTAGTAATAATGAACATTTCCTATTTATAGGGGAAGATGTTCGGTTGCCGGCACCCCACCGTCACTTTTGAATGAGCAGATAGCGTCATTCCGAAAAATGTCATGTGTGTGTCATGGTTCTCTGGTTGTGTTAGCCATGGCGACTTCAAACAAATCGTCCAAGTCAAGGAAAATGAACTTTAATGCACTGATTAATGCCATTAAACGTTGCTTAGTGGATAAGAAGCCAATAAATTCGACTGCAGCAATGTATTCAATCCCGCGAAGCCGGTGGAAGACCGGTCAAATCAACTCCAAAGGTGCAACCATCCAAATCATTGGCCAAGAGAGCCAATGCGAAGTTATCATCAGACAATAAAGACTTCGGTCCAAAATGCCTCCGAAAAGGATAAATTCCGTTTTTTCTTTGAATAATAGCAGTTTTTACCCATATTTTGCCATTTTTAGCGAAATTTTTTGGGGTGCCGGTAACCGAACACCTCTTTTGAAATGGCCAAAATTTATCACTTTACTAAATTGATAATAAGTTTTTTCAATCGATTGAATCAACTTAGTTTTTAATTCAGTTGTTGAATAGGGACTTTAGTTTTCCATTGATGTTATATATGTCCGCATAATGTGCACTTAGTTAGAAGTTATAAGCTTAAAAGAAAAAGGGTGCCGGTAACCGAATACTCTCCCCTACATGCACGAAAAGTACTTCAATCCTCAATTACCAAATTACCGGGTCTATTATAATGTTTTTTTTTGACATGGGATATCTATTTAAAACTTGAATTAAAGGAATATTTAAAAAATTAACAACCGGAGATTTTTAACACGCAAACCGGGAAAAACCCGGAAAATTCAAATCGGTAATCTACTTGCCACCCTGCACTCGATCGATTTCGCAAATTTTTGGATATGTTGTCAATTGTAAAGTTGAAGTCAATTGTATATCTTTTTTACGGTTTTCATGATTTGCGATCATTGGGCATTTCAATGAGTTCAAGTTTATTTGAAAAGAAATTGGATGCGTCGTAATATATATTAATTTTTTTCAGCCGGTAGTACAGTAGAATTGTATTTTCAATGGAAACTGTAAATAATATTAACATACATGCTGTGACCAAAATTGATTAAAAATCCAATCACAAGGCAGGTTTAATGTGACTGCATAAAAAAAACACTTTTAGCTTGAATTTCATATACAAAAGTAAGAAAAGTGCAGGATTTCGTTTGGTTTGTTTGTTTTCGAATACATGGTTTAATCGAAATAGAGCATGAGAGGTGCACCAAACAACTGGAATTAAAACAAAGATTGTGTCTTTATAATCAATGTTCAGAATGAAATTATTGTTGGTGGGCATTGAAAATGGAACGATTTCCTAAAAAATAACCAGTACATTCTGCTAGCATATAGGTCTTATTAGCTTATAACCAAACAAACTAACCGTGACTGCACCGGTCGAGCTTTGATTCAATGTCATTTATCCTAATGAATGAGGCTGAATTTTATATTTTTTCAGCAAAATGAAAGATAAAAATGTCTATTTAATGGCTCTAAACCTTACTGTAACTGCGACAGTCTCTCGATTCTGGTTCCGGAAAGAGTTATTCAATAGCGTCATAGTCCAACATGAGACTTACATGGCTAATAAGGTTTACTCGCGACAAAATCTAATTAAATTTGGAATAAAACAAATTTGCTGTTAGTTAGTTGATGCATTTTTTTTTATTAATTTCATTGTGCATCATTAGTCATCTTAAAATTAATTACAGTTAGGCAATTAGACTGCATGAAGAAACAACGAACTTTTAAGTTTACTCCAAACATTAGGATCTGTGCAGATTGCTCTGCAACCGATTTTGTCCAAGATTTTCCATTTTTTTTCTATAGTTGTAGCTTGTTATTTATATTGAATGAGTTTTCTTTTCACGAGAACCTTAAACCGCTTGATAGGTCGCAGCTCCAGGCGGTAAGGTGGATTCGCCTGTTTCAATGGAGTCCATTCGTTTTATACCATTTCAAGACATTTTTGGTGTAGTGACAAGATTCCAAATCAAACCATAATAGCGGGGGAGCACAAGGCTGCATAGGAATGGTAACAACTGCTTCTTGATGTATTCTTCGCATTATATTTCCTTGTTTACCGTTGCGATAGTAATGAACCTTTGGTTTGTTCGGCCACAGGTGCATATTGCCTACCAAACCAAATATTGTCCTTTTTTCATCCTGAAATGCTCCTTCACACCGTATAAAAAGAATTGGGAAGCTACTTAAAGTCTCCCAGAACATAAGCTTTATCGTCCATTATCATGCAGCAAAATTTCGTCGAATATTCGCGATACAACTTGCGAGCCCGAATTTTAGTCGTCATCTGTTTATCATTGCGGTTCGGTACAGTTTTCACATTGAACGTCTTCATAACTTGCCGAGGCATGGAAATATGCACGAAAGTTGGAGACATTTTTATTTTTCTAGCCACAGTACGTACCAAAAAATTTGGCCTCTTCTGCAATGTTTGCTTCACCTTCGTGTCCTTCTAGTGGTTCCTGAGATCCGTTTTGTTCCGCTCCCAGCTTTCCTAATTGTTGTCGAACATGTATCGAAAGATTTAAGAACCTTATGGACAGTGCGTGCAGGAAAACCTCTTGCAGGTTTTCTTACTGACATATCCGGGTTTTCATTGCGACCACAAACAATTGCTATTCGCTCTTGCTCTTCTTTCGACGCCATCTTCGATCTAAAAGCTTTTAGTATCACAAAAAAATAATTTTACATAATGAACGTTCATCAGTCGACTAAATATTAGTATTTCCAGAGATATACGTATTTAGGGGTGTTCAGATTTTGTCGCGAACAAGCCTTTATCAGGAGAATAATATTTTATAATCGTGTGTGAGTGGTGATATTGAACGAAATGATATTTTGCTCATAATCAACGAAGATATTTGATTATTTGATAAATTCGCAGTACCGATCACCGATGCTACCCCAATATCATTCTCAGAAAATTTCCGACGATTATTATCGGTGATGATAGTTGATTTCATGAGAATGATAATGCCAACACTGCGTACTACTAACTAGAGACTTCTCGAATAATGAAAGCGGTTATTTGAAAGTCAACATTTCTTCCGCATTATTTAATGATCGATAAGTCTACAAACCAGTGCACAGTGGTTTGAAACGGGAAATTAGCGTGACAAAAATATGTTCACTATTAAATATTAGTTTTTTGTAGTTGGTGTCTTCACAAAAGTTGTTTGTTATCAAATAGTGCTCCTTTTGATATGAAATATTACTAGGGTGGTCCTTATTTCGATTGAAATCTGAAATCTAACTTTCTTAATTGAGCTCAAAAATGATTTTATTGTACAATAAAGTAGTAGAAAATTTTATTTTGAGCAACTTTGCTGAAAAAAACACCTCTCTAGCTTTTCATTTGACCGAGTTACATCAATTGTCCCGGGTAAGAGTAGGGTGGCTCCCGAAAAATCGATTTTTTTGTTCTAACTTTTTTGTGAAACGTTCTATGGAAAAGTTGTCTTCAGAAGAGTTGTTAAAATAAATATTGCGCATAATTTTGCTGAGTAAAGCTTTTTCATATAAGTTACACTGAGAAAATACGAGCGTTGTGTGTATCGTTGTATGGCTGGTATTCACTATCACCAACTGCTCATAAATTGTTGATACATGGAGCCACGATAATTAGACACGCAATTTTACCTATTGGTATGCTTAGTGAAGAAGCTTAGGAGACTCGAAATAAAAGTATCCGGAACTTCAGAGAGCATTATGCTAAAAAATTCAGCAGAATCGCTAACATTGAAGATGTTTTTAAAAGGCTGCTGTTATCTTCAGACCCTATCTTGGCATTGTCGAACAAACAAAATAAGAGAAGTTCAGAAGACTTACCCGAACAAGCAAAAAGTTTAGTTTTAGATAATAATTAGAATAATTCATTGCTTAATTTATTCAATACATATCAAACCGTAATCAACTGTTGTCCTATGTTTTATTTTGAATGTTAGCGATACGATCATTATGATAACGGAATCAAAATCAATTGAATCAGTTATTTTGGTAATAAATTAATTAAAATTGTTCATCAAAAAATCTATTTTCGGCTGTAGTTTTTGAGTGTCTCATTTCTCGAATGGACAATGTATGAAACACTTGTAGGGCTAGCTTGATACTATTATTTTGCTGAAGGAAGTATGTTGATACGTTAAGGCGTTTAAGAGTTATGCAATGTTTTTGAGTTTTTTCAAGGTATTTTTAAGACTAATTTAAATGAGTTAAAAGAAAAACACCCTTCCAATTTTCTCTTAAATGTTTACTTATATTATGAACTTTCAGTACCCGCATAGGATACATTTTTATCGATCTGGCATCTAATGAATTTTGATATTTGAAGGTTGACTAGTTTTTGATGAAAAAACAATCATAACTTTTTACTGGTAACTCATATGAAAAAGCAGAATTATGCGCAATATTTATTTAAACAACTCTTCTGAAGACAACTTTTCCATAGAACGTTTCACAAAAAAGTTAGAACAAAAAAATCGATTTCTCGGGAGCCACCCTACTATTATCCGGGACAATTGATGTAACTCGGTCAAATGAAAAGCTAGAGAGCACCTCTCTAGCGGCCAAAGTCGAAAACTCTACGTGTACGAGAAAGGTTAACTTGAACCGAGTACCGAACGAAGAAAAAAGACGTGTGTACGGCTCGATAGTATAATTCAATCTGATTTTATTTCGCAGTATGTATGTAGAGAGTAATGATAGTGGAATGAGAGATAACAAAATTAAAAGCGGTATTGAGTGATTTCCTGTGTCTGCACCTGATAAACGCGTGAACGTGTGGTGGTAGTTGACCTAATCGGCAGCAGTGGTCCGTCCAGAGATTTCGCGCCAACATAAACCGCCCACCAAATTCCGGTCAGGAATTTCAGTTCCAAATCGTCCTGGTACATACTCATCTAAGTCCAATGGCACCACTCGTAGCCTCCGTACGTCTCGTCTTGTGGTTCCGGATCCAGTTTTGACCAAAACCACACGAACTAATCCATCGGGTCCTGGGAATGTCTCCAAAACTCGTCCAAGTGGCCATTGTCTTGGTTTCTCGTCGTCCTTGACCAAGATGACGAAATCTCCAACAACAATATTTTTGGTAGATCGTTGCCATTTTGTGAAGCGTTGAAGTGAGCGAACGTATTCTAATTGCCAACGAGAACGGAATTCTTGGGCCAATCGCTGTATGTACTCCCATCGTGATAATGAACTGATATTTCGCTCCAGCATGTTTATTTCCGGAACTGTTGTGAGAGCTCTCCCGATGAGAAAATGTGCAGGTGTCAACGGTTGTGGATCATTAACATTACTTGAGATCGGAGTGATGGGTCTAGAATTCATCGTAGCTGCGACCTGCGCAAGAAGAGTAGACAATTCTTCAAACGTAAAATTTTGATTACCTGCTATTTTGCCCAAATACTGTTTCGCAGTCTTTATTGCGGACTCCCAAAGTCCACCGTGATGTGGAGACCGAGCGGGTATAAAATTCCAATCAACCCCTTTATTTGTCATGAAATCGGCCACCTGGTTGCTGTGAACGGCAGAGTTCATACTTTGGTTGATCTCTTGAAGTTGTTTGGAGGCTGCTCTAAAGTTGGTTGCGTTGTCCGAAAACATCTTTGATGGCATTCCGTAACGACTTGTGAAACGAATGAATGATGCTATGAATGCAGAAGAGCCAAGATCTGATACAGCTTCCAGATGCACCGCCTTTGTTGAGAAGCAGATAAACAGTGCGATATACCCCTTGCTTGCCACCGCACCTCGCGCTCTGCGCCCGGTGATGTGGTCCTTCGAACCGGATCTCGGGACCGTCGGTGACAAATAAACGCGTATAATCCGTATATTCACCGTCGTGCCGTTCTTCCATTTAGTGCGCCAGTTGGAAATCAAGTTCCGCGAAGTGCAATTGTGCGTAATAATCCACAATGGACACTCTCGTTCGTGAAAGAAAATCGCTTGAATCGCGTTTAGCTCGTGTTAAAAGGACTTTGACTCAGTTTCACTCTAGTGAAGAGTTGGAAGAGATCGACATCCAGACTGAACTGGATAACCTCCAAGAAGTTTGGATCGGATACCTATCGGTCCATAAACGGATGGTGGAAACATGCAAGGAGGACGATATGGATGCGATGTTAGACCATTTGGCATGTTTCGAAGAACAATGTATTTCTCTAAAAAATGGTTTCAACAAGCTTCTAAAAAGGATGGATTTTTCCTCCACTCAACACGAGGTTCCTCTAATACAAAATGGCACTGACGCCATTAAGCAGCTCGCAGAACAGCAAGCCGAGTTTTTCCGCCATTTGTCAGCCAATTTATCTTTTGTGCCACAGTCTAACAGTATGAGCACGCCACCAGCTAACGTTGATCATAATGCATCGATTTTTACTGATGTTAAGCTACCTCGTATGAACATTCCTACATTCAGCGGTAACATTCTAGATTGGCCTTCTTTCTACGACCTGTTCGATAGTGCTGTTCACAAAAATCAATCCCTGCAGAACAGTCAGAAACTTTATTTCCTGAAAACTAACCTATCAGGTGAGGCTGGGTCTTTGATTTCACATCTACGAATCGAAGATGCCAATTATGCTCCTGCACTCGCTAAGCTAAAGGAAAGGTACGACAAACCTCTCGAAATAGCAGCCCAGCACATTCAGCGTTTCCTGGGACAACCAACAATGTCGTCTGCATCTGCCGTAAGCTTGCGCGCTCTTCATGACGTCTCCGATGAAGTTGTTCGAGCGCTCAGAGCCATGAATTGTGAAAGCCGTGATATTTGGTTACTTTACATTTTGGTGGAGAAATTAGATCCCGATACGAAGCAGCTGTGGCTCCAGAAACGCGCAGACATGACGGACGACGAGATTAACCTGGATAAATTTTTGAAATTCATCGATTCTCACAGCTTCGCCTTAAAATCTGTGCAACCCATTCGATCACGAACAGCATTCGTCAAATCTACTGCTAAATATCAACCTAGATCGCATGCTCTCGTATCAACCAGTCAGCAGATCGCACAACCAATGTGTGGGTTCTGCTTTAAAAAACAGCATCACTTATATCAGTGTGGTAAGTTCACCAACTCGAACGCAAATGAACGTCTCGCTTATATTTCCAGGCAGAACCTGTGCCAAAATTGCCTGAAGCAGCACACTGGTGAAGGCTGCAAATCTGGTAACTGTAGGAAGTGTAATCAACCACACCATACTCGGTTACACGAAGCTTACAACCCAGTAGTCAATCAAACTACAATTAGCACATCATCCGCTCTCAGTGCAGGTCCGACTGGTCCGCAGTCAGTGGCTCAATCTCTTGTCTCACCACTGAACCTGACGAACGATCTTGTCGATACTAACGTTCTCTTGTTAACTGCTACAATCAATGTACAGGACAAATACGGGCGACCTTTCGCTTGTCGAGCAGTTCTTGACTGTGCATCTCATACGAGTTACATTACTACAGAGTTGTGCAACAAGTTGAACCTCCCAACAGCAGATGTCGATTTTGAATTTGGAGGAATTTCTGGAACGTCTGGTCATGCAAGCAAGGGAGCTTTGGTGACGATCAGCTCTCGATGTTCAGAATATCAAGACGTCATTCCATGTGTGGTTTTGGATCGTATCACATCCGAGTTACCAATTAAGCCAGTGGATATCAGTAATTGGCCAATTCCAAGTTCCATTCACCTGGCCGATCCACAGTTCCATCACCCAGGTAAAATTAGTATGCTACTAGGTAACAAGCTTTTCTTCAATCTAATTGAACCGGGAACGATAAAACTCTGCACTGAGAATCGCCTGCCAATTCTACAGAACACCAAACTTGGCTGGGTGGCATCAGGTGGATACGAGTCTTCAAACCAGTTAGAGCCATCCGTTCCATCTTGCCTATTAGCTTCAACCGATGATTTCCTTTCCCAGCAACTGCGGATGTTCTGGGAACTCGAAGAATATGCCAACACTAAGCCATATCTAAGCAGTCAAGAAACACAGTGTGAGAACCACTTTAAGGAGAACACTATTCGCGACGACTCTGGACGTTTCATTGTTCGGTTACCATTTCTGGACAACCCTGATACATTGGGTGAGTCAAGGGAAATCGCAACTAAAAGACTTTTGCACCTTGAGCGAAAATTAGACAAAAATCCAAAGCTTAAGATGCAATATCATAATTTTTTGCATGAGTACGTTGAACTGGGTCACATGTCATTGACTGCGACATCAACTACCAAACGTTCGGTGTTCCTTCCTCATCATAGTGTTGTCAAAGAAGCCAGTACGACGACGAAATGCCGCGTAGTCTTCGATGCTTCCGCTAAAACAAGTAGCGGAAGATCTCTCAACGATATTCTTATGGCCGGGCCAGTACTGCAGGATTCTTTGATCGACATACTCTTACGTTTTCGCTTTCCGGCTATTGTTTTCACTGGAGACATCCAGAAAATGTATCGTATGATTCAACTACATGACGACGATCGTGATTACCAAAGGATACTTTGGCGATGGTCCAAGGACAAACCAGTGGACGAATATCGACTCAACACCGTTACGTATGGCACTAAGAGTGCATCATACTTGGCTACGAAATGTGTGCAGGAACTTTTACTATCTCACCGTGAGCAGTATCCACAAGCAGTAGAAAAGGCACTAAAAGGAACGTATGTCGATGATCTTCTCGTCGGCGCAGAAACCATCGAAGAAGCTAAATATCTACGTCAACAACTGACGGAAATTTTCGATTCTGCTGGTTTTCATCTGCGTAAATGGGCGTCCAACAGCGCTACAGCCCTGGAAGGTATTCGGGAAGCAGATCTGGAGCTGAAGATGCCCATCGAATTCGACGACTCCAACACAATCAAGGCCATCGGAATTCACTGGCAGCCGTGCAGCGATGAGCTTCATTTCAGCTACCAACGAACACAGATCCTTCAGCCCACGAAACGAATCATACTGTCTCAGATTGCTAGCCTTTTCGATCCTTTAGGACTACTAGCGCCTATCATCGTTAAGGCTAAGCTAATAATGCAGCAACTGTGGGAGCTGAAGGTGGCCTGGGATGCCACTCCCCCCGGTGAGTTGGTTCAAAGTTGGTTTGATTTCGTGCAAAATCTTTCGCATCTCAATCTATTTCAGATTCCTCGGAGAGTTGTTGGAACTCAAAGAACAACACATTTGCTCCTGCACGGCTACAGTGATGCCTCTGAGCAGGCTATGGGCGCTTGTGTCTATATTCGTTCCATCGACAACGATGGTACCATAAAATCTCGCTTACTGTGTGCGAAATCAAAGCTCGCTCCAATTGGAAACGGTAGAACGACATTACCACGTCTGGAATTGTGTGCTGCCGTTATTCTTGCGCGTCTTATGAAAAACGTGACTAACGCTATCGACCAGTCTCCATTTGAGGTACGAGCCTGGACCGACTCGCAGGTGGCTCTGGCCTGGATTAATGGGGGAGCCTCTCGATGGAAGACCTTTGTTGCGAACCGGGTGGCGGAGATCGTAACGCACTTACCTGCAATCAACTGGGGCCATATCAACACGCACCTCAACCCGGCAGATTTGATCTCACGAGGGATTATGCCGGAGCAACTGAAGAATAACAAGCTCTGGTGGGATGGACCAAATTGGGATATAAAATCTGGACATGACACTGCCAGTGATCATTTGAGTACCTTTCAGCAGCAGCAGATAAACAAGGAACAGAGAGCATCGATACCGTCGCTCATCGCCATTTACAAAAACACATTTTTGGACGATATGATGGCCAGATACTATCCAAACTTTCAGAAACTTCTTCGTATCACTGCTCGCATGCTACGCCTATGCCGTTCTGAGTTTAGAAAATCTGTAACACTCACAACTGGAGAATTGGATAAGGCTCTTGATGTCTACATAAAACACGTTCACAAGCAACACTATCCAGACGAGATACAATGTTTACTACAGCACAAAGATATAAAGCGTCAAAGTACATTGTTTCAGCTCATGCCATTTCTAGACGAAAATGGAATTCTCAGGGTGGGCGGAAGAATTCAACGATCTGATTTCGATTACGACACAAAGCATCCTGTTCTGTTGCCACGCCATTCAATCCTGACATTTTTCGTATTACATCACGATCACATCCTTCATCAACATTGTGGACCACTAACGCTATTGGCGGTATCTCGAAGGATGTGATCGTGATGTAATACGAAAAATGTCAGGATTGAATGGCGTGGCAACAGAACAGGATGCTTTGTGTCGTAATCGAAATCAGATCGTTGAATTCTTCCGCCCACCCTGAGAATTCCATTTTCGTCTAGAAATGGCATGAGCTGAAACAGGTGCTTTTTTCAGCAAAGTTGCTCAAAATAAAATTTTCTACAATTTTATTGTACAATAAAATCATTTTTGAGCTCAATTAAGAAAGTTAGATTTCAGATTTCAATCTAAATAAGGACCACCTTAGTAATATTTCATATCAAAAGGAGCACTATTTGATAACAAACAACTTTTGTGAAGACACCAACTACAAAAAACTAATATTTAATAGTGAAAATCTTTTTGTCACGCTAATTTCCCGTTTCAAACCATAGTGCAGTGGCGTACCAAGGAAATGTAGCACGCGGGGCATCGGTTTAATAATCCGTGTAATGTAATGAAATTAGGATGTTTTCAGAATCGATAAACCATAGGGTTAAAAACTTCTGCAACCACAATTTAAAAAACGTTTTATAAAAGAATATTTTTTAGCTGTGCGGTTTCTCTCCAAATCATTTTGGCTTGCATCTTGATCGCATTTTTTCAGTTGTCTTTTTTAGAATATGGAGTAATCGGACATAGAGCTGCAGTAAACAATGGTAACAATTACACTTGTTACATCAAAGCAAATACTCAGGTTTGTTTTGAAAAATGTATCGGAGTTCTACGCTCAGTCTGACTGCACGCTAAGCATCTGTTGTCTTTGAATCACTCATTTGAACTGAAGTTTTCACAAATATGTCAAAAATCGATTTAAGAATACATACCAGTTTCCAACTAGAGTGCCTGGAACCAGAGTGACGACAGCTGTTCGTTTGGAAATATTTTCGAAAGTACGTTGGATATGAAATCCAGCTGAAACAAAATTTATAATTAAAATTGATAATCAAAATCCAGATGAAAAATTCATCTATAATGATGAAATGTTTAAAAAATGTAATATTGAAAACAATGATTATTTCTACTTCATATCGAATGCAAATTTTGATGTTCATAATTCTATGAATTGACTTTCTTTTCAGAGTTTCATCGCTAAATTCTGTGGAACCCCAAAGCCTCAGTTTTTGTGCTGGACTTAAGCTTGTAGAATCCGGTTGTGTGGAAGATGTGCTTCAGGTTGGATTCCATCTCAGTGGCATCGTGTGGACATACCCTCCAAGCCACAGTCATCGGCAATCTTCAGCAGCGGCCGCATCCGGTACCCGCAATGAACTCTCCTACCAATACTCCAACATAAGCAACAATCATCCTCATAACAACTACATTGGACACAATAACCATCATCATAATCTGCACAACCATCGGCCTTTGACGCCTCCACCTTTACACCAAGCTCCGTTACCTCCCGGGCCTCCCATTCCACCTGGTGTGATGGGAGTTGGTGGCCCAGTGGTGATACCACCTCCACCCGGTATCGCCCAGCCCGTGCCACCACAATACAACAATAATCCAAATATTGATCGTGATGGATTCAACAATATTTCAACCCCGTCATCTTCAGGTGCAGGCAATATGGAGGAGAACAAAAAATTCAAAGTGTCAGTCAGTTTCGATAGGTAAGTGTTAGTAATTCTTTCTCCGGAAAAGAGTAGGCAGTAAGAGTTGAGAATGAGTGATTGAGAGGACGGCAACAGAATGATTGGGTAAGCGAATTGAAGCATAAGGAAAAAGGTTTCAAATAGCAAATGACTCATTTTATCATCGGATGTCGGTTCCGTCCACCACCGGTTGAGGGCAAGCATTGAGAGAGCAAACCGAAGCGGGATGAAAAATCGTGTTGATTGATGGTTTCTTTGCAGGCAAACCAAATGAGTACATATCTCTCGGCAGAAAAAAGTTAAATAGCTAAAGCCTTAGTTGTTGACAGGTTCCATCGATTCAAAGCGGTCAATTTCAACAGTGAGTAAATATAATCTGTTTCAACACAGAACTTCAGCGGACTATTATTTATGATGTTACATTGAAAATGTTCATTTCACTTTATACCAATTTTCCCAAAATGTTTGAATAGCACAAAATGTTGATATTAGTTGTTTAGATTCCGCAAAATCTATCGACTTTCAAAAAATCAAAGCATAATAATTTAGGTATACTCCGGTAACGTTCATGAGAAAACCTACTCAATGCAGCTATTTATTAAATTAGTTGAGCTCATTTTGAAGGCAGCTTATGATGATTCACTGTGCAAACTTCTAACGAACATTCAAGCTTGTGAATCAGTTACACGTGCTTTAATTCCTGACATGTTCACTCGAAATCTGGTTTAGCTCGGTTTCGAGCCATGGTTTTTCAATACGACCAAATTACTCACTTTCGTCACAAGCACCTTTAACAGTCACAATCGGAATGACATGTAGATAACTGTTTCCCCCAAAGCATAAACATGTGCTCCAAACAAACAAAAAATAAGAAAAAGAAAAAATTATATACACTTTCTAAGGCGATTTTCTCTAGGGTTGATGTCCGACCACCCTACCTTTCTTTTGATACGAAAATATTTTGATGGATAATAAGGACTTATCCTTATCCTGTTCAACCGCAGATATTTCAGACCTCCCGAAAAAAGGCTTGCCACAATGCTGCTAATGGACTTATTTTTTTCATTGTCTGAGCGCGCATGTACACACTTAGATTCAAATAAAAAAAAACCCTGTTTTCATCCACCAAATGTGTAATGTAATTTCTCAAATTACTTATGAATTCTTTTTTTGAAGATTGCCAATGACTTTATGTTGACTCTTGAATAAAAACAAGAAAGTTTGTTTGGCTATCAATTTACAAATTAAAACAGGTTAAAAATTAAAAAAAAAATACGTTTCCTGCATCCGGTTTTAAATTTTAAAAACGCTTCACCCTGTAATTCTTGGGCCGTAAGTAGGATTCGGGTAAAATATGGTAACCTTTGAGGCCATAATCTTCAATTTGCGCCTAAGTTTGAAAAATACGTTAGGCCATCTTCGAGAAAATGAAGTAAGTTCGTTTTTGACCACCATTTCCGGAACCGGGAACTGAAAAACTTTTCGGCCATCAACTAGCCAGATCTGTACAGCTTGAGATTTATAGTTGAAAGGGCTCTGCTCGTTTTTTTCAGCATAATGTGTGTGCACTTTTTTAAAGATGTTTCTTTCCGCACAATTTTCTCGGAGATGGCTGAATCAAGTTTGAAGATCAAGTGTCTGTCGCTTCTGGTTCCGGAAATATATTGGTATAAGTGAATCAACCGACAAAACGCATTTTTTCTCTCCGCCCAATTTCCTAGTACACGGCTTAACTGATTTTAGTAAACTTAGGCTCGTTTGAAAGCTACTGTCGGGTTATGAACCATGTTTGAAGATCAAGTGGCTGTCACCTTCGGTTTTTGAGATATACTTGTATAAGTGACATAACCGACAAATCGCTATCCTATCCTATCCACACTTTTTTCAGAAAGTAATCAATGATCAAATTCAAATGTATTATTGCTGATACTTTTTTCCGAGAATGTTGTCGAATATGCGACTTAATGGTTCCAACGACTGCTATTAAAATTATGTCTATTTCCGACTCTCATGTTCCAGTCCTGCAAAACTAGTCGCCATATTCATTCAATTCGCAGGTCTTTTTAGTTAATAGCTAATACTCGAAAGTCATTTACGTAAAAAGCAAAGTCTTGGCATTACATTCCTTTTTGTGGAATTTGGCCTTTCTGTTTCAACAGACTTCGCAGCCGATTCTTAGTGTACAGAATCATTGCATGGCTAGTACTATGGATCCTACTGACACTAAGAATCCTTCCAGGTCGGGGCTCGAACATACGACAACTGGCTTGTAAGACCAGCGTCCTATGTACTGAACCGCCAACCCGGGAGTCATTTACGTGAATGTTATTTAAACTTAGTTTGGATTACAAATCATCTTCATTACACCAGCAGGTGACTCGGAACAGGTAATTCGAATAGTACTGCGCATTAAATCTCAACACCTATATAAATGCGAAATTCAGAATTTTTTAGATTGATTACTATAAAATACTTTCAATTAGTTAAGAAGTATATGTTGTATTTCAGAGTAGTTAAAGACTGTCCCAGAAAGTATGGACGCAACCAAAAACCGCTGCCATTTCGCAATTGTTCAGAATCTGTCAATTTTTATGGCTGCGTCCTGTTGTTTACACCCTGCTCTAACCACTTGTGCAGTTGTTTATTCGTTTTCATTAGTTTGTTTCGAAATGCGTGGACTTTCAGCAGAACAATGTCGAAAAATTGTGTACAAATGGTGCACAGAACGCGGACTGTCACTAAGAAAAATAGCAAAAATGAAAGGAGTAAGTTAAAAAGCCGTGCGAAATGCAATCAGGACCATTGAGGATAAACTGAAAACGGGTCGAAGAAAAGGTCCTGCTAACCTTCAGTTGGATAAACGTATACTGAAGGCGTTCGAGCAAAAGAAGAAGGTTTTAGTTCGGGATGTGGCCAAAAAAGTGGAAACTTCGAAGTCAAATGTTCTTCGTGCTAAAGAACTTTGAATTTTCGAACCTATAAGAAGCAGAAATAACCAAAACGCAGTCCGAAACAAGAAGCATCGATCAGACCGAGGGTTCGAAAGCTGTACAATACGATTCTTGCTGGAAATTTTAACTGCATAATCATGGACGACTGAAACGTGAAACTCGATTACAAATCCTTGCCGAAATCACAATATTATACGGTGCGAGAAGGGCAAGTGTTAAACCAGTCCGAGACATCGATTGAAGTCGAAAAATTTGAGAAGAATGCTATGGTCTCGCAAGCAATTTGCAGCTGCGGTAAGATTTCAAAATCCTCCATCACCACTGCTTCAATGAACAGCGAAATATACATCAAGAAAAGTCACTTTCGTCCCAAAAGACATGAATCCACCAAATTGCCCACAACTTCGACCAATTGAGGAATTTTGGGCATTAACGAAGGCACATCTTAGGAAACATGTCTCGGCAGCCGAAACCATTCAACAGTTCGAAAAAGATTGGAAAATAGTGTCAAAACTTGTCGCAAAGAAGTCTGTACGGAATTTAATGAGGAACGTTCGCAAGAAGGTGCGCCAGCTAGTCTACAATGGCTAAGTATCAAATGTTGAGAATAATGTTCTGTTGTTGTAGTCTAGTATTATCAGTATATCAAATAAAATTTGAATTTCTAACTCTTGTGAATTATTTACAGCGAAATCAAAGTGCGTTCATACTTTCTGGGACAGTCTTCATATGAACGATCAAGTTTACTCTTAACATCATATAACAATTTACTAGCTAGGATTCAGGATACTTAACATTAGAACTTCAAAACCAACGTCTGCTCTGTGGGCTTAAGGGCGCACTCTATAAAAACGATTTTTTATTTACTGTTCCAATCGATAGATATACACTCTTATCAGCCGCTACATAATTTTGGATCGAAACCTACCCAAAATCAACTAAAGTGCATCTCCGCATTTTTAGGTAACAAGTGATGAGCTCAATGTCCAAAATCTTGTTATGGCAACTTTGGTAATGTTCGCTACTTATTTTTTACGATCAAGTCAAAGTTTGAGTAGACAACGACCTAATTTTTGGTAGCTCATAAAAGAGCTGGACAATGAGCGATTTCTTCTCAAAAAATAAGTAATCTCGATTTTCAGTGTAGCAACTTTGAAGTGCGTACAATCC
Source organism: Malaya genurostris (assembly GCF_030247185.1). NCBI lineage: Eukaryota > Metazoa > Arthropoda > Insecta > Diptera > Culicidae > Malaya > Malaya genurostris. The sequence continues at coordinate 193,601,983 of NC_080571.1, read as the reverse complement.
TTCAACAACTCCCTTGGCGCACAATTCACTACCCAATCGGCCTGTGTGCGGTATTTATTCTACTATTTATTTTAGACTAATTTATATTGTTTTATATTTAGGTGTAAAATCACATCAGTGACGTGTAGCTGTGACACAAAGGACATTTTTTGGTGCCATCATGTCGTTGCTTTAGCTCTATATAGAATACGAAATGCCGAGACAGTAAAACTGAGAGTTCCTATATCTGGTAACTAGACTTATTTTCAAACCTTAAGTACTACTTCTAAACATTTTTTCTTTATTTTTAAGAAACACTGTTACAAATGAATCGTCAACAGTTACAAAAATTTATACAATATTTGATCTCAGAACATCATACCGAAGTCTTGCCTACCGCCCAACGGCTAGCAGATGAAATTCTGCAGCAACGGTCTGAAATAAATTCGATATGTGGAGCCCCCGATCCAACCGCTGGTGCCTCGAAAGATGACGATCATTCCTGGCACTTGGACGAAACTCAAGTTTGTGAAGCTGTTAAAACCTACCTCGGCCAGGGTAGTTATTATTATAGTAGCAAACATTTGAATTCCCTGTTTGGAAAAGTACGGGAAATGTTGCGTGCCCAGGACTCGAACGGCGCTCGTATGCTGACATTAATAACAGAGCAGTTCCTGAATGATCCTCGCTTAGTTTTGTGGAAGAATCACGGTACACCAATGACAGAGAAATGTCGACAGTTATGGGATCAACTTGGAGCGCTCTGGGTTTGCATTGTTCTGAATCCAAAATCGACTTCAGTGGAAAGATTACACTGGAAAGCATTACTGGAAAAATGGTCCAAAAGTGAAGTTTGTCCCCAGGAGGATCCTGATTTACGAACATCTACTAGAGAAAGCATTCGTGAGCGGTCCAACCGAGAGCGAGAAAGAGATAGAAATCGATTTTTCCGTGAAAATAATCTGCGTAACATGATGTACTATAATCAAAATAATATAAATCCAAACGACCACCGTCGACGAAACTACAATGAACCCATGTTGATGGGTCCAGTTCTCGAAAGACCAAATAACAATCAAAATGAGAATTTTGATAGCTCTGAGTCCGATTCTGATTCTGATGAGGAAATGGAGGAAAATAATGAGGTTGAAAACGTTAACAACCACAATAACGAAAATCAAAACGCTCTTCGTGAGCCAAATCGTGATAATATTGAAGAGGATGTAGACCAAGTGCATAACATTCTTCAAGATATAAACTTCGGTGTCACTGGAGAAGCTAGTAAGACGGAGGAAAATGACTACATGAATTTATTGAATGGAAATGACGCCCTTAATCCTATCATGCCAGAAAACGACGATAGTTCTAGGGAATCTATGGATGCAGATAATGATAATCCAAGTTCAAGCGGTGTTGTTACTAGCAAACCTGTTAAACAAGATACTTTTTTCAACGATAATCCTTGTATATGTGGCGAAGAAAAATGTGAATGCAATCGTCCGGTATTTTTCAATGAAATAAAACCAAGTAAATTTTTTGACTGCGAGGCATCAAGTTTTTTGGTGACTGAAGACGCCAATCAGGGCTGTGAGCCAATGAAAGTAAATGAAGATGAGTTGGAGGCCAGCGATGAGAAGTTGGTAAAGCACTGTGATATTTTAACGAAAGAAAATACTTTGAGTTCCTTCGAGGACTTGGCAATTCCTGGGCCATCAGGATTGGGAAGATTGCCAATCCCATCATCTTCTATTTCCTCTGCGATCGCTGTGACCCAAGTTGATAACTGTAAGTGTCACAAGGATAATGATAACTTGAGTGGTAGTTGCTCTTCCACCAGCAATAATAATGGGGGATCTTGTGTAAATAATGATGAAAAAGTTGATAAAACAGAAGAATCGGTTCCGAATAATACAGCGAGCAATGAAGTTCAAGTGTTTCTCGCACGAGATGATGATGCAGGTAAATCGAACCAAATGGAAGCAGAAGTCGAAGAACCACAGCCGGGACCTTCGAAAGCATCTGACTGCACAAGCAAACGGCCACAGGCGGTGGCAAATGATCGTAACAATGATCATAATGCTAGACCGTGTAAACGATTAAAACTCAATAATGGAAACTGGGTCGGCAAAAATGTCAACAAAACACCTAGAACTATATTTCACAAAGCGCTTGATGCTGTGAACATGACGTGGGACAATGACCATCTTAAATTCATTCTGGAATCTGATAGTTATTCGTTGTCAAGTAAACATTCGGTACAAATAGCTGGTTCCAGCAAGTCGTTGAGCAACAGTCCAAGCTCAAAATCGAACTTCAATGCACTCGGTCAGCCCCTTTGGCATGAGCAAATTTCAATGACTGCCGCTCGTGTTGATTCGCTTCGTTCCCATGGTCATATCGATGCTGCCCTTAGATTGTCTGTAAGTGTTGTAAGAACAATGAGAGAAATTCAACGCGACGCACAAGCCCTTTGGCACCGTCACAAACCAAAGATCGCAGATAATAAAGTAGCAGAGGCTGTATGTAACTGTCATAATAATAAACCAATAGAGCCGGTTCCAATACCATCTCTATTGCCATCGCAAAAAAAGGAAGCACCTCCCCAAACACAGCCCCCTCCCGTCGCTGGTTCTTCATCTTCAAGTTCATCTGGTTCTAACAATAAATTAAATTGCCAGTGTCCTGCACATGTTAACCATTTGTTACCTAATCCTCCTCCACCACCATTGCCACCACCACAACAGCAGTTTCAACATCATCAAATGAAAAAAGATTGTTCCAAGTGTTTGCAAATTAAATGCTATTACGAGTCGGTCGGATCATCTTCTAAACATAATTACTACAACAACATGATTCGAAACAGTCGCAGTGGAATGATGTGCCCTTCTGCAAAGTGTAATCCATTTATTCCACCATCAGCAGAAATGTTTCGTAATCCTCATCCTCAATGTAGTCGAGATTATCGTTACATGAAATTCAGTATGATGCCTCCTCCACAACATCATCCACATATGCATCAGCACCAACATCAGCATGGCGTACCTCCATTGATGGGGCCTCCGCAAGGACCACATAATGCCGGCTCTGCTCATCATGTACATAATCAAAGTCATGCTATTCCGCCTCCAGCAGCCATGCCTCAACAACATCCTACAGGCGAACATCCGCCATTGGCACCTAAATGCAATTGTCCTGTTCACAAGGAAGATCGACACGAAGGTGTTCCGCTGCAGCCACCACCACCTCCTCCTGGAGTGTCCAATATGGCACCACCACCGGTTCCGGGTCCTTCCAAATCATCTACCGTACTACAGCCACCTCCGCCACCGCCACTAGCACCGTACCATCCCCCAGACGTACTATCAAAATCACAGATCGTTTGCACTCAACATGACAAAGCACAGTGTTGTATAAAAAATATATGTTGCAAAATGGCCTCACAGGGCAAGACCCATGAGCCGCACTATAGCGCTCAAGCTGGCCCTTCTAGTTCATCTCAGTTTATGCCTCCACCACCGGCTCCATGTAACTGTGGAATGCACACCAATCAAATTGGAGTGTACAACGCCGTGTACAACGGGCACCCAGCCCATGTCATAACACCTTCGTCTATGCCCGGACCAAGTACATCTCGCACTTTACCAAAACCGTACGATAGACCTGCAGTATCTTATCCAGAAAATGACATCAACGGACCTAGTTGTTCAGCAAAACATTCAACCCAATCATCGTCATCAAATGTTTGCATTCGAGAACCCGTTAATACACCATCGAATTCTTCTGTAGCAGCTTCATCCTCAGCAACTTCATCTTCAATCAAAGTGCACCAACCGGACTGCGCGCTCCATAGAAAATGTTCAGAAACTATAAATAGTAATAATTCTTCTAAATCCAAAATGAACACAATCAACCATGGATCCTCATCATCTAAAGCTACATCTATCCTAGATCCAATCAAAATAAACCGTAAGCCCAATTGTTTGTCAAAGTGCATCGATTGCAGTGTCGGCTGTGAAGTAGAATTTCCTCTTGATGCGATTGCTTGTATATTTGACTGCTTGGCAGAAGCATGCATAATGCCTGAAGCTATGGTTAACGAAATGAGCCGCATGGCTTATGAAATCGGTGTCAGTGGTAATGGCCAAGGAAACACCACACCGCCTGAAGATGTTAATATTATTCCGCCCAAATATCGGCACATCCCTGTTCCGGGGACAAACGATAGGTATGAAACTTACCTGACTCTAGCATTCGAAGCGGCTATTTTAGCTTTAAGTAAGCAGAGAATTATGCCTCACGGTTTATATGCACAGCATGTGATATGTAAGCAACAGGATCAATTGATATCACGTTTACGTAATATTGACCTAGATCAAATGTTGATCGACGTCCTGAAAAATTTAAGCATTCAACTACTCGATGGTGGTCCTACTAGTGGCCTTGGTGAAATGATTCATCCAGAATCCGTACCAATGCACACGTTGGCACGGTTTTTGTTTGCTTCTCTGTTGAATCAATATCCCGATCTTGCCTTCAGTATCGGATTACGAGCAATGCGCTTTCCGATTCTGGAAAATGTCAGCGAAGGCTCTGTGAATGGAATTGAAATGCAGCATAATAACTTTATGCATTCACCATATCCACGTTGGTGGACATTGGGGCACTTGGAAACGCAGCAGTGTTCACTAAGTTCTACGATGCTCAGTGCGGCCAAAGGAGACACAAAACGGCTCTCAGCCGTCTTGGAAAATGCTCGCCGGAACATACACAGTTCGTCACATTTATTCAAAGTGAGATTTACCAATGTTATTTAGGACGAAGTTTACGTGTACTAATTCTCAATTGTTCGTATTTTCCAGTTGGCACAAGATGCATTCCGTTTCGCTACACCGGAGAATGGACCACGTAGTCAAACTTTACTTGGTGTCGCTTTCGAGCTGGGTCTACAGGTTATGAGAATGACCTTAACGTGTCTAAATTGGCGCCGAAGGGAAATGGTACGATGGCTAGTCACTTGTGCTTCTCATGTCGGTCTAGAAGCGTTAATGTCTATAATGCAAAATTGGTAAGTTCTATTGTCAACTCTTTTTGCATAGCCCATGCGGCATATACCAAAACATTACATTTGTTATTCATGTTTTTTTTACTATTTTGATTCACTTGAAATATAGGTATCATCTCTTTACGCCAACTGAAGCAACCGGTCCAGTAGCAACTACGATCATGTCACATTCCACAATTATGAGATTGAACCTGAGCTTTCGCCAACAAGATGAATTGTCTAACTGCGCACGAACATTGGCTTTGCAGTGTGCGACCAAAGATCCACCGAATTGCGCTTTAAATGCGCTAACTCTATGCGAAAACGACGCAATGGCATTCGAGACTGCCTATCATATCGTTATAGATGCCGCAACACATATAATGACTTCTAGTCAGCTGTTCACTATTGCTAGGTAAAGTTGGCATTTCTCCGGTAATCTCACTTTAGGAAAAAATGTGTCTTTTATTCTAGGTATATGGAACATCGAGGCTATCCTTCGCGAGCTTATAATTTGGCAATGCTGGCAATGAAGAACGTGCAGTTGGCCTACAATCAAGACACTCACCCTGCAATCAATGACATTCACTGGGCTTGTGCTCTGTCACATTCATTAGGGAAAGCAGAGCTGTCAAAAATGATTCCCTTGGTGATAAAAAATGTGCAATGTGCCACTGTACTATCGGACATTTTACGCCGTTGCAGTGTACCAACTCCCGGAATGCATAATTTCAACGCTCATGGTAGAGGTAAATAAAAATAAATTTAAAAAAAGCGTATACTCATTCGTTTACTGTAGGTAATAATATGCGTCAGTGTATGAAATTAAGCTACGACCGAGAACCTTTGAACCAGCTTCTTGAAGCTGCTGTTTCCGCCTATGTGAATACAACTCATTCACGGTAAAGTACTGAGAAACAATCAAATTTGCTTATATCATAGAACTTTATTTTTCCAACAGGCTGTCACACATTTCTCCAAGACATTACAGTGACTTTATTGATTTCCTTAGCAAAGCTAGGGACACTTTTATGCTTGCCCGTGATGGCCCTGCACATTTCTCACGACTCATCGAGAATATTACAATTGCCTATAAAGGAAAGAAAAAGCTGGTTCGGCAAGTCAGGCAACGATTTCAGTTTGTTTAAGCCAACTGGTAATATGCTGTATTTTAACAAAAAGACAAAATATCAGTGAAATTAAGACCCTTGATTTAGCAAACAGTATATAGTTAGAATAACAAATTACACAATAACAACTTAGTCCACTGATTATTTAAAAAATTTCACCTGTGTTTAGTAATCGAGAATGTTGTTTTCGTTTATTATACAATAACAAGCAGTATTATTCACATTGAACAGGCTCTTCCATCTTGGTTTAGATACGTTTTTGTTATTGTTATTTGTTGTAATTTTCGTAACTTTGGTGATGAAACATTTTCATTCGGTTGGACACAAGTTGGTTATAAATATTGCATTCAAAAAAACACAATGCAAAAATGTTGTAGTCTTTAATTGCGTTAGAGAATACAAAAGTCAATGTTTTGGTTCGGTTGGATTGAAAATATTACTCGTTAGAAAATAAACACTACCTAGTAATGTGTAGCATAGACAAATAAGCTTAGACCATGACTTCCATTTTTATAATTCAACTAACAAAGCTAAACTTACACTGACACGTGTAGGGGGAAACATGATGGAAACTAGCGTCAATATGGCGTAAAAACAAACTCGCTCTTCAGAGTAAACACTATATATTTTCCGTGATGGATGCATTTGCAACTACAATTGTGTGCTGTCCGTGTATTGTACAAATATACTAAAGGTAAACTGGCTGATAACGTGCGTACATATATAACACAAGTAGAACTGACAAAATATCCTAGTAGATAGTCAGCATAAACAACTTTGTTCGCGAAGAAAAAATTATCAATTATCTCGGTTACTTTCTAGTAACTGAATTGGAATTTTTGTAATGCGTTTTGTTTTACTTTCAATAAACTTTGTGCCACCATATCTGTGCCGAATGATCGACTTAGATTTCAGTTTGTAGTATGAAAGACAAAATAATACTTAGTTAATTTACACCAATTTGGTTGAAATACCTCAACTATTTAAATTGCTTGCTAGATAAATTTACATGATTTGCACTTAATTTAGTCTGTATGAGCCTATTGACGAACCAGCGTTCCACGAAGGAAAGATGTTTTGAATTACATCTGCATAACAAAAATGCGAATAACTGCATTTAAAAATAGGAGTCTGTTATGTGATGATGTAATGATAATTTGAATAAAATAATAACTAAACAGCATTATGCTTTTAGTATATCGCATCATAAACCGACATTGTAATGAAATATTTACTGCCAAAACAAGTTAATCAAAGAAATTCGTTAACGAATGTAATGAAGAAGAAAAAATAGGATGCATTACGATATATGAACTAAAATCAATGCCATTAAGTTCTACCCATTCGATTATATCTGCATTTTCATACTCTGTACAAGAGTTTCACAAAAATTGAGATCAAGGATTAACAAGGCACTTTTGAACATATGTTTCATATACTATAGAATATCATTCAACTATTAGGAAGCATTTTTAATTTATAACATAAAGCTATTAATCCAAATTTCTGTTCATATATAGTTTCTGAACATATGAAGCAGATCCAACAGCATTTTGATTGATTTCAATAATAAAGTTGTTACACCTCTTATGTTTTGATGTAAGTTTATCTCAGGTATTGTAAGATTTAATTATTAAATAAAACGTCAATAAGGAAATTTACATAGTACTGCAAAAATAACTATCGATAAAATAACAAAGTAAACAATTTCAATGATTCAGCCTATTCAAATAACTTTTTTTTCATTTTGCGTATAATATCACATATCAAAGATCTTCGGTAATATCAGTATAGCGGTATGATGATTTTTTTGAAAAATTGGAATGCAAAACACTGATCATTGCTTTCTACACATCTTAACCACCTTTCTAGCAATTCATACCACTCAAAAAGAAATGTTTGTCTTTTGAAGCAAACCAATCAGACACCCAATTTCCGGCTTCTTTGTAGGAATCGAAGTACTGCTAAAAAAATGCGTGGTCCATCGATGAAAACAAATGGTAGTCGGAAGGGTCCAAGTCGTGAATACAGTGTGTGGGGTGCTTTGGTTGTATCCTGAACCATTTTGCATTGTCGTATAACAAAATTACTTTGGGGTATCTTTATGGTTTAAATTGCTCATTTGTTGTCTGTACCGATTAGTATTAAGAGTTTTACCAGGTTTTAGAAGCTCATGATTCACCATACCTTTCTTATCTCTCCAAATGCAGAGCATTGCTTTTTCGCCGAATCGATCTGGTTTTGCAGTTGATGTTGATGGTTGTCCCGGATAAACCCATGATTGTTCTCTTCATGATTCGTTAGAGAAAATCCATTTTTCATCGCCAGTAACTTGTTTTTATTAGTAGTGCACAGTGGTCCAAATCCACAATTTTGGTCAAAACTTATTTGTGACAAAAATATTTGTGGCTTAGCCTTATACTTTAAAGCTGCGATGTTTTCAGGACAAATGATCAATGTCAAAGGAGCTTATGGTAATCCGAAAATTATTTTCCGAACGTGTTGGGATAGAGACAAAACTAAAGAGCAACTTATATTAAACAGCTTGGCTGAAGACGGCGATATGTCTAGTGGTTTTACTAGTAAAGCTTTTTAAATCAAGCAACTAAGAGAGTTCCTGAGAAAATCAATCTTTTTGCTTTAGCATTTGTATTTATTTTATATTTGGGATTATTATTGATAGAAATGGCAGAACACTATTGGTTGAGGGTATAATTTCTATGAATGTAATTATGAGACTATTTAAATGGCAAGAAACTATTTAGATTCCACTTTGAGAAATGATGCAGAAAATGTGACATACACGCTGAAAGCTTGTGAATTACTCGAATCAATCTGAATAAATTGGTGTCAAAAATGAGCCCAAATTATTTTAATAAAAAGGCTAAATATATTTAATGATACTGTTTCGATGAAAGAGAAAGGCATTATCACACCACTAGGTAGAATAAGAATAGGTTTTGTCTTTCTATATAGAAAGACATTAGCATTGTGGGAAAAACCATTCGACTCTGCTCGAGGAGATCGGAAAATGTCTGTGTATGTGTGTATGTTTGTATGTATGTATGTATGTATGTAATTTTCAAATGCTGAACGTTCGGTAAACAGTTCGGTAATTGACTTGATTACCGATCGTTCGGTTATTGCTGAATTGTCAAACAACTACCGGAAATTGTTAACCAAATGGGAACCAAATTTATTTTGGTTAAAATGCTGGATTTGAATGGATTTTCGGATTTAAAAAAACAACACATTTTCAAATGGTTTTATTGCACTGTATATCCACGAAAAAATAAAAGTTGAGAATAAAAATGTCCCGTTTGACCAGAATTATGAGCGCCTTGCAGAACACTGCACAACCCGTCGAGTCCACCAGAAATTATCCTCGAACGATATGTGTTGACAGCAAGTGGACAAATTTGGATTGAGTGCTCGATCAACAAGATTGACAGTGACATTATAAATGTAATTGAATATTCCATCATTTTATGAATGTGTTAGTGTAGAAGTTAGGCGACTTAAGCCATTTCACTACACTCCAGCTAGAGGAATAGATGATGCTGACTAAAGTAGGCCTTTTTGTTAATTTCCAGCGAATTTCAATAGTTTATGCTGGAATTCTAAGAACTGGTAATTTTTTAGTTATGTATATCCGAGAAAACTTAATAATATATTTATTTTTTAAATAAATAAATAGCACTCCAATATAATCTGCTTTTTCATTTCAATACATAACCAAAGTGATTTGTTTTAAGATTTCATGTGTAAATTCACTAAGATGCAAGACAAGATTATTTTTCACTTAGCTTAAATCTGTTTTTCCTTTGGGAGTGACGAGTTTTGCTATTAAATCGAGCTACACGTGTTAATACCGATTTTGAAACAGACCGTTGAACCGAATGCCATTTTTTTGGTGAACTTGATTCATCGGCATTTCATCGGTAGTTCATTGGAGTGGTCATCGTGCAAAACCTAATTCCTAATCAATTTTCATTCGGAATTCCATGTGGAAATCATAATGAATTCCGAATAAATTCCAACTCCTGTGCAACATTCCGAATGAATTCCAATTGTCAATTTGTTTTCTTCTTATTCTGTTCCGATTTTTTGTTTTCGTGTTTCAGTTTATTTCTAAATAAAAAAAGTATATAACTGATTTATTAAGGGAGAGTGTTCGATTACCGGCACCTTTTTCTTTTTAGCACATAACTTCTAACTTAGTGCACATTATGCGGACATCTATACATCAATGGAAAGCTAAAGTCCCTGGCTAACAACATTTTGACCGTTCAGTGGTACTGTTTGTAAACAGTTTTTTTTCTGTTTGTCTGTTGACATTCGATTTCCGGTTTCGGAATTATAGAGTAAGGTGTGTTAGAAAATTTTGTACCGGCACTTAAAACGGTGAAACAAATCACATACACAAAATTCTAAACGGACCTCAAAACTACTCAAAATGGTAGTCATTGACAGTAGACGGCCAAACAGAATAATTTCGATGAATGAAACCGTTAGCGGTCCATATCGCCTAATTAGAGTTTCAAAACATTTGTTACCGATTTGATTAATTTAAAAAAAAGTGGCTATTTCTGAAGTGTAAAGATGATTGTTTGAGATGTGTTCCTCGGTTTTGTTTAAGCTTGTTTGTAAACAGTACCGCTGAACTGTCAAGGATGAATTCTTGTTCGATGTGGGATTATGCCATAATATGGTTTCTCAGGGCCGACACAAAGATATTCTATCCGATTTTATCAAAATTTGTTGATTGGAAGTCGAGTAACCCGCAAAATAATGTGCGAATTCTACAAATGAGATGTAATTAGTACAATAACGTTATGTAAGATGAATGCATTTATTTAGCCATAAGCAAGGTTCTATTTGGATTTATCGGCTTCAAACATCAATTTTAATCTTTTATTCGTCTGAAGCATTCTAAATACATAATACAGCCAACGAAAAAAATTTACAAAATAGGTCAATGTGAAACCAATTTTTTTTGCAAACTTGTTTCGTTAATGCAAATGCAATTCTTCATGTGAAAAAAATCTTGAAACCAAGTTTTCCTTTTTAAATTGAAAGGTTATGCAATCACTCAAACAATCGACTATTAAAAAATTCGACAGCTGAGTATTGTCTGGGTATTTGTGTCAAATAATCTTGCTAGGTTTTCTCGGATGGCTTAACCGATTTTGACAAATTTCATCTGGATTCGATTTCCGGTTTCGGAATTATAGAGTAAAGTGTGTTAAAAATTTTGTACCGGAACTTAAAACGGTGAAACAAATCACATACACAAAATTCTAAACGGACCTCAAAACTACTCAAAATGGTAGTCATTGACAGTAGACGGCCAAACAGAATAATTTCGATTCCCTGGTTCCCGGTTTTCGACTAATGACCGGAGATTGTAGTTATATAATCCAAAATGGATCTCACTCACTTTTCTTGAACTGACTTCGATTATACCGGTTCCCGGATTCTGGTTTCGGAATAACCTACAATAGTGCAACTCTCGTTTCTCAGTGATGTCTTAACTGATCTGAGATTTTTTTTATTCAGTATACTAATTTATACAGTTACAGTTATACTAATTCATGTACAAACTTTTTCTGGTTTTTAAGAATCCACACCACACATTTATTTATGAAGAATACCACACCTTAATATATGAGATATATAAGAAAGGCATCATTACACACTAGGTATATTGATATTGCGCATTGGACGTCTCAACATCAACTGCTAGTGAAAACCACTGATAACTGTTTGGAATGAGAAATTTATTCCAAACGACCAAGCGACCTGTTAAATACAATGTAAAGCAAATGAAACGACACACTACCCAAGTAACCATATGCATTATATTACTGCACATTTACAACTCTATTTTTACATTGTTAATGTATAATTACACTAATCCTACACGCAGAGAAATGGAGCATGTTTAAAATAACAAAACCGTTAGTAGAATTTTCAATATAATTTATGTTCATTTCAGGCTAGAATATGATTGTTTTGAACCAATTTCTCTGTTAAATATAACAAATGCTCACTGCTTGATTTGAATCTAAACTTTGGTTTAACCAAACGAAAAATTTATTTGTACCCGATGAATTTTTTGTTGAAATAAACAAACTATTTATTACATGTCAACCAAAGTTGAATTGACGTTAACGAAATATCCATGTTGACTCAATCCTGCTGTATCTTTATTTCAAGAAAGAAATAGGTTCAATTTATCTATGATCTCATTTGTGTACTGATATAACTAAGTTAACGGTTCAAATGAACCGTAACAGTTTTATTTCTAATAAACAAGAGCATTTTTTCCCACGAGAATAATCCAGGGCATTTTTTTATCTCCCGCGGATAAAATTTTTTCCAAGTTTTATAAGTAACGTTTATCTACTTCTTTATTTTCCTAGGGGATTATCAATAATTCAAGCGTATGTATCGATAATTGGGAATATTTTACAAATTGCACAATATTACATAACACATTTTCTTCGCAAAAAATATTTCATACAGGATCTCTATTTTGACTGATGGAGCACCGAATCGTTGGATGCTATAAAAATTAAAATAAAACCAGGGCTTGATTATGGTATGTAAATAATTCGATCGTCTAGCGACAAAACGGCTAAAAGTTTTGAAAAATTGCAAAATTTAAAATAATTGTATATGTAAATTGAAAACAAATAAAAGTAGTACTAAAAATTACTTTGTAAATTAGTTTGAAAGAAATCATTTTATTCCTAAAATCAAACAAAAATCTATGGTTTCAACAATCAAAAGCGTTAGTTGCAATAACTAATTTCAAGGAAATTTATTTCAACTAAAAGGTTTTGTGAATCTAAAGCGCTACAATTATTGACTTTTACTAGAGTTCGTTTCATTTTAAACTATTTTTTCAAATTGAATTTACTGTGAAACTGTTTGTCACGAAATTGACAGGAACGCACAAGAAAAATATTTGTTGTTTTTATCAAACTATTGGTTGAAACAAACTAATCCACCGAGAAAAATAAACTATCAAGTTTTGTAGTTTCAAGTAGCATATTTGCAATATCAAACCAGATTTTCTTTTGTCACTATTTCAACAAAAATATTCGTTGGGTGAAACTCAAATTTTATTATTTTTACAATTTTTTTTTCTGCGTGTACATACTTTAAAGCAATGTGCATTAGATTTGTATTCAAAATGTAGCTGAGCATTATTTTACAACAACATTCCACCGACGACACGACCTGCCACTCGTCTACCAAAACTGTATCGCAAATTTAACTACCCCTCAGTAATGCCCCGTTTACACTTCTGCTGGCTGCCAGCATGCTGGTGTCAGTGTACTGCCCTCTTAGGAAAAAAACGTTCAACGGTGGTCCTTCGTTGGTCTAATACTTTGGATCATTGGACCACAGTTGAACGTTTTTTCCTAAGAAGGCAGTACACTGACACCAGCATGCTGGCAGCCAGCAGAAGTGTAAACGGGGCATAACTGGTAATGTCAAAACGAAATTGTCTGAAAAGATATTGAAACTGGCAACAAAGGTCGAAATCTGTTGATTTTAAATAACAGTTATCCATGGCTACGTATGTTGTTTAATTACAACATATAAATAACCTCACAGCTGCAACAAAATGTGATTTCCGCGAACCGGAAGATAAACGCACGGTTGATTATTACCGAAATCGGACGTTCTGCTCAAGGCGATCATTTTTTCTTAGAATAGCTTGACCCAGTGCACCCCAAAAAGGCAGAAGATGCACAGCATAAACTTAACTCTTAACTCTTTTTTTACATCAATTGTAGATCATATACTTTGCTACGATTGAAAACATCTCGTTCTTTATTGTTTGTTTATTCGAAATCAAAAGTTTCTTCATTCTAGTGTCATATTTTATAAAAGAAATATATGTATATTGTTAGATTTAATTAGAGCATAGTGAAACTAGTATAAAATGGACACTTCTCAATTAATTTCTTCAATAGATCTTAAGAGCACGTGACTGTTGTTCCTCTGTTTTCTTTCACTTCCGATTAGTGTGGAAAAATTATAACGATTTGTATCAAACTTTCCGGTTAAATTCGGAACGTTCCGGTAAAGAAAGTATCAAACTAATTTTTCCGGAATTTGACGTTCATATGACGGTGACGGAAAAAGGTGGACCGTCTGAATCGTACATAAGTCTTTTGGCGATCATTTACGCACATTGCGCCGTTCTACCGAACGAGAACAGGAGTGTCTACGCTTGAGTTTAGGGAGCGACGTCGCTACAGATATCCGAGAATTCAATACAGACCGTCGTAAACATCTAACAGAAACCGTTTGGTGATATTTTTTAATCGTTTGGTGAAATGACTACAGAGCACTACGTATAGAGAAAAGAAAGTTTTATACTATTTCTAAACGTTTTAAAATAATGTTAATCTTTACCTACTTAACGAAATATGCCATTCCGTTGACCTAGAATCGAATTTCTAGCGATGCCAAGCGATAACGTTTCTTACATAATGGAATAATAATTTGTTTTTATTTATTTGTGCTACAAAATAGGTTCCTTGGTAACGAGTTTGTAGAAACCAGAAGTGTTGCTGGAAATAGTATTTTCAATAATTAACAAGGGGTCGCTATATTTGTGGTAACTGGTGGTAAATCGCTAACGAACACTTATTATTCCGATTTTTCTTCGAAGTATCTGCAATACAAATTATAATACGGAATACTTCGACAAATTTTCAAGGACACATTTTGCATCGTGCGGTACACTGTCATGATACACTGTCAGAGTGACAATGTACTTTAACGAGTTTTCTATAAAACTAACAACTCAGATGACTGAAAAATGATTCACCATAGAGACTGTTTATTATGCTCATAAACAAAGATTTTTAATTTTTCGAGATCGTGGAAAATCCGAAAGAATTTGATTGTAATTGAAGCTATTTTTTGTGATTATGATTATTTGACTCAGAACCGATATGACTACCGACATCGCTCGCGATTTGGAAGTACCCGGATTCAGTTTTGAAAACTGTCGCAGGTTAGTGTCGTCAGATAAAACGCAAGACTTGAATTTCTAACCTTGATGCTCTTTAGAAACGCTCAACTATTGAAGCAAGGATTTGTTCCACCGAAAGCTATTAAAACTGGTACAATTGTTGGGATTATTTGCAAAGATGGTGTCAATCGTGGCGGATGCAAAATTGCGAAAAAATTCACTACTTGGCTAATACATGTACTGCTGTGGTGTCGGAACGAATTAGGATCGATTTAGGATCCGGCTCTAACATTGATCTATGTGTGATTCGAAAGAATGATGCACAATATTTGAGGACGTTCGAGGAAGCTAATAAAAAAGGTACCCGTCCCCTCGCATATGACTACAAACCAGAAACAACGGCAGTTCTACATAGCAAGTGTTTCAACATTGATATTACCGAGCAATGCGTGCGCACTCTGATCCCTGTTGGCGGGTGGACAGCATGGATATCGCTTAGAATTCAATCGTTTTTTATTTAACATATTGAAATGTCAATAAATACACATTTGCAGATATACTAAAACGACTTGTATAATATTTGTCTATCACTTGTGGTCCAAAAGAATGTCACACAGGCGTTAGGTATGAATATGATTCTTCCATGAAAAAAAAAACAATATGAAAAATAGTAATAAAATAAATAAAATACCTCAAATCACGGAAGTTTTCGTTTTGAAATACAAATCATTTCATACATAAATATTTTTATCCGCTATTCGATAGCGACGCATTGTTTTCATAATAATTACTAACATGCTTCGATGTCGTAGCGTTGCCAGAGATTTTCTTTTTCAACTTTTCTAAGCTGTCATGACGAAACAGTAAAACAGGCTAGGCTAAATTGATCATTCTGTGAGCCAAACATTGAGGCTGCGAATGTATGGGACCTAGGAGCATTATTATTTGTAGTTGGTGTCTGGTCGTGTCATCGATTCCACCGTGCTATATATCGACACTCTGCTATATTTTGGAGCAAGGAAACTGTAATAATAACTATAAGAGTTATAATCCTATAAGGGCATATTCAGGAGTGTTCTAGTTCTAGATGCATAATTTATGTCAGTTTTAAAATTTAAATCTACAAATTATAACAAAATAAACTGGCAGCCCCAGCAGCGTTTTATCTGTGTTTCAAATATAGAAAAAATAGAACGGCAGTGTATACCAGTTTTAAATTTGACAGTAGAACTGGTCGAATAAATAAATCTAAAACGGATTGCTGGGGATACGTTTGTTTCAGTTTCATTTACATTATAGACCACCCATATGAATCTTGCAGCTGCTGAATTTGCTCTAAGAGTCTAATAATCGCCCTTTTTAGCTTCATAAACGCATTGTAAAAACATGTGTAACTCCGCTGCATTTAATCAAATTTTACACGAATTTTCAAAGCTGAATTAATGTAAAGTTATAACGCATCATGGTTACTTGGGATGTCTTGATATTGATAAAAACTGGAGTCTATAATTTAAAGCTATAGCAGATCTTTTGCCAGATTTTACAAATTTTACCAGATTTTGTCAGATCTCACCAGATCTTTACGCTTTTGGCCTCTAGACGATAGGTGGTGAGACCAAATACAAATAATAATACCCCTAAGTCCCATACAAACGAACCGCCAATGTTTGGTTCACAGCCTGAACAAGTAATAGTATGTTCACATTCGCGCTGATATCAAGTGATAAACGGATATACTTGATATCCGATGATATCATGTGCGATATCACTTGATATCCCATACAATTTGTTGTCAACGCGTATAACCATTTTAGCATGATATCCGAGAATTTATGTACGATATCATGTCGAGTTGTCAAAAATCGCAACTAGCAACACGGATAATGGCATTGAACGCACTCATTTATGAACGTCACTTTGAGAGTGACAATAAACAATCATTATAATTTTGATTTTCTCATAGAATATTGGCGTTCGGAGACCGATAAATTCGAGACTTCAATTATTGATTGAATTGTAGGAGAGAAAAGCAATATTATTGACTACTCCTAATGGGAACATTCAATATGACAACTTGATTGTCAAACGATATCATTTCGATCATATGTGAACACTTCGACATGATATGCATATCAACTCGGTATATCAAGTGATATCAGCGCTAATGTGAACATGGTATAAGCCTTGCAAATTACTCCCTTTCGTTGCGATAGTTTGCAAATGTGGAAGGAGATCGTTTCTGGCAACGCTTTATGCTAGTTGCTACGGCGCAAAACAAGTTTGTTTGTTTATGTTTTCCGTTGCTGTATTGCAACACTCCAGCTAATCGATGGATGAAGAATTGCGATATATTTTGGCAGTTATGGAACTTTATTTCATAAACGGACCTTGGTGTGGAACATGGGTACGATTCGTATACGTACCACGGAAACAGCGATTAGCGCTCTACACGATAAAATAAAGGTTGAAAGAGAAACAAATGCAAGCTGTGTATGCGTTTTTCGAATAGTCACTCTTCTATGCGTGATCCAGACAAATTGATTATAGCCCGAACGGTGGCAGACAAAGCAGTTTTTCTTTCACGATGGATAAACTTATTAATTGAATTATTTTCTATTAGTATTATGACGTAAAGGTTCCCCGCATTAAGCAGATGTTGGAAAAATTCCTACTCCTCTGACGGGAGTGATTTGCAATGAGAAGAACGGATGGCTACCATAACGATTCGGTGAACAGTGCCGAGACATTGTAACATATAATACTGAGCAATTTCCGAAAAAGCCAAGGAGCAAATTTCTGAAAAGCCAAGTAGGACAAAAAACAAAATCCGATATGGAATAACCATATCTCATACACAACAACATAGTTCAAGTTTATTTTTCACTACAATAAACAGTAACTATGGTGAACTTGTTCTTACCCTTCAGTGTTGCTAGTTTTATAGGAAACTCGTTGAAGTACATTGTCACTCTGACAGTGTATCATGACAGTGTACCGCACGATGCAAAATGTGTCCTTGAAAATTTGTCGAAGTATTCCGTATTATAATTTGTATTTGGTGAGACCTTTATTTTAGTTCACGGTTAATGAAGCCCGGTCAAAATTTCCGACAGACACAGACAAGTCCAAATAAATTTTTTGAGTAAGAGACAGATATTTAAACAAATAACATGGCAACTCTGATGATGCCACGTGTGAATCGGTTTTAATTGTTTTGTTTGCATCACGAAATATTTTGGCCACCAATTTTTTTACTAGGGTCGTCGTTCTATTTTCACTAGGAAAAGAAACCTCAAATACTTTAGTTTTAGAATAAGCTGTTCTGAGTAGTTTTCATAAGGCACAAGCAAAAATATACTTAAAGGATAGTTATTTCAAATCAATAGTGAGTTATATTTATTTGATTTATATTCACACAATTTCGGGTTGAATACGGTTTACTTAATTTTAGCTTATTGAAGGAAACTTATTGAAGGAAACTGTTGTGTGGTTTTGCTGATTGTGTTTTGACAACAATGGAGAGAACGAATGCCCACTTGTACTCGGCGGCAGATTTCCCCCCAGACGTTTGGCTATGTCTGCCAGCCATTTTTGCCGGCAACAGTCTGGCAACAATGCAACAACCGTTTCCGGCAGAGAATTTCGCCTAGCGGTTATTAACGGTTCTGTTTCTACCAGATTCTTGCCATACAAGATTGGCAGAACCGTTTGAATCGGTTCTACATCTTTAGCATCTTGGTTTCATTTTTCATTAAAAAGTACATATGAAAGGCAATAAATTATTGCTGTTCATACATACTAATTATGAAAATGTTATTGCCAATAACAGTGCTTTCTCACTACCAAACATGCACATATTTCAATCTCATTTAACTCGTCTCAAGATTAGTTTTTTTGTATGTACATGCGGGATTGACAAACATCAAATGAAGTCGAATAAAAAAAAGAAAAAAGAAGGAAGAGAGAAATAAACAAGACACATACGGCGAGATAATGACGCAATTTCGCCTGAACAATTTTGACAGCAGCCGGAATGCAGCCAGTCTTCTGACGGTTGCCAGAATTCCTTACAAGCGGGTGAAAGGAAAGATTCATAACAACTCAAAATTAAGTATAAAGAAGTCAAAAAGTAGGTAGATTTAATTTTCAGTGTGAGGCCGGCAACCTATTTAGCTCTACCCAACATAGGTTACTTTTAGACGAACGTGCATTGATTTTTATGCTGTTATTTTTTGTGCATCTTTTGGATTATATTGTTGTGCATTTTGAAGTTTTTGTTTGCGTGAAAATTTACCAGAGAATTTTCTGTGGGTATAATACAAACTAGTATATCTTTTTAATTATAATGGATGACGATGCTGAAACATATAAATTATGGCGGATTCGTAAAACTATTATGCAGTTGAGTCATGATAGAGGTTATCTGGTCACACAGGATGAATTGGACCAGACACTAGAGCAGTTCAAAGAACAATTTGGAGATAAACCTAGGTGAGAGCCCATATAGAATATAAATTGAACCACCTAATAGTATAATTTGTATTAGTGAGAAACGTCCAGCTCGTTCAGACCTAATTGTACTAGTTGCCCATAACGATGATCCAACAGACCAGATGTTTGTTTTCTTCCCGGATGAACCGAAAATCGGAATTAAAACAATTAAGACTTATTGTACCCGCATGCAGGAGGAAAATATTCATCGTGCCATAGTCGTGGTGCAGGCAGGGATGACACCGTCAGCGAAACAATCTCTTGTTGACATGGCACCCAAATACATACTAGAGCAGTTTCTCGAGTCGGAACTACTGATTAATATTACCGAGCACGAATTAGTCCCGGAACATGTCGTAATGACACCAGAAGAAAAACAAGAACTGTTGGCTCGTTATAAATTGAAGGAAAACATGTTAATGAGAATTCAAGCTGGAGACCCAGTTGCTCGATACTTTGGACTAAAGCGCGGCCAGGTAGTTAAAATTATACGTCCCTCGGAAACCGCCGGAAGGTACATTTCATATAGATTAGTTTGTTAGAGAATAAAGACAATTTTGTAAGAATAATTTGAATTAAGCTACTTCATTCTATAGAGCTGGGCTCACAAATTTTTTTTGCTTGAATCGAATCGTTAAAGCAAAAAAAATTAACATTCCTTTGACTTTTATCGAGTGTATCTT
The DNA here is from genome assembly GCF_030247185.1 of Malaya genurostris. Lineage (NCBI taxonomy): Eukaryota > Metazoa > Arthropoda > Insecta > Diptera > Culicidae > Malaya > Malaya genurostris. The sequence continues at coordinate 193,581,658 of NC_080571.1, read as the reverse complement.
ATAGGACAAACTAATAAATCGGTACTAACATATGATTAGGGCATGTCGTACGATAGGCCATTACGAATGTTACAAAATGCAATGCTCATTGTTCAGCTCAAGCATTTTCATTTATACAATAATCGAAACAATCTTGGGAATAGAAGCCCCAATAAGCATTAGTAACGTTCAAAAGGTCCCATCGCACGTTATGCTTTTATCAAAATAGTGTTTCGTAGATTCCATCGATTATTGTGTAAATAAAAATTGTAGTCGAGCAGAGCATTATATTTTGCGACATTCGCAAAGGCACATCGTATGTTAGTACCAAGGCCTGATCACATTTTAGTACCAATTTGTTGGAAAATTCAAACCGAACGTGAAAAACCAAAACATCAGTATAATGAAACACGAATATTGAATTAGTTTAATAAATTTATTGAACCTGTTTTAAGCATTTTAGTTTTACATTCCCTTAAAACAAAGCTACTCCGAGGGACATTCGACAGCTCCGCTATTGATATCCTCAATAACGTCATGCGGTGCACGGCCATCAATCGTGCATCCGACGCTGTGAGCCGTACCCAACACTTCTTTGCAAGTGCCAGAAAGCTCCCGAGCCATTGAACGGGGCCGCATTACTCGTGCAATATTGACCACTTCATCAAACGTAATATTGCCACTGTGTTTGATGTTTTTGACCTTTTTTCTATCCCGAGGTGGTTCCTTCAATGCTTTAACAATAAGCGAGGCTGCAGATGGGACAACAGATATTTGCGCTTGCCGGTTTTGGATGGTCAGGCAAACTGTAATTTTCAAACCTTTCCAGTCTCCGGTAGCCTTAGCAATATCATCACCAATCTTTTTCGGGGACTAAAAAAAAACTTGATAAACATCCAACTCGGAATCCAATCATACTAGTTGTATGATAAATTCACTAATTAAAATAAATCGTGTTCAACTTACCAAACCAAGAGGACCAATTTTAGGTGCCAGAGACGATGTAGCACCAACTTCACCTCCAACACATCTCAAATAGACTAAAACAAGAAAAGGTTTTGATCTCAAAATAAACAAAATTTAACGTTCCATATTAAGAACATACGTATAGGCAAATAAGCTCGGCGAACCTGATATATAATAAGTTTACTTGTTACGTACCGTGCTTGATTTCGTTCGGGTCAAATTTTGGTGGCATTTTAGTTCACAGTTATCGCCGAATTATAAGTAATACTCCACAAATCACACAAAAGTGTGTTCACACGATGACTAAATGTCGGAAAAGGAGTTAAACTTTTGACAGCAGTATCTCTTTTGACAGCTTTATTTCCGGATATGTGAAAATAACAGAGCTGCCAACGTAATTGAGTAAACTTTGTGAAAAATATGTAAAAATAGTCAAATTTGTGTTAAATTTGTGTTTTTCGTTTGATGCCAAACCTAACCCAGTTCCACCCTAACTGCTGTCAAACCGTTTGTTTGAAGCTACACTCAGAAAAATAAAATGGTAACTGTTACTATATAGAGGGCCAACTTGACCATGAGCGTATAGTGGTTTTCAGCCGACTATGAAATCAGATGATTTCAACAATGGTCAAGTTCATGTTTACTATGAATGGTATCGGCTCTAGAATAGTAATATTGAACAGTGTATTGTATGAATAACTAATACGATTGAGATGGTTAGCCTAACCATGACCGAATATTTTTTTTACATTGTAGTTCTTGCTATAACCAGAGTCATGGTATTTTTGACATTTCACTTATAGTTATTTCGAAACTAAAGGCAGTGGTTGATTCAACAATGCTGAAGATCAGCAAAACATGAGCTGATGTTAAAAAGTTTTATGAATTTAAATTCTAAAATAAGAACAACAAAATAATTTCATTAAACTCTATTTTATTTTCGCATCAAATCAAATGATAATATACCTGGTGGAATATTGCTTAGCATTGCTTGATAGCATCAGTTGATTCAAGGTTCTGTCCGGTGGAGTTTTTCCTGAAGCAGGAATTGGCAGCAGGAAAGAAATTATTATCCAAGTCCAGATGCAAACCTCGATACTCACCTGCGACTTTCCTTGTGATACGAGCGAATTGAATCCGGGAATCAAATGATAATCTTCCTTTTCATCAATCGCTTGATGTTGTTTCTACAGCGACCGATAATGAATAATAAACCGTATACGAGATGTTGATTTCACTGGAAAACATAACAGTTGCCGGAAAAACTGTTGATAAATTGAATTTCAACCGCGGAAACTAGTAAGGCTACAAACTTTACCTACCTGCAAGACCTACCAAAGTACACAGTCACAATATAGAATATTTTGTTCAAATCCATCACTGATGTGTTACCCAGGTACGAAATTTTCTGCTAAATTAGAATAACTTTATGTGACAATAACAGTACACCCGTTCATTGACAATTTGTATAGTCAGCACAAATGTAATACATAGTAGGTTGAAAAACACTATACGATAATGTGCTTACTACATAAATTCTGTTGAGATATGGACTACATGAATAGTGTTTTCAAACTTCATAATCGTCTTTTAAACCATGTATCTAATTATGGTAACATTATTAAACTGTGGACATATTTACATGGTAGCGATAACTATTTAGCTCCTCATATATACAAGGCTCGAGAGCAATTTCACCTTACTAGAAATTGTGATTTTAACTATCTGTTCTTATATTTGAGATGACTACCATTGTCAGGATGACCATGCCAGAAAAGTCATAAATACAAATAGTTTAGTCAAGTCGTAGTCTTTGTTGTCTAGTAATTTATACAATACAGATGGTGAATAGTCATATATCATGGTTGTTGCTACTATTTAAGCGTATAGTTGAAATGACAATGGAAAGCAGTTTACGGTTACTATGGTATTTTGCTCAGTGTAGTTTCGAATCTAGTTTTAACGTTGTTGAACTGAAAATCGAGACAGTTTCAAACCTGGTTTTTATATCAGGTTTGCTCAGATCCCCATTGCTAAAAGCGAAACGAGCATAGGTTCGTTAAAAGTGTTTGTTTGATGAAACTACCCTGGGTTAGTTCCAGTTTTCTCAAGCGAAAACGACATTAGTGATTTGTTCTTACATTGAGAAATCCAGTTTAAATAATGTCATAGGGCTTTGCAGATAATCGGCCCTTATACGAGAATTATAAGCGGACCTTACACGATCATTAAAAGTGTCATTACTAAAAAAATATCATTTTAATGAACGTGCATTGGTGCAGTAATGACGAGTTTTCTATGCAAATTTGAATTATCATTACTTAGTCACCATTAAAAATGACAAAAATAATTCTCGTGTAAGGACATAGCCAGCCGTCTGGGGGGAAATCTGCCCGCCGCGTACAAGTGGGAAGAACCGAAACTGACCTACACTCAAAATAAACATCACTTAATATTCAAATGCAAAAACATATGATTATTTTCCATAATACTTTTCAAGTAAAAGTTACTTTTCCCATACATGACAGCCATGTGTCCCACATAATGAAAATCAATGTTGGCAACACGTATGTTTTATGTGATCACTTATCTATTATTAGTATATCACATGTGTCTTAAATGAAATCCATATATTATTTATCTGTATTTCATTTAACTTCCATGTATTTTTCCAATGGTATTCAAATGTTCATCTATTGAGCTATTGGCAGTATGACTGATGTTTATTGAATGAAAATGATTTTACGTTTCCTTTATATATTTAAAATGAGTTTTTCTAATTTTTTAATAACGAATATGTAAGCTAAATTCATACTTATTATAACTAAAACACTGTAGCGTCCATATAAAAGTAGCATTCCGTTGCCTACATGAAACGAAAAAGTCGCTGAAGTCCGACCATATATGGGAAAAGTAACTTTTACGTGCAAAGTATAATGGAAAATAATCATATGTTTTCGCATTTGAATATTATTTATTTGCATTCGAATATTATTTATTTTCCACTGGAAATAATTTCTACTAAAGAATTAGTATTAGAATTTTCATTGCGAGATTTTTTTCAGTGTTGGAAAATAACTATCGATCTGTCAAAAATACCCATGCTCTCGAGCAGGGTTATTTTTGACAACTTCAAATTAACCACTCGAGTGTCAGATTTTAACACAAAAGTTAAAATTAACCGCGAAATGGTTCACAGCCTAAGTGATGTTTATTTTGAGTGTAGTTCACTGGAGAATTTCTGAAATTTCTTCCACTTATTTTTTTTAAACTAACACTACATACCTGCAAAGTACTTCTACTTAACGTAGAATAACAATAAATTTTCTTCTATATGAAGGTAACACACACTTTTCACACGATTTTTGCAAGAAAAAACAACAACGAACCGTTCCAGCAAGTTGAACGAATATTTCGTGCAGTATGTCGTTCAACAAGCGCTCAAGGGCCAACAAAATAGAACGGCCATTTTTGCCGGAATTCAGCCACTATCTCAGTGGGTAATAGGAATGTCGGAAATTTAGAATTACTCGATTATTTAATAAACGAGTATAATTTTGAAACTAATCGATTGAAATTTATCCGATTATCTAGGTTATTATTCGAATACTCGATTATTCATTCGATTATTACTGTGTGAATTTTTTTTATCAATTCGATTAGCTTAATAATCGAATATTAGTTTTAAGCTAATCGATTAAATATTACTGTATAATTACCTCGTGAGTAATTATACATTTTGCCGAGACGATTACCGAGCACACGGCCGAGATTCCGCAATAAATGTGTAGGGAAGCTAAATGGTTCGAAAAGGCCGTGCGTTGGTTTTCTGGGATTTTCGTAGAATATCTCAGCAAATAAAAAAACCATGAACATCGAGTATGGTTACGCATTATTTGAGCGTTTGAAGGCCGAATCCACTGCGACACGAACTCACATATACATATACATATCATATACATCAGACATAAAATTTCAAGTATCTGTTGTCGCTGTGTTTGTGTCTTCTCCGTGCACATGAGTTGCTGCACAGATTCAAGAAGAGAAAGAATTACTCCCCTCTCAGCAGGCCGTTCTATTTTGTTGGTCTTTTAGCGCTTGTTGAACGACATATTGCACGAAATATTCGTTCAGTTTGCTGGAACAGTTTGTTGTTGTTTTTCCTCTTGCAAATATAGTGTGAAAATTAAGTGTTACCTTTACATAGAAAGAAAATTTGTTGTTATTCTACGTGAAGTAGAAGTGTTGTGCAGGTATGTAGTGTCAGTTTAAAAAAATAAGTGGAAAGAGCTTCAGAAATTCTGCAGTAAAACTAGTCCAACGGGGCTCCAACTCCTCATGTTGAAAATGGCTCAACAATGGACCTTTGTCTGCCGGGTTTGTTGAACGAAAAAAATGGCATTCGGTTCAACCGACGACACGACCAGGTACTCCGAAGGAAAATCAGCATTAATATTGTCCGTTAACGATTTACCGCCAGTTACCAAAAATATGGAGACCCCTTGTTAATGATAAAAATAATCTTCTCGAGCAACACTGTTTAAGTTGCTACGAACTAGTTACCAAGGAGCCCCAACATAAATAAACAAACATTTTGAGGAAGCAGCGGAATCCTCGTTCCATTAGTGTTAAATTTTATGCAAACGACGGATTTTTTTGATAACGAAGCAGAACTGCATTGGATTGAACTCGATTGAAATGAAACAACCTTTGAACATCATAAATATGCATTTATTATTTATTATTTCTAATATTACAAAAGTAATCAGATAGAGATATACATAATTGTTCGTGTGATGTTGAGATTCATGGCCAATGCTCACCCAACTTTCTGCGCCCAATATTATTTGCCACTCTTCCGTAGTTTTATCTATATCGAAGTAACCCTGCACACAAGACTTTTTCTGTAGATTCCTCTATCGAAGATAATTCACTAGTTCACTAACCAAAAACAAAAATTTCCTCCGATAATGGAAAACTGACTAAGATGCAGTATTTCTCGCTCTCGTTGATGTATTGAAACAATTACCATAAGAGTAGTCTCGCTGGCGGTATTCCGAATACAATTCAATTCATCGTAGCGGGAGGACTCATTCAGCGATCCGTTCCAATTGAAATGGATAATAGACCCTTCCAATGGTCAATGAACCTGACCGGTCGTTTTATCGTTTCGCGACGAATTAACTACTTCCAGCTATTCATCAATACACTTGAACTGTTAGCCCAATACAAGAAACCCCATCTTCTGGGTTGTTGATTTTTGGCGTGATTTTGGTGAGATACCGGTGTTAGAATCGCCTCGTGTAGGCTGAGTGCGTATTATTTCACCATGTCCGTCACCACTCGAGGGTTACTGGAGAAATCTTTCCAAACAGAGAAATCATTTTGTCGAACATTATGTAGGAACCGCAGCGCACTCCGCTGTCGCCTGGCCACGCTCAGCTCGTTGTAGGTCATATCCATGTCTTCCTCATCGGTTTGCGCCGAGCTGTCATAACACAACTGTTCCAACTCAGCAGTGGGTTATGCGTCATAATGTCCACTACGGTCGAAATGTTAGACCTGGCCGCAACGAATTTCAGTTATTGGAAAAGAAAAATTGAGATATGAAATACTTACTTCTCTTTGGCAAACAGTAGAAACCGCTTTATAAAAGACTTCAATAACTGATATAGTAACAATCAAAAACAACTGATTTCATTCGCATTTCAACCGCTGGCTGTATCCTTCTCAGTTTTTACTTATCGTGAGAAGAGGATCTTCTACTCGTTACAGTCGGTAAATCCATTAAAATTTTCCGTAATTAAATAACCGATCCGCAGTTTATTTTGTTTATCATCTAACCTTCATTATGCAGTAACCAAAGCCATGGTAACTGTTATTCAAAATCAATAATATATTAACTTGTGCTGCCAGTTTAAATATTTTTACTAGCGTTTTCGATTTGACATTACCAGTTACTGGGGGGTAGTTAAATTTGCGATACAGTTTTTATAGACGAGTGGCAGGTCGTGTCGTCGGTTCAACGGTCTGTTTCAAAATCGGCAAACAAAGGTCCCGTGTTAGCCTCCCGTTGAACGATTGATTGGGCTTTCATTGGACCAATGATCCATCGTATTGGACCAATGAAGGACCAACGTTGAACGTTTTTTTCCAAGAGGGTCAGCTCAGCTATAAAATTTGTTTGTTCAATAAAAAATCCCATCCGAAAGTATATGGTTATCTCATTGTATTGAAAAACACAAGCGAATCTCCATTCTTCAATCTTTAGTTTTCACTTACAACGAACTGTTACATCTGCTATCATACCACATAAGTAGTGCACAACTAGTCAATTTTGTCACGAGACGCCACTGCATTGCAAATGGGAATTTTCTTTCGCAAGAAGGTTTCCTCCCTTTGGTTGGTGGGCTTGACGGTATTGCAAACATCATCACATACAATCAATTAGCGTTACAATTTGATAAAGATATGCGTTACAGTTTTTAGTTTCATAATTGAATTAAATGAATAATATATGGAACGACTTGAATAAGATGTTGATTGCATTACGCTCCAACATCCGGGGTTGGAGAGGCCGGTAGGGCTTAACTGAGCTCTTTTTTATGTTTTATTTTCATACTACCGGCCCTTATTACCAGTGTGAAGTGAAAATTAAGTAGAGTAAACGTATCCCAATTGGGTTTCACACGATGACAATAAATGAACGGTAAATCGAATCCATCTTTGACGTTTATTGGTGGTTTGTGTATAGTGGTTTTCAGCTTGACATAGAATGCGACGGAATCGTCGCAGGATTGCGAAATAATGAGCGTCAGAACCACTGATGCCAGGTTTGCAGATTGGTATGTAAATTTGCAATTTCGTTTGTTAGCAGACTTTGCAATTAAGCCGACTTTTTTGCAGATTTTCGAAATGTTTATGAACAATCGTCCATTTTAATGACTTTTGCTATTACTGTAGGGTTTTCGTTCGGTTTTTTCGTCATACTTCTAAATATTGAGGTCGCATAGGACCATTTCTAATACGCAGACGCCTAAAATTTCACCTGGCATCGCTGCCAGAAAATTGGACAGGTTTTTTAACCCCTTCGCTGTCTGTTGTATTGAAATTAACTAGCATTAGAGCCAAAAGAAAAATTAATCGGCTGTTGGATTGAGGCCAATTGCATTTTCAACTGGTAAAATTCCTTAGCGACAATTGTTATTTCATTGTTCATCGAAAGCATCAACAAATGTATATCTGTCAAAGACGACCAACTTTTTAGAGTAGACAAATAGCACAATCGATTAAAGCACGAGGTTTTGAAAACCAAGGCGTCGATTAATACAAAGTATAAATGAAAAGGGAACATACTATGCACAAAATAATCATTATGTACGATTCAGACGATCCGTCTTCTTTTGTCACAGTCAATCTCCGTCACCGGCACCGTCAACATTAATTACATGCATTCTTATGGAGCCATTCACACGTAACGTCTTGACGGACGGAGCGTGTGAACGTTCCGGTAAAGAAAGTATTAAACTAATTTTGACGGAAGCTGACGTTTCGGTGACGGTGACGGAAGGAGGCGGATCGTCTGAATCGTACATTATGTCAAATAAATAGCACACGCCGTAATCATACGCATTATCAATATGAATTAATTATGACTTATTATACTTATTATTATTAATTATATGAATTAATTAAGTTTTCTTAATAATGAATAAAAATTTAGTTGTTGTAACGGTCAATTTAAAAAATATTTTTTTCTGGCTTGTGGTCTCGAAGGGGTTGAATCGATGCGAATGACAGTTTCGCTATCTTTGCGGCATTTTGTCGCTATCTTATCGCATCGCAATCTTTTCTAGCCGACAGTGAAAATCACTATACCATGGAATACTGTGGAATGAAATAGAATATTGTAGAATATAATAAAATAATAATGACCGAACCAATGAGCAAACCACTGATAGCTGTCAAACGATGTTCATCCAGTTTATATTGTGAGGATGTATCGTTTGGGACCTGATGGGTGAGATGATGTGTGAATGAAATGTAAGAGTTAGTGCATGCAAGAACGGTAATAAAGGCCACCGTTTCAGCTCAGGACTAACGATCGACCAATAGAAGAGATAGAAATTGGGTAACGGTACCCCCATTCATCTCAAATCCATTAGTCATTTCATGTACGAAAACCATTAGTTAGAGTGAGATCTGTTATCTCTGTTTGATAGATTAATTTCAAGAATAACATGAAATCTGGAGCATTTTTTTTTGTTCGTTAAAACAGCAGTATTGAATCATTTCTGAACTACTTTTATGTGCCATTGCTTCTCACAGACGAGGCAAAGATTTTGTATTCGATTTTATCTCAATAAATTTATTGAAAGTCGAGTAATCGGTAAAATAACATAGTGACTCTACTAATGAGATGACTATTGGCACACAAATTTTAGTTAGAATCTATTAGAATAGAAATAGTAACTCAATGTTGTGATGCTTGCTTGTGGAATACATGTAGGTATGTATGCATGTGTGTATGCGTATGTGCCTGTATGTATGTATGTGTTTTTGTGTGTACAACATACATTATACCGTTCCCTCGGGTGTGTTGTATAAAATTGGTTGTGACACATTTCGATTGCGAGTCAGTGTACCAGATGTTCAAAAGTGCCTGAGCGGATGGTAATATACTGTCAAGAATCAACCGAAGATAACGAAATGTGAACATGCTGTAGCAATACTATTAAACCCAAGTGTTATTATCATTTAAATAAAAACGCATGTCCTCAGTTCTTATCCATGATGAGCTGCTCTACAAAGATCAATAAAACACTATTTTTTTTTATTTTTTATTTTTGGAAACGGATGATTGGATGAGGAACAAGAAATACGAAAATGCTGAAAGAATTAGAAAGGAATATTGGTAAGAATATAAACACCATTGCATACAACTAACTTTTACATTTAAGGAAGCAACATAACATGCCAGCAAAAGTACGGAGTGAAAAATGACAACAAAAGACACGAATCACAGCTGAATAGAACACTGGAATTAAGGTAAAACAGAATACAAACTATGAACAAAGGTAAGAAAACCAACATGAAGAAATAATAGAAACTGCTGGGTAACAATGTAATTTCCTCATATTGAAAGAGGCGTTTATATGGCGCGCATGCGCTAATTCGGCCTGATACAAATTAACGGGGAGGGCAATACATTTTGGACAGGGCTGTAAAAAGCTGATTGGAACCCTTTCCCCACCAAAATGTAATATAAGGATATAAGGAGACGCCACTGCATTGCAAATGGGAATTTTCTTTCGCAAGAAGCTTGTGATGTTTTCGTACTAGATAACTGATAAAATAATTTGAAAATGTGAGCATGTTATACTTTATTGAGAAGCTAATATATATATATATATATATATATATATATATATATATATATATATATATATATATATATATATATATATATATATATATATATATATATATATATATATATATATATATATATATATATATATATATATATATATATATATATAAATATAGTCGGTTTTGTAAATCTACATAACATTACTGATGAAGATCGATATTCTAATCAATATATTGGAACATACACTTCAATTGTTTTTCTTTAAAAAATATTTAGTTTCTGAATTGGAAAAACCTCGTATTGCATTTTTGACCTATTTTCGTACATTACGTTTGTATCTCAATTTTTACATACTGCTATCACACCTTCAATTCACCCATTTTATTGTTATTATTACGAAACTAAATATGAATAAAATTTGATTCGTCTGTTATCGAGCCTTCAATTGCGTTATTTATTTGAGATAAGTAATATACTAAACGAACTAGTTAATTGACTTATGAAATAAAAGTCCATAAAAACACCAGTCCCATGAGGCAAAAAAGAAAAAAAATACTAAGTATTGACAATTTACTACATTCTTTTGGGAGTAGAAAAGTAAAAACTAACACTTAGTTGATAAGAGAGCGCAGCATTAATTCTGGCAAAGAGGACAATGGTTCAGAAACAAACTGCACAACTGTTAGAAAACAGAAAAAATACATTCAAATCATAGGGTAAGACCGATTCTGTAATTCGTTCGAATCGGATTATTTTGATCGAATACAAAATTTAGCATTCTGTATCTCGATCGAATTCGAGTTTTCCATACTGAAGCATCACTCGATCGAATTACAGGATCCAAAATTTTACATTCGATCGAAATATTCCGACTCTATCGTAATACAGAATAGACAATGAATAAATCATATAATTATCAAAAGCTAACCATTTTTCTGCAGCCATGTTATTGCTTGATAAAATCTGATTCTGCTTTTTGAATCTGGTAAAAAGACAGCTACTTGAGTGTTATTGGCACAAACTGCGCATTATTTCCTTAATTGAATGCTGGTCAAAAGTCAAAGTCTTGGCATTACATTCCTTTTGTGGAATTTGGCCTTTCTGTTCCAACAGACTTCCCAGGCGATTCTTAGTGTACAGAATGAATCGTACTGACACTAAGAATCCTTTCAGGTCGGGGTTCGAACATACGACCAGCTTGTAAGACCAGCGTCCTATGCATTGAACCGCCAACCCGGAACATGCTGCTACTCTTGGAATTACACTTCCCTTGTATTCATTTAGATTAGAAAAAATACTATAAAACTTAGTGAGTAGGCAGTTGGACAGATAAATTTCAACGTATGGAAAACATGATTTAGATATTTGACATTAGTTTTAGAAGGGGATCTGATATTTTTATGGTTTTTTGTTTTATTTTGATTTTTCCAATGGCCCTGCTGTGTGCTGTTATACGTACATCGTCAATAAAAAGAGTAAATTTTGATAAATGATTGCTGGTATTCGAATTAAAAATAAATTACTGGACGTATAAAGAAATTGACTTCTTTAAAAATACATGCGGAGAAACATTCTTTATTGGTCAACGTTTAAAACTGTAAAGAATGGGTGCTGCGATTTCCAAAAAAAAACTAGATTGATAAAATACTATAACCGATGACTGCTTCCACACATTTTTCATATATTCTCTAACTTACAGAATTGGTGAGACGTTTGCAAATTGGGTTTGATTAAGGAGGACAACGGCTTACAAATGATTGTGGCTACTTTTCAGGTTTTTCGTCTCCGTAAAATTTTGGCTGGAAATAAAAATTCAAATACAAAGTAATTAATTGCAATCATTAGTGGAATTATAACAAATATTAAAAAAAAAACAATATTTAAATTAACGATCATGCTTTACGGGGTACAAAACGACCGGGCCAACCTTTGTGAAATATGAGTCGCTTTTCATGCTTCAAGTGGCATACGACGGAGATTTTTTACTAGCTTCGAATCAAAGATTGGAATTCAGAATTGTAAATTATTGAGTTTAAGTCAAATCAAAAGTTTTCAAAATGTTAGGGATCGTTCTGAATTCGATTTCGGAAGTTCTGGTCATCATTTAAAGTACAGCAAAAACTGACGAATTAACAAATTATCAGAAACGTTTTCAACTTCAATTGATATCGATTAAAGTTTTTTGTAATACATTCCGGAAACCACAACTTTGCTTCAATTGTATTTTTTTTGTATCTTTCTTCTAAATATAAATTTTTTGTTACTTAGGGGTATTTACTTTTCTGTAAATTTTGCCTTAGACTCTTCAGTTTATAAACGTTTATATTGAACTATTCTACACGTTAAATCTTCGACAATCTTAGTAAATACGGTAGTAAGCCTTAGGGAAAAAAATAAGATAACACATAAGTGACCACTACCTGAATCGACCAGTATAAGCCGAAAACAACGTTTTAGTTCGACACGTTAGTAGAAACATTGCTCCTCGGTGCAAAACAACGTGTGTTTTTCAAATAGCATCAACTTTCCGTCGGATTATTGTTTAATGCTAGGTGACATAACATTTTGACATAAACTGCTGTGCATTGACGAGTTTAGACGAAATCTAAAGAAAAGTAAAAAATGGGGAAATTGCTACTGATAAATCCAAATAGCCAACGGTTATTAATTGCTGCAGATTTCAGAAAGTATTGATTAAAATGAAAGGAAAATTTATATGAATTATTTTCCGATTTTTTATTATTTCCTGAGATTGAACCCGACTAGTAATTTCGAAGCTAGAACCAACATATCATAAAATGTCTCTGAACCATGAAAATCGACTTATTTACACTGAACTATACTACCCATACTTGCATATGATTCCCATATGAAAAATCGGCATTTTGAGAGAGACGATTAGAAATTTATTTTCGAACTTTAAAAGTTTTCACTACAGAACGCTGAAACTTGGTATAGCACCAACTAATATTTAGATACTCCAATACATTCAATTTATAACATTTGCACTAAATGGGACTGATATGCAAATACTTTGCATATGGGACAGACAACAGTTGATAAATGACGAAGTCATCATTTTTATTGCAATTCCTGAATGTGTATTTTAGATAGACTTCATCCATTAAGCTAACTCAAAAATAGTAAGAATAGATATAGTATTGATATGCAAGTATAGACAGTATAGTAGTAAGAGTTCCGTCCAGTTCGTCCACTCTCTATGTTTTATGGGTTTTTGGTATTCTACGGAACATATGTGGTTTAGCGATTGAAGTATGAAAACTGGTTTGAGTGAAAGAAAACAAGCACAAACTGTACTGTTAAATTGTATTACAATCACAGTCAATCAGATATAATACTTTGTCAAACTCCTGAAAAAAGCAGAAAGGTGGCAACAATTTAAATTTTATGAACTGGTCTAATTCTTTTTAAATGAACGACTGAATACAAAAATCGGATAAATGCAATTTATTTGGGAAAACCTGCTTAAGTATTTCTGAATGCAAGAAATGGATAAAACTTATCATTGCATAATCCACAATTTTTCAGCGCTAAAGTTATTCTTCATCTTCAGTGCAAGAAGCAATATAAAAAATATTGAATGTGAAACCCGATTCAAAACTTGCCTAGTTTTGCAAGCAAATGGTTTTACCTGATGTTTGCACTGAAATCTTCTACAACGACTGTTGCTGTGGATTGCAGGCGTTAAGAAAAGTTTCCTATTTTAAAACCGGATAAAACATAAGCTCTAGAAAAAAATGACTAAGTTCATATCCAGCTTTTATAGTCAAAAAATACTTAAACAGATATTCCAAAGTAAGTTCCACTTATTTAATTTTAGCAATCAATCGTTCAAATAATGTTTGAGCACTAAAGTAAGGTAAAAGTATACATTATTTCAAGTGTGTAGTATTACATCTGCTAAACTGAATTTTTACATTCTAACGGCAAAAATTTCTGCAATAACTAATTCAAAATAAACGGAAACACGCCACACACATAACTCCTGCAAATTGCGACTTACTCTAGTTATATTTGACGATTAGTCAGTAAGGCTCTTCTAATGAAACATACGATCGAAACTTATACTGGTATCACGTTCCTTCTGAATCGGTCATCAATTTATCTACGTTTCATAATGTAACGTATGAAGCTATGTGGTTTCTTGATTTTGTCGGGTTTACCCGATGTCATTTCCTATCACACACATACGACGGTGGGCCTGCAGTGGCTCCTAAAGCTCTGGCATGCGAAAACATTTTGATATAAAAATAATGAACATATTATAAGCCATCAGAATGTTTGGTAAGAATTCTTCATATCAATTATTTCCATAAGGAAACAAAGGGAATTCTTTGCTCTGGACGGAAAGATATGTTTAAAATCTTGGTGGCGTTTACTCAAACATTTCTCAGTAGGGTGATTGTACTTTTTTATTTTATTATGAAGATTGTGAAACTAATTTTCGACATATGCACTAAGTACAAAACGGTTACCCATATGGCACAAAAACCCCCTAATTGACTCTCATCGTTTTAATGTTATTCGATTGAAATAATTGATAAAAATGGTGTCGAAATTCAAACAGCTATATTTTATGACAGGTAAACCATGAAATCGTACAACGCAAAAAATCATAATCAATAGAAATTCAATTATGTCGTTTACATAATACAAACTAATTCCAGTTCACTTCAACTCGAGCGTAATTTTTCCCACTCAATAGGAGATTGTTCATTTATCCAATGATTCCACTACAAACTATGACTGTATTTTTCATAGTGATTATCTGTATAATTTTGTCGATCCCGATCTGTAATGCACTTGGGGTGGTGATACAATTTTGTGCTCTTAATTTATGATTGTCAAATATTAGTTCATTTTCCAAATCTAATATATATTATTGTAGAATTTTAGTTCATAACAGATCGGCTGAAAGTTCGTATCGTTTCTATGAGAGGGCGCCACTAGAATTAAATCCATACCATTTTCAGTTAGTACCAACCTTCAAAAGATACGTGTATAAATTTGACAGCTGTCTGATTATTAGTTTGTGAGATATTGCATTTTGAGTGAAGCTACTTTTGTTATTGTAAAAAATATGGAAATTTCGTGTGTTGATGAAACACTACTTTTTGATGAAAAAAAGTGCCGCCGATACCAAAAAATGGCTTGATGAGTGTTATCCAGACTCTGCACCGAGCGAAGCAACAATTCGTCAGTGGTTTGCAAAATTTCGTACTGGTCATATGAGCACCGAAGACGATGAACGCAGTGGACGTCCAAAAAATGCTGTTACCGATGAAAACGTGAAAAAAATCCACAAAATGATTTTCAATGACCGTAAAGTGAAGTTGATCGAGATAGCTGACACCCTAAAGATATCAAAGGAACGTGTTGGACATATTATTCACGAATATTTGGATATGAGAAAGCTTTGTGCCAAATGGGTGCCGCGTGAGCTCACAATCGATCAAAAACAACGAAAACAAAAACAAACAAACAAACAAAAACGGCTTCGAATTGCTCCCTCATCCACCGTATTCTCCAGATTTGGCCCCCAGTGACTTTTTCCTGTTCTCAGACTTCAAGAGAATGCTCGCTGGTAAAAAATTTAGAAGCAATGAAGAGGTAATTGCTGAAACTGAGGCCTATTTTGAGGCAAAGGACAAATCGTACTACAAAAATGGTATCGAAAAGTTGGAAGATCGCTATAATCGCTGTATCGCCTCTGATGGCAATTATGTTGAATAATAAAAACGAATTTTGGCAAAAAATGTGTGTTTCTATTAAACGATACGAACTTTTCAGCCGAACTGTTATAACAAAGTTGTGTTATTTCAAACTTTTACTATTTCGAACGAAAACATGCTTTGTTTTTTTTGTTTGTTTTAAAAATGTAGATTTGATCTATCCACACGAATTCAGTTATTCTTCCAGATCAAATCTCCAATTTTGCATGGGTGTCAAACGGCGAAATGCACTAAAATTTAGTCCAATTTATGAAATCTTCCGTACCTGTACCTTTACACCACCTCCAGATGATAAAAAAAAATCAAAATCCCTAGAGGAATATCTCAGTTAGCATTCGAATTTTCGCACAAAACTAATTTACCATGGTTTTTGTTTTTGGCGCGCAGAAAAAGTTAATTAATTAGACAACATAATAATCTGTCAGCTGTAGACCGAAGAATTTTAATGATAATTATGCAAATTCTTTGTCTAATATGTTGAATATACTCACAATTTCCATCTTGGAGTGAGCCAACTTCCATTTTTCACATTTAGAATTTTTCATAGCAACTCTCTTGAACATTTTTAATTCACCGAGAAAATGTAAAAATACATTGCCAATATGTTTGTTACAGTCTCTGTTGTAGCACCACCATAGAAATGTGTTTTGTGAATTCATGCATGCCTTTAGCATATGGAATTGTGTTCGAATGTATTCCTTAAGTACTGATCATGCAACCATTGTCACTAAACATTTCTATTATTCCATTATAACAATAATAGTTCATTCTGGTGATTCCTGAATTTAATATAATGGGCTACAAACTCGTAAAGCAAAACTATTTATCATTTTGAAATATTCCTTTCATAGAATTCAAACAGTGATACTGCATCCATGTTACTGTAAATTGGTTTCTTAACATATAATTACACTTAAACATTACCTGATCGTGAGTCTCTTTTGATTCTTCTTCGTCATCAGAATCGTCATCACCGGAGCTTTCGGGGGATGTAATTGGCTTATTGTTGTTAGGATTGATTCCTTTGTTCTGGAATGTTGGAAAATATCGATACAGAAAATGTCGTCAAAATAGTGAAAGGAACTTTTTACCTCTTCACGTTTCAATGAGCTCAGACCATCATAACAGTCCAAGCATACGCGCAGCGGTTTAGTACTCTGTCCAGGTAAGAGGAATTTTTTCGAGGAGCACGGCCCGCACACTACCGCACCACAATTTCGGCAGTGATGCTGATTAAAAACAATCCTTGTCATGTTATTTCAAAATGTCAGTTAGCCTATACTTACCCTTCGAATCAGCATTGTGAATTGAGTTTTCTTGCAATGCATGCAAATATTAGCCTCGCTATCAGGCACCCAAACAGCAGCATGGTTTTCTACCGGTTTTTTACCACCTGTTGGAAAGAAGAAGCAATTTTATGTCTGTTCTCTGTTTCATATGGATCTTACTTTTGCGTAACAAATCCTCAATGCACTTGTTTATATGAGCCATCCATTCTTGTTTTTCAGTCTGTGTGGCAGCATAAACAGCAAAGGATTTAGTTGCCGTTCGTATAAGCCACCCGTTCCTATATTCTGCAAGAGTATAATAAAACGTAATATAGGCGTTTGTTTTGATTCTAAAAACCTACGTCCATTATCATCCAGTGCTTGTAGTTGAACCTCTTCCAGTGGTATAAGATGTTGTTTATTGTATTTTTTCTTTCCAATAACGATATTACCGTAGACCAGTATATCGTTGAATAAAAAGAACTGACGAGCTTTTGGACGTTTGCGACACATCTTTGTGAGAACTCCTTCTCCAACCAGGACTCGACCAGGAACGTACAGCGGTTGGCCAGAACTGCCAAAACAGTTCTCCACCATCTGTATTCGACGTGCGTTTGCTTCACTGTTCACTGTATTAAATAACAATAATAAATATATTCGTTTGCTGGATGGTAAACAAAAACAATTTAGAGACAATTCACTTGCTTTTTGAAAAAATGTTCAAGAAAACACTTTAACTCTTTGCGCTGATAACGGTTCTGATATGGTTAAGATCAAGCAATTGTTGCGACTTATAATTATGAGTCATATTCAAGTCCTTGAAACAGAAGCAGAACACGCAGTATAGTCACGATGAATAAACAAAGGAGCATTAGAATACATACATACGTAAGACCAGTCGACTTAATGGATGAGATAAAATTACATTGCAGGTAACTAACAAGAAGGTATTCTTTTAGTTGATTCAATATAAGCATAAAGTCAGGCTACATTTAGCCATAAATCAAATACATTACTTCAATTATTATACAGCATAAAAAAGATATTTTTCCCCGTTACAATTTCTCAAACTATCGAGTAATTTTGTTTACATTTGCATACAGACAATCTATTTTACCTCGCCAAAGCACAATCAGATTCATGCAAGGTTGTAGCAGCTTATTTTTGGCTGAATCACCAAATAATTGGAGCTTGTGTTGACAACATAGATTCTTGCAATCTTTGATGGCTAGTTGCATTGAATGAACAATAAACAATTACTGCTACATGTCTTATAATGTCACTCGATTGTAAATTATTGTTCAGAAAGGTAGCTTTGCACAAATATTACAAGAAAAATCATTTTTTTGTACTCACCCAATTTGTCCACCATTTTTACAGTATTATGCACTTTTGACTTTCTCTTTCATTTTCATACTACACTGAACGAAATCACACATTTCAATATTGTGACATACACTCTCACGATGTAAAATACACTGGTGGCGTGATAAGACAATTTTGGTTGTGTTGGTAATTTTCTCACGAAATTTAGTATGGCGCGCCATGATTCAAGCATGTAAATATAAACAAACGATCAGTTCAGATCGGGATTTCACTACTAAGCAGAGATGCCAGAAATTTTCATAGAAAATCTGTATCTCCTTATATTCAAAATCTGTATTTATCTGTATTCACAACTAAAACTAAATTTTCGCAATAATAACACCATTTTACGATTGAAGATGAATATAAGCAAATATCTGCAATCTTTTTGAATATTTTCTTATTCAATTATTACTATCAGCAATCCCTCCCTCCAAGTATTTTAACAGTATAATGAGCTTTGCTAAACTTTTTGAATATGCGCAGAATTCTTGTTATTGAGTCAACATGGCATTTCAGTGCCTAATCTGCGAATTCAAGTCGGTTCCCAACCCCAGTAGTTTCTCAGTTCGATAATGAGGTTTAATTCAAACATTGCATCGATTTGCAGTTTAAATCTAAGTTCCATATTTTCATATACCAGATCTGTAAGTTCAAAGTGTCGTTTTGTTGTCAACATATAGCGGATAAAATCTATTCGTTTTTTTGACCCCACACTTCAATGCGTGTTTTTGTTTACGTGATTTCGAGAAAAACTTGTTTTTATTTTGTGTTAACCATGTCGAATTTCGAGCCAAATATATAAAAGCATTTGTGTGGCAAGATATGATTTAATGCTCAATTAAATGAAAAATGAACCGAGTTCTTATTGAGACTTATGGGGATCTTGTTGCAACTGTCAAAACTTATGCGCTCTGATTTCAACGTTTCAAAACAGGTTATTTTTATGTTAATGACAAAGAACTTGAAATTCGACCACAACTGTATGTAGATGAGGAGCTACAATTATTATTGGACTAAAATGATACAAAAATAAAATAAATTATGGCCGAACATTTCAATTTAATTTCTGATAGTCTAAAAGCCTTGGGAAAAATTTAAAATGGTTTGTAAATGGGTTTCACACAAACAGAATGAACATGCGAAAAACCCAGTGCGAATTGTAACTGTCGATGAAAAATAAGTATACTTGGGAACCCTAAACGCAGAAGTTAATCGTTTTTGAAAAACTCGATTATTTCTTGAAGAAAAAGACATTTTCAATTTCCGCAACTTAGTAATTAAATCAAATTTAGTTCTTTGGTTACGAAACTTTTATCTCATCTCTATTACTGAATCTTTAATTATGGCTTAGGCCAAATAAAAACTAAGAACTTTTTAAAAAATCTGCATAAATCTGTATTAAACATACGAAATCTGTTCAAAATCTGTATTCTGTATAAAATCTGTATGTGCATGTAAAAATCTGTACAATACAGATAAATCTGTATAAATGGCATCTCTGCTACTAAGTGACTTCGGTTGTCGAGCAGCCTGGCGAATCTTTGGCACTAATTGAAAATCTGGACATTTTTTCTTCAAGGGCTTGCAAGGTAACGTCGAAATATAGAAACTTGTACACACATCCGATTCTGTTCTTTTCGTTGAAGGAAGGATTTGGCGGATCGCACTGTGGAATCTATTACAGTCATCATGGATAATGAAGTGATTGTGCTGTCAGTGGCATTTTTTGGCTGTTGGTGATCTAAATGATTCCGAATTGGACGAATAAAATGTTACACTTATTGATATTTTTTTTTGTTACACAATGGAGACCACACGTTGATTGTCGCTTAACTGATCGGTTAACCGATAATGAATACATCTTGGTTTAACAGTTCCTAATTCATCAAACAATATCTGCCTGTAGCTCTTCATACTCTTAAGTATGGTTTTATTTGATTTATTATATTTTTTTCTGACGCAATTTATTGTCATCTTTTCAGCGTTCTCATCAAATAAGTATTTCACAAAAATGATGTTTTATCAACACCGCAAGGAGACATCAATCCATCGTGAAACACCGAAGATGACAAAATAAAATCATTTCAGACTACCGATGTTCATATGGAGGTCGAGCGAATCGATCCATTTGTTCGCTCGAATTACACCGTCGGTGGAGAATGTTACCAGCCAAAGTTTGAGATTCCGAATGTTTACTGGGTACATCCGTTCGAGGTTAACTACGAGCGAGTTGGTTATACTCTGCTCTACTCTACGATGCAGGCTTCAGTACGCCCGTTAACTCACACACAGAACGAAAGTTTCATATCAAGTTTCTATCCGTAAAACGTACTTACTTTTTTAATGATGGTCGACGTGTTCCTGGTCTTGTTATTTTTTTACAGAAGGAAGGTGCTGTGACCACTAAGTCTGGCTAGACCAATGCCATTTGCTTCTACCAAATCCGTTCCGGAAAACTTGTCTTTGAATCGAAGGTTGAGCTAAAATCAGTGTACTCATTACGTGTGATGATTGAAAATATTGAACTTACCATGCTTTTCTAAGACCCGACGTTGAAAACCACAAAATTTAAGCTGCAGCTCGACTGAAAATCTTTGGTCCCGAAATTTGCAGAACATACGCACCAGTTCTTTACACTATTGTACTCCAGCGCGCAAAAAATATACCAGTTTTTTTAATAGACAGATCATTTCCTCTAATTCGACGATTGAAACATCCCGGAACAAAACATCGCATTTTACTGTCAATATTTTCGCAAACAGAATCAACTCTAAATATTTTCATAAAAGCAACTCCCGGAACGTCATTTGTTTATGTTTTTCTTCTTCACGTCTCTCTGGTATTTTAAAATAAAATAAAAACCGCACTAACACATAGAAAAACATGATCACCAGGTATTAGGTTTTTTATCGTGACGACACAAATGAACAAGTATTCATCCTTGACAGTTCAGCGGTACTGTTTACAAACAAGCGTAAACAAAAATCGAAGAGCACATCTAAAACAATCATTTTTACACTTTGCAACTAGTCACTTTTATTTAATAAATATCAAAAACGAACCGTATTCAATCGTGAACAAATGTTTTAAAACTTTATTTAGGCGATACGGACCGTAAATGGTCTGATCCAATTTGTCAATAAACAAACAAAAGAAATTTCTGTTTACAAACAGTACTGCTGGACTGTCAAAAAGTGTTCATCCGATTGAGGTTAGCAGTGACGGTAAAAAACCTAATTTTACATCGTGCACTCAACATCACTAATCAATACGTAAGCATACTAAGGTAAAGACATAAGTTCCATAAAGAAAGTTTGAAAGTTTCTAAATTATTCTCTTAAAAGTAGCTCATTCTCATTCTCCTTTATAGCCGTATGCGATACGTTTGAAAGTATGTCTAATTCGTATTAATATTTTCGTTCGAATCAATCTCACTTTCAAACATCGTACATGCATAAGGACAACGCCAATCCAACTTTAAACCATCAGTTCCGGTACAGACTTAAATCGTAATGAAAAATGTTTGATAACATTTGTTATTTGACTTCTTTTTTCGCTGAATTTGTTTCATCATGCTTGTTTACTTCCGTATCGACTATTCGACGAACATATCCTTTCGAACGAATACGAACAAGTCATCCTTTTTTTTTTTCATAAATACGTTTATTTCATAGGCAATATACCTAAATTTTTTTTCGCCGTGGCATCCACAATACATAGTACTTTAAACCTAATACATTTCGAATATCATATTAGTATGTTGGTATTCATTAGTTAATCTGTTTTTATCAAGCGAGTTGATATTATAAATTACATTAAATAATTATTTTTTACATGATCTTATAACTATTTCAGGTTTGTTTGTATTAGTTCATCACTTTTATTCAATATCATATAGTTGGCTATTGGTAGACCTCTTGGAAGAGAAAACAGTCTAACATAAAATAATAGAAGTTTCATGTAAGGAAGGTCACGACAAACAAGAGTGTCGCGAATTGGGACATTGGATAGTCTACCTTGAGTACGCAAGGAATTTATTATTTGAGATCTGACATCACGATACTCCACGCATGTCCAAACGACATGATCAATATCACGATAACCTTCACCACAAGCACAATGATTAGTCTCGGAAAGTCCAATTCGAAGGAGATGTGCATCTAACGTGTAGTGATTGGACATGAGTCTGGACATCACACGAATGAAGTCCTTACTCGCATACAGTCCTCTGAACCATGACTTTGTCGATATTTTAGGAATAATTGAGTGCATCCACCGATCATCCCAGACCATCTTTATCCCAAGAAGCTTGCCAGCTTGCCAGCAGCTAGAATTCATTGAAAGCAATCGGTCTCCCAAATTTCACCCTCAATAGCACCACGTTTGGCTAAACTATCGGCTCTTTCATTGCCTGGAATAGAGCAATGAGCCTTCAATTGCAATCAGACTATCTGTGAAGAGAAAATAATGGTTTGGAGATAATGTGACGATTACACTCAAACTATAATGAACTGCTGCTAACTCCGCTGCTCTGCTATATAAACAGATGCAGGTTCTTGAAGCCTAAATGAAGCCGAAACATTATTGTTGAATATACCAAACCCAGTAGCCTCTTCAATTCGTGATCCGCCCGTGTAATATATTTTTCAGAGTCAATAGGCCTGAGCTTACTTGTAAATATTTTTGGGATTTCCATCGAGCGTAGGTGTTCCGGGATTTCATGCACTTCGCGCTGCATGGATGTGTCGAAAAATAAAGTTGAGTCAGGGACATTTAGGAGATTGCCACGAATAGAAATATATCTTGAAGGGTCGATTTCCTGCACTCAAAATAATAATCATATTATAGTTACGTGAAAAGTTATGTGAATATTTTCCACCCTACTTTTCACGTAGGTTTTAATGGACTGGCATTTAAAAGCTGTTTAATGCATAATCCAGTAAAAGTTACGTGTTCTATAGGTAAAATGTAATGTACTGTTCATATCACATTTATCTATCAGTTCATATCAAATTTAGATACCAGAAAATTACTATTTTATATATTGGTTGTAATCAAAAGGGAGATTTCAGATTTTGATATAAATCTATGAAATGAAAAATGCCATGAAATATAAAACATTTATTTCATTAAATTATCATATAATTCCAATGGCTTAAAAAGCAATTAATAACGTCGTGGTATCTCAAATCGACAAGCCTCCAGAAATCGTTTTTGTTGTCACTGCCATCCAACCGAAGCCGAAGTCGAGATCCAAGAACTCCCACAACACTACTGATGCAGGTTGAAGTCGCATTACATGGTTCCAGTGTCTCTAGCTTCATACCGACGGCCTGTTTGAAGCATTCGGCAGGAGCGGGTAAACTTCCGGACTCACGCAGGCACTCGGTCCAGTTGAACACATGGAAACTTTCATACTGGAATGGTCCGGTCGATGGAGTAAAAATTGTAATTAAATAACTTTTCTCGCAAATATTTACACTACTTACACTTCGAGGGCCACTGCTCGCCATTTTCAAAATCGAGTTTTTCACACTGGAAATTCACGTAGATTGTTTGACGTTTGGTCAATTCACGTAAACCTTATGTGATAACTCTATTCATTTTAGGGGATGTTCGTATAACATTCATTTTCGTCACGTAAAATATTCAGTTTGACACTTGAAACCATTTTACGTGATTTTTCAAGTGAATCGAACGTGAATTTTTATTTGAGTGTGTGACATATACATATAAATATATAAAATAAAATATAAGTCGTGATAAAAGCTCCCAAAAACGATCTTTTAATGGAAGAACTCCCGCCAGAACTTCAAGACTCATTGTATGTGTCGAATGCATGCAGCCTAAAGCAATTCGCAAATAACGATACTGAATTCGCTCAAGTTTGATATTATGAGACTTTGCAGCGGAACAAAAACAAAAGAATCCATATTACATCACTGAAAGTATCGTTGTCTGATTTTATTAGATCTTCCGGATGAGCACCCCATCAAGATCCTGTCCTCGACGTCGTTTCTTGCAATCCTTAACCTTTTTTTTGCTCGTCCAAGTCATCTTTCCGAAGATAGGGTTAAGAGCTTTTTCTTGCTCACTGAACCAACGATGGCGCGGCAAAACTTATTCTGCCCGGGTGCCAAATTTTCTCGGTACGCCACTGATACAGATAGTAGATTTTTAAATAATTTAATATATGTTAATTTCAAAAATATGACTGTTTGAAACCGATTTCTCTCTGCAACATCAACATTGATCTCTGTTTGATGTTAATCAAAATGTTAGTCTAGTCAAACGAAAAAAATAGTTGTTCCAGCTGATTTAGTTGTTGAAATAAGCAGTCTGTTTATTGCATATCAACAACAGTTGAGTTGATTTTATTGGCAATATATTTGTTGATTCTAGACTGCTTTACCTTTATGGTAAGAAAAGGTTTGGTACATTTTATCTATGATCTTATTTGTATAATGATACAACAATAATTATTGTTGAAATGAACCGTATCATTTGTTTTCGATAGACCAGACCAATTTTTTATCCGTGAATAAACAGAAAAGTTTGCACGCTTTACAAAAAGTGAAATTTTATCTGCTTAATACTTTGGTTTGGGGCTTTTGAACAATCCAATCGTAAGTATTGATAATTAATAATATTAGAAACTTCAAAATGTTACATAACACGTTTTCTTTACAGCAAATCTTTGATGCAGGTTATCTCTATCTTAACCAGACTAAGTTAATATCTTATCATTTCTTTAAACTGCCAAGTTTTGTAAATTCAAAGTACTACATATATTACCTTTATTTAAATTTATTTCATTTTAAACTGATTTTGCAAGTTAAATTTAACACGAAATTGTTTGGCTAAAAATTGACAAGAACGTACAAATGAAATATTTGTGATTTTTATCAAAATGTTAATTGAAACAAACTAATCCAATGAGAAAAATCGAATATCTAGTTTTGTAGTTTCAAGTAACAATAATTGCTATTTCAAACCACATTTCCTTTTGTCACTATTTAAGAAAAAATCAAAATCTGCTTGAAATCAAGATTTAGTTAGTATATTACAATATGTTTCTCTGCTTGTAGCGTTTCGCATTCGCACACGGAAAACAAAAACTACCTATTATTTGACTTTTTATTACTTAATTTTGAGTTATTTTGAATCTTTCCTTTCATTCGCTCCTTCCATTGTTTTCCAAATGCAATACCACCCAACAGCGAGAGTTTCGTTCAATAAGCTAAAATTTATTAAACTGTATCAACCTGAAATAGAGTCAATACGACTCAACTGTAAAGTAAATATAACTTACTATCGAGTAGGTATAACTCATCTTTAAGTTTTTTTTGCACGTGCCTTACAGAAACTACCTAGAGCCACTTTACCTTAAATTAAGTTATCGAACGGAACCCCAAATTAGGTGGAATGTACTTAAAATTAGGTTGTTTTGCGGATAATACACGGAACGTACAGATAAATACCGATTTTCGGGTTTAGCTCTGATAGACATGAGAAAAGGTTGCAGTGGGACCTTTTTTTTTTGCTCGCCAAAATGAGCTTTGGTGTCATTTTCCTGGGTACTTATGTTACGGAGTTCCGATTCCGATATGGTACAGATGGACTTTTGCGCCGAACACAGAATTTTGGAAAAATTACCTGGTAACGCTGGTAATCACAAGAACCCACTTGTAGGCGCCGGGCAGATTTTCCCCCAGACGGCTTGCTATGTCTGCCAGCCATTTTTTGCGAAGTTCTGCCAGAATTCCTGCAAAAGTCTGGCAACAATGCAACAACCGTTTCCGGCAGAGAATTTCGCCTAGCGGTTATTAACGGTTCTTTTCTACCGGATTCTTGCCATACAAGATTGGCAGAACCGTTTTGAATCGGTTCTACATTTTAAGCGTCTTGGTATTATTTTTTCAATAAAATATACATATGAAAGGCAATAAGTTATTGCCCTTCATATATACTAAACATGGAAAATGTTATTGCCAATAACATTACTTTCTCTTAGGCGAGATGGACCGTGATCGGTCTTAGCCGTCACGCAAAAAAAAAAACATTACTTTCTCACTACCAAACATACCCATATTTCAATCTCATTTACCTCGTCTCAAGATTCGTGTTTTGTACGTACATGCGGGACTGACGAATATCAAATGAAGTCGAATAAAAAAAAAAGAAAAAAGAAAGAGGAGGGAAATAAACAAGACACGAACGGCGAGATAATGACGCTATTTCGCCTGGACAATTTTGACCGGATGAAATTAAATAGCAAACTATGAGACTATAGCTAATTTTATTTTATTTGAGCATAAGTTTGTGGAAATCGATCAAATCATCTCTTCGAGAATTGAGTGAGTCTCGCTTTGACCACTACCCTCTCAGCAGGCCGTTCAATTTTGTTGGTCTTTGAGCGCTTGTTGAACGACATATTGCACGAAATATTCGTTCAATTTGCTGGAACGGTTTGTTGTTGTTTTTTCTCTTGCAAAAATAGTGTCGAAATTAAGTGTTACCTCTACATAGAAAGAAAATTTGTTGTTATTCTACGTGAATTAGAAGTTAGAAATTGTTTGGCTAAAAATTGACAAGAACGTACAAGTGAAATATTTGTGATTTTTATCAAAATGTTAATTGAAACAAACTAATCCAATGAGAAAAATCGAATATCTAGTTTTGTAGTTTCAAGTAACAATAATTGCTATTTCAAACCACATTTCCTCTTGTCACTATTTAAGAAAAAATCAAAATCTGCTTGAAATCAAGATTTAGTTAGTATATTACAATATGTTTCTCTGCTTGTAGCGTTTCGCATTCGCACACGGAAAACAAAAACTACCTATTATTCGACTTTTTATTACTTAATTTTGAGTTATTTTGAATCTTTCCTTTCATTCGCTCCTTCCATTGTTTTCCAAATGCAATACCACCCAACAGCGAGAGTTTCGTTCAATAAGCTAAAATTTATTAAACTGTATCAACCTGAAATAGAGTCAATACGACTCAACTGTAAAGTAAATATAACTTACTATCGAGTAGGTATAACTCATCTTTAAGTTTTTTTTGCACGTGCCTTACAGAAACTACCTAGAGCCACTTTACCTTAAATTAAGTTATCGAACGGAACCCCAAATTAGGTGGAATGTACTTAAAATTAGGTTGTTTTGCGGATAATACACGGAACGTACAGATAAATACCGATTTTCGGGTTTAGCTCTGATAGACATGAGAAAAGGTTGCAGTGGGACCTTTTTTTTCTGCTCGCCAAAATGAGCTTTGGTGTCATTTTCCTGGGTACTTATGTTACGGAGTTCCGATTCCGATATGGTACAGATGGACTTTTGCGCCGAACACAGAATTTTGGAAAAATTACCTGGCAACGCTGGTAATCACAAGAACCCACTTGTAGGCGCCGGGCAGATTTTCCCCCAGACGGCTTGCTATGTCTGCCAGCCATTTTTTGCGAAGTTCTGCCAGAATTCCAGCAAAAGTCTGGCAACAATGCAACAACCGTTTCCGGCAGAGAATTTCGCCTAGCGGTTATTAACGGTTCTTTTCTACCGGATTCTTGCCATACAAGATTGGCAGAACCGTTTTGAATCGGTTCTACATTGTAAGCGTCTTGGTATTATTTTTTCAATAAAATATACATATGAAAGGCAATAAGTTATTGCCCTTCATATATACTAAACATGGAAAATGTTATTGCCAATAACATTACTTTCTCTTAGGCGAGATGGACCGTGATCGGTCTTAGCCGTCACGCAAAAAAAAAACATTACTTTCTCACTACCAAACATACCCATATTTCAATCTCATTTACCTCGTCTCAAGATTCGTGTTTTGTACGTACATGCGGGACTGACGAATATCAAATGAAGTCGAATAAAAAAAAAAGAAAAAAGAAAGAGGAGGGAAATAAACAAGACACGTACGGCGAGATAATGACGCTATTTCGCCTGGACAATTTTGACCGGATGAAATTAAATAGCAAACTATGAGACTATAGCTAATTTTATTTTGTTTTAGCTAATTTTAGCTTGTTGAACGACATATTGCACGAAATATTCGTTAAATTTGCTGGAACGGTTTGTTGTTGTTTTTTCTCTTGCAAAAATAGTGTCGAAATTAAGTGTTACCTCTACATAGAAAGAAAATTTGTTGTTATTCTACGTGAATTAGAAGTTAGAAATAAGTGGAAAAAACTCAGGGCTCCAATTCCTTATATTAAAAATGGCTCAACAATGGACCTCTGTCCGCCGGGTTTGTTGAACGGCAAAAACGGCACGATTTATTGGACTTTCATTGGACCAATGATTCAACGTATTGGACCAATGAAGGACCATCGTTGAACGTTTTTTTCTAAGTGGGTATTTACGGCACTTCTGGAACCGGGAACCAGTATACCCGAAGTCGTTCGTTTAATAAGTAACTTAACACATGGGCTGAAAAGTCTCGGGCTTAACAAAGAGAACAGAATTTGTTTTTGTTTAAAATTAACTTTATTCATCAACGTAATCTCCATTAAGAGCAACGCAATCATTCCAGCACCGTTCTAACATTTCAATACCACTTTTGTTGTATGATTTATCTTTTGCCTTAGTTTCAGCGATAACCTCTTCAAAAAATGCGAAATTTCTTAGCGGCGAGCATTTTTTTCAGGTCTGCGAACAGCCAGTAGTCTGGTGATTACGGTGGATGTGGGAGTAATTCGAAGTTAGTTTAAACATGGCCAAACACTGCTCAGAATCATCAACTTGGTCTCGTTTTTGGTCAACAGTGAACAAACGCGGCACTCTTTTTGAACAGAGCTTTCTCACAATCAAATGCTCATGCAATATAAAGCCAACACGTTCTTTTGATATCTTTACGATGTCAGCTAACTCACGCAACTTCACTATTCGATCATTCAAAACGATTTTGTGGATTTTTTAAATGTTTGCTGTCGTTACCGCCTCATTTGGATGTCCACTTTTAGCCATTTTTAAGCCATTCCTCTGCTTAAACGGCTTTTTTCCCCATCAAGAAGCAGTATAAAATTAAAACACGAAAATGTTTTCTACATAACAAAAGTTCTGAACATAACAAAAGTAGCGGCACTCTTAGCACAATAACTTACAAACTAATGAATAGAATATCATGAAATTTTAGCAGCTGTCTTTTAAAGGTTAGTATTAACTAAACTTTGATTGCAATAAAACTAGCGCCATCTATGTGTTAGGCCTGGGTCTTTTCAGCCCATGTGTTTTATAGCAATTAGTTTTGAGCCAGATCTGGAAGAATTTCACCCATTTTCTCATTGTAGGTCTAAATGACGGTGTGCAATTTTAAACACACCTTACCTTATGAAAGCATGATGAAATTCCATAGCAACCTATGGGACTATGAGATTTTTTATTTTATGAGTGACATTATTTGACACATACTCACACACAGATATTGTTTTACTAGTCAATTATTCAAGTGATTGCATAAACTTTCTATGTGAGTAAGGCAATAAGTGTACTTTTATAGAAAATGATCGTTTTTATGATTTTGTTATAATACTAACACATTGAGTAAAAGATTTACAAATTTACGTATTTCACACCTGAAAAATATAGATTTAAAAGTGGCAATTGTGCACGCTATACGAAATTGAACAAAGCACATTGCGAACGGATTCGTGTAAATCGGTTAAACCGTTGCTGAAAAATCGAAATAAGTTCCGTTTTTTTGTTTTTTACTACAGGGTGATTTTTTAAGAGCTTGAGAACTTTTTTAAACAATAAAACGCATAAAATTTGCAAAATCTCATCGGTTCTTTATTTTAAACGTTAGATTGGTACATGACATTTACTTTTTGAAGATAGTTTCATTTAAATGTTGACCGTGGCTGCGTCTTAGGTGGTCCATTCGGAAAGTCCGCTTTTTTATCGACAAATTTTGTTCAGCGATGAGGCTCATTTCTGGTTGAATGGCTACGTAAATAAGCAAAATTGCCGCATTTGGAGTGAAGAGCAACCAGAAGCCGTTCAAGAACTGCCCATGCATCCCGAAAAATGCACTGTTTCGTGTGGTTTGTACGCTGGTGGAATCATTGGACCGTATTTTTTCAAAGATGCTGTTGGACGCAACGTTACAGTGAATGGCGATCGCTATCGTTCGATGCTAACAAACTTTTTGTTGCCAAAAATGGAAGAACTGAACTTGGTTGACATGTGGTTTCAACAAGATGGCGCTACATGCCACACAGCTCGCGATTCTATGGCCATTTTGAGGGAAAACTTCGGAGAACAATTCATCTCAAGAAATGGACCGGTAAGTTGGCCACCAAGATCATGCGATTTGACGCCTTTAGACTATTTTTTGTGGGGCTACGTCAAGTCTAAAGTCTACAGAAATAAGCCAGTAACTATTCCAGCTTTGAAAGACAACATTTCCGAAGAAATTCGGGCTATTCCGGCCGAAATGCTCGAAAAAGTTGCACAAAATTGGACTTTCCGAATGGACCACCTAAGACGCAGCCGCGGTCAACATTTAAATGAAATTATCTTCAAAAAGTAAATGTCATGTACCAATCTAACGTTTAAAATAAAGAACCGATGAGATTTTGCAAATTTTATGCGTTTTATTGTTTAAAAAAGTTCTCAAGCTCTTAAAAAATCACCCTGTATTATCGGTGTATTCGGAAGCGGAAACTGGAGTCTAGTAGTCCCAAATCAGTTTTATATATTGACTAACTAACAAGCTCTGCCAACTAGATGAATTTAGCAATAATTTTGTGTGCACCTCGTTTCGCCATCCCTTGTGAAAAAATACTCAAGTTTTCACTAATTGCACTGTAATACCGGAAGTCGGATGCGGACAGGCCCGTACCCAGAATTTCGTTTCGGGAGGGGCCCACAAATAAGAAATAATGCGTCTAAGTGATGATTCTTGTGCATTTAGTATTTTTTGTTTTATTTTATTTTTTGAAGAGTGAGTGCAAGTATGTAGCATTTTAAGTGAATATGTACTCACATATTTCGGATTGGACAATGAGAGATTTAAGCAAAAATTTCTATGTGTCAAAGGGAAGGGATCGATTTTTTCATTTCTTCGAGTCCTAGTCCCATAGTTCGTATTCGACTTCTAGTTCAGGAAAAGCTGAGTGATGAGTATTAAAAGCTTCAATTTCAATGGTGTGTTCGTATAAGCCACGATGTAAGAAGGAACAAATATTTCGAAACTATTCAGTAAGCTCTTCTAGTTTTGCAAAATTTGTTGGTTATTTGTCGAACAGATGGTCAAGCCGATTTTAACAAATTTATATTCAAATGAGGTGCCTTATTATCCCACGTGATACTGTTTAATTTCATAGAGTCAACTTCCGTGTCTGGATCAGAGATGCCTGCAGATTTGTTTGTAAATCAGCAGATTTATAAAATAAGCTGTAGACATGTTTCAGTTGCAGACTTTTTGTAGACTTTTGAAAATCACGTTTTTAGTAGACGTTTGTAAAAATTTACCGATTGTTTAAATTGCCGCGATCTTTTTTTTTGTTCGCTATACCAATTCCGTGCTTCATTATTTGAAGAAAATTTGGAGTTCGCGGACTTTTTTCCGAGTTTAAATTTTTCAATATATTTGAAATTTTCAGGGGAATATATGCATGAATATATTTGAAATTTTACAGGGTGAGTATAAAATTTAAATTCCTAATTGGAAGTGATGATGTAACAAAAGAAAAATTTTCTTAGTAGCATTCAAAAACTTCAAAACAGAACTCACATAAATTTCTCAGAGCTCACACCGATTTTCAATCGCTCCAATAATTCACACTTATACTTATATTACCGAAATCGGTAATATCCTGTTCTCTGGCGTATAATAATGGAGTAAGTCAACAGTAACCAAGCGACACCATCATCATCAGCATAGGCGAACATGCTTCTGAAGTGTGCTCGTGTTCATCTTTTTTATCCTGAGTATGCAAGTGCAACATCCAGCGGCAGGACATCTTTTTCATTCGCAGAATCTTGCTAAAACTATGCTATGTTTGCTCAGTACTAATCATTATGGCACTTTCTGATCATCCAGTACAATTTCCTTTAAGTTTGACATTGATTGTAATCACTGAGCGACTTTTGAGCCTCGAAAATAAATTGGATTGCAAAAAGAAGCGGGCTATTTAAAACTGGTTGATAAAATCTTCTAATTAGCACATCTTGTTAGTTGATAATCAAAAAATTCATTTCTGTTCCTGATTCCGCAAATAAAAGTTAAAAATCCCAAAATGGAAATTACTTTACTTCGATTTCGGGAGGGGCCCGGGCCCCTTCGGCCTCCCCTCTGGGTACGTGCCTGGATGCGGATCAATTTTTCGGTTTTTTTTAAAAGAATTTTCTTTTATTTGCTGTTAAAAAATTTCCGAGAAAATTCATAAATTTGCACATATTTTATTTGTTACTCCGGAACCGAAAGTCGGATCAAATTGAAATTCAGGAACTTCGTATGGGTGCATAAGGCTTTTCATTTGAATCTAATGAAAATCGGTTTAGCCATCTCTGAGAAACCTGTGTAATTATTTATTTCATTTTTTATCCTTGTAATTCCGGAACTGGAAGTCGGATCGGGATAAAATTTAATGGCAGTCTATGGGACCATAAGAACTTTCATTTGAATCTGTGTTGATGAAAACCGTTTCAGCCATCTCTGAGAAAATTGAGTGACATTATTTGTCACATAAACACATACATACACACAGACATTTTGTGATCTCGACGAACTGAGTCGAACGGTATATGATACTCGGCCCTCCGGGCCTCGGTTGTAAAGTAAATCGGTTTTCACAGCGATTGCATAGCCTTCCTATATGAGAAAGGCAAAAACAATTCTAAAAAAATTGTAGAACATCTTGAAATTTCAACAAGTTACATTTGCTATTTGGGTAATTTAGGGAAGGACTTATTTCTCTTGAGAAGTGACAAACGATGTACCTTCACTATTTTCATCAGAGTCAGATTAATTTAAATCTAGATTTGAATAACGGTTTTCTGTTTTGAGAGAGGAGACATCAATGACAGTTTTAATCATTTCTACATCTGTGCGCTAAGACCGTGCTTCTATAGAAATTTTCATTTTGTCTTTGCGCACATATGCAGCGCATGCTGTGAGATCATAAGAATACATAAACACTATAAACACACTTTTCAATGTCTTTATCGCAAAGACTATCCTCATGGGGCCCTTCACATCTGATACATACAATCTTGTTACTGTGTTACTGTTTGCCCGAATTTTTTGCAGTGTGTGCAATTCATAACAAGTGGAACAAAATGACGAACAGGAAGACGAACTTTATAGATGTAGACATGGTTAGGTAACGCGGACCTGCGGATGAATGTCACTCGAAACTAATCTGATGAATGATAGGTCTTGTTCCCCTCTTTAAAAGATATTGAGTACAATAAAGGTTGTAATATTACTCGAAAAAATGCATAATTTCCTATCAGAATCGTATACAGTGTTCAGTCAAACCAGACCCTGTCAGCTTGGAGCGAAATCAATCTTCAGTTCAGCAACGCCATCGCACGACATCATATTCAACATATCATGTCAATTGTATGGGTGCGCAGTGCTGCTATTTTAGCGCGTACGAATTTAACATATCTCTCCCCTATTTCGATGTACGAGATTCGATGCGGACATGTTCGCAAAAAAGGATGAAAGGATGTTGCCAATGATTTGTTCGGAAAATGTGAAAGTTGGATATGTTGTTAATATCATGTCTTTGGTCAAATGTAATTTACTCAATACATTGTTTCGATGTAATAACGTGTGATGTATTTGCAATATTGCTCGAAAACAGAATATTATTGCATTTGATGTTCAGTTCGTCTAAAATATTTTCACATCAATTTATAATCACATCGAGATTGTTACAATTCTGTTTTTACTGTGTACCTAATTTGGGTGATGGATTCCAACAAAGGTCAATGTTTCGGACTTAGTGACAAAACGAAGTAGAAGTCCAGAACTTTTCATGAGTAGCAGCTGGACGAGGACAATGAAAGCTTAAGACTACAATGAGCGATTCTAGTAAATTTTATAATTTGTATTCATTTTCGGATAAACACAAATCCGACCTTCTCTACTATGCATGTATAAAAAAATCTATACGCAGCTAAAATAAATTTACAAATATAGAAAAAATGAATAAAAATTAAAATATCAGAAAAATACTTATTTTTATGCAAAACTAGATGCAGATTTGGACCATAATTACTCTTGAATCGAATTAATAAAGCTAAAGCGTTTTAGTGAGGTTATAAAATTTCCAGCTTCTGAACTTTATCTAACATGTGTATTGTGAACATAACCAAACGGCATTTTTCTGCTAGCTCAATATATATATATATATATATATATATATATATATATATATATATATATATATATATATATATATATATATATATATATATATATATTTATATATATATGTATATATATATATATATATATATATATATATATATATATATATATATATATATATATATATATATATATATATATATATATATATATATATATATATATATATATATATATATATATATATATATATATATATATATATATATATATATATATATATATATATATATATATATATATATATATATATATATATATATATATATACAACAGAATAGTCGTCGGGGGATTGGTATAGCGTGATGCTTTTCACGCAGCGATTCCCAACCCCGCACATAGGGTCTGAAGATTTTTTCTGGCCCGAAGAGGCGAATGGCCTTGTTGTTAAAACCGCTATAATCAAAACAAAAAAAATAATCGAATCGCATGCAGTCGATGTGCAAAGCTACTCAAAATTAGTATGATTCTACTCATTTTCAGAAAATTAGAACAAACCTAAACATATTTAAAGAACAAATTGGCTGGTTTTTTGGAGATTTGTGCCTAATTATTCAAATTTTGCTTCTTGAACTAAAAAAAATACTGAAATTAAGAGTAGAAGTTGATGAAGATCATTCATGGTAACTAGTGGTAATTACTCATTTTTTTACGTTTTCATATATCATTTGAAAATGAGAAATATAGTACTGAGATCTAGAGAAATTGTTATTTAGCGAGTACTTTGGGAAGTATATCAAGCCATTTGCAACACTTTGGAATGTTTAAACAGTAGACAGCCAACCAAACTGTGTACGGTCGGCTGAAGCTCAATTTATATTACTTTTCTTCGTTGTATAATTTATTTCTTTTCCCCTTTTTTAAACTACTTTAAGTTTAGACGATAGTTTCTCCAAAATTTGGAATCCAAGAATGTTAATACATTGAAATAATAAAGAACTCGGGCCATTGTGATATATGGTAAAGTACTATTAGGTTTTACAAAAACATGAGATAACCTCACAAGATTGAATGAACATCATTTGACAGCTAGCTGTGGTTTGTGTAAATGTTCATTCTAATTTGAATACGTGTTATTAGAAATGTAAACAAACCACCAATGAATGTCAAATATGAACTTGTAAAACCTAATAGAATGACTACGAATTATCGTTTTCGGTGTATGTATAATGTTGCGTTATTATTTCATAATGAATATAGATAGTTAAACCAACTTCTCCTGATATACATTGATATTACTAATAATACTGATGTTAAAACACATTTTCGTTACATAGTATTTACAAGTTATCTGATCAAGTTTAGTCGTTGGATTGTAAAACATTTAGAAAATTGAGTTGCGCAGCATTTTTGAAATAGTTTGCGTGATGGTTCAGCTATCAAAAATTCTTCAAAACAAATATGTTTGAGAAAACATTGTTTTTTTTTATAGCGATTTTTTCTCGTTTGATTGATCTATATCGTTCTTTTGTTATTTCATGCATAAATTTTACAAGCACAGCTAAAATTTTGATGTAACCATACATTTAATAATACGGATTTGTACAGGTAGGAAAAAGCAAGTTTATTATTTGTATATAATCCATTAACTGCAAATCTAAAAAAACTGATGTTGGTTTACTATACTTCCTCCTAGAATTCAAGGTGGTGTCTGTATCTAAAGTCTTCTCTAATCCTTGATCATTCTATAATAATAGTTTCATAGTTATTCTCCTAAAACACTCATACTAAGACAAGTTTTCGCACTGGCAAATAAATAATCTTTCGGCACATTCCTGCACTCATTTACACTAATTCGTTACGTTGCATTCGTCTATTCCAAAGCCTCGAATCGGAAAATCATCCAATGAAGAACAAGTAGGTATGCAAGAATTTTGAGTCGAATTGCAATTTTGGACTAAAACTACAATTATTTACACGTGTATTCTTCTATATGTCTCGTACATATATCGCACTTCACCTGGCAGCACCATTGAAATTTACAGTTACAGCGCTCTTTGACCACTATTTTTTTCGTATTGTACCCTCTACCGCAGCAGAGTATGGCGCATCCATCTAGGCCAGATGAGGTTTTATTACATACACGACCATGAGTACCTGTAGATAGATAAACAAAAATGTTGTGTTAGTAAAGCACAATAATCGAATCCATCGTTACAGAAA
This sequence comes from Malaya genurostris, assembly GCF_030247185.1. Classification (NCBI taxonomy): domain Eukaryota; kingdom Metazoa; phylum Arthropoda; class Insecta; order Diptera; family Culicidae; genus Malaya; species Malaya genurostris. The sequence goes on along the minus strand of NC_080571.1, from coordinate 193,544,384 downwards.
TAGAAATTTAGTTCTTTGAAATGTTTTTAACCCTGTTGTGTTGGTCTAAAACTTCTCAAACTTCATCTTTATGCGATTCATGGAAAGTAATATCAATATAAGAAGAAATAATCGACGTTGCGCATTTAACCCTTAGATATTGATAAGTGTTTAAGATACTAGTTGAATCAATCACTTTAGAATGCGATTTTTTATGAGAACCGTGGTTCAAAACAAGACAAAACAGGGGCTCATAAGCCAATCTTAGTACCGATGACAGAATGACTGCATGCATGGATGCATGCGCCTTGGGTAAAGGATGATTTGCCGTCTTTATACATACTAACTCTGTAACCGAAATATCGCTCTGCCCCAAAATGTTGCACTCGGGTCATTGCCTTAAAGATACTGTGCAATTTCAGTCAGATCCGACCTCTGGTTAAGAAATTACAACTTGTTTATAAATTGAAAAGGGTATGGTAGTTCAGTCACGTACCCAAAGAGGGCCCACACGAAATAAAAAAAAAATGATATGAAGCGAACAGTGTCAAAACTAATATAATTTATTTTAAAACCGGGGCGAAATAAACGATAAAAATAATAAATTTGTACTGGATGACCGGAAAGAGAAAGTGCACGAGCTTGCCATAGTTGGGCAAGATTCTGCAGAAGAGAAATATATGCTGCTGCTGAACCCCGCACATATTATTTTATAACTAAAAAGACGAACACAAGCGCTTTTCGAGTACATGTTTGGCAGGATTTATTATTAAGCGCCAGAGAACAGAATGATTATCCGACAACGGACTGAAGTCGTACTTCGAAGCGGTACGAGTGCCTGGAAGGAAGGCTCAATGGGTCGGAAAGATCATGATGCCGATTTTCTGGGATAGTATACCTCAGTGCTAGTATTAGCAAGCATCAATAAAGCGATTAAAGACCGAAATTGTTATGAAAGGGCCTTACATGAAGACCATGAGCATCGTTACCATGATTAAAATCTTTGGCTTACTCGTACTATTATCTGTTCCCAAACCTGAAGTCATCTCTGAGAAATCGATGTGAGTTTCTTTTTGAAATTTTCGACCCCTACTTTCGGAACCTGAAACCGAAACAAGTATAGCCAAAGTAAGTTTGTATGGCCATCAACTAATATGACCTACAAATTTAGAAGATGTTTTCTGTTCTCCACGAATCAAAGGAAAGGGAGCTATCTCGGCCCACTTCCCAAAATCTATCACATCATCAAAAGTCTTGTGGATTGTAATGCCCTAGAAATGGACGTTTAGAAGGTCTTAGACATGTGCGACAGAAACGTTAAGAAATGTAATATAATAACCTCCTCTCGGTTACAGTTACAAATTTTATTTAAATACTCAATGATGATATCTTCAGTAGACAAGTTAAAAGTGTCTGTTGAAAACGCCGGTAGAAGGCGCACTGAAAATAATCAGTAACATTTTTTTTATCTGAAGGCCCTCCCGAAACGAAATCCTGGGTACGTACCTGTTGGTAGTTTCTACCCAAAGAAAGTTTATGATTTTATTCAAGATTGAAAGATTTTGGTCGGGACAGAAGGCATAGAAAATGGGTATCGAGCGGCTACCTTCTCTCAGAGTTGTGGCACATCCAGAGTGCTAGGTATGTGACATTTCATTTCATGTACTTTCGCATATCAAGCAAAGAGCTAGTGAATTCACCTTAAATTCAAATTCACTATTCATGCTTAATTCAACTAAACTTAAAAATACTTTTTGGATTCGATATGATATGTTTTGCTATTGAATACAACCGGTCTAAGGAGCGTTTTGTATATGGTTAATTTCGTGCGGTGGTTCGATCACAGTGCCCAAAGTACGCACGATTTCCTGTCAAAATACGCCTATGAATTTCTTTGCTCGTATCATTTTCGGCGGTCACCAGTGAGCTCAAAAACACGAGAAAGTCTTTTTCTATGAGAAAGGCAAATTTGAAATTTTTTTTCTAACATTCCTTTTTAAAAATAGTTTTATAATCCCCCTTCCTCATCGTAGGCAAATGTTGAGTTTTACGAAACATGTAAAATATGCTGCGAGAAAATTTGAAAGAGAAAAGTTCATATTTCAGTTGGGCAACGTCTCGAAGCATTACGCCAAAAAGACCAAGTCTTTAGTCTTACTATATCAAACCACAAGATCTGCAGAACAGAAATAACCTGGTGGTAACCGCACTAAAGCGCCTGTAACAGGTTTTGAAGGCCAATTAAAAACCAATTAGGTTGACGGTAGCCCCATTCATCTTTACACCAGTTGTCATCGCATATGCTCGAACTATAAGTTAGAGTAATATCTGCTGTTTCTGTGCGATTAGTTGATTCTAAGGACGAGATGAAAATAGCTGCATTCGCTTCGAGTTTTTGCGTGGATATAACAGTAGAGTCTTTTTTTTCTGTAGTTTTTTTGCTGCCGAATTATGATAAAATCGAACACGATATAACAAACTCATTTATATACTGTCTAGTTGAGTTCCTTTAAATTAATATATAGTTTGAATCAAAATATTCAGTGACAAATATAGGGGAAGGTGTTCGGTTGCCGGCACCCCACCGTAACTTTTGACAGAAAGCAGATAGCGCCAATCCGACAAATGTCATGTGTGTGTAATAGCTGTGCCGAATTGTTCTTCCTGTGCCGAATTGCGAAGGAAACAGTCACTTGTGCTTTTTGATGCGTTCAAAATAACTTTTAATTACGTGAATATCAACACAAAAGTTTTTTCTGATATTTTTTAGAGTATCATGAATTGAAGAGCATCAATCGGAAATGTGAGTGGATTGAATATTTATGAGGTGAAAAAGATCTATTTCGTGATTTAATGCAGGATGCCATCAAAATTTTCGCAGCTGAAGATTTTTTTTTATCATTTTTGAAATGTCTACCAATTTCGGTTACCGGCACCCCAAGCTGTTCGGTTACCGCTACCCCATTTTTTTTCGACAAATCATGACAAATTGTCAGTGATACTCAGGCTGCTGTCGAGACAAACATCTAGCTGCTCATACAGCAGATGCCACCATCCAAATATTCGACCAAGAGAGCCAAGGCGAAGTCACAATCAGGCAATGAAGGCTTTTGTGAAAAACGCTTCCAAAATGAATAAATTCTGTTTTTTCTTTGAATAGCTGCAGTCTTTACTTATATTTTTCCATTTTTAGCGAAATTTCTTGGGGTGCCGGTAACCGAACACCTTTTATAAAATGGCCAAAATTTATGGCTTGACTAAATTGATAACAATTTTTTTTCAATCAAATCAACTTAGTCTCTTAATCAGTTGTTAGCCAGGGACTTTACCTTTCCATTGATGTATAGATGTCCGCACAATGTGCACTAAGTTAGAAGTTATAAGCTAAAAGAAAAGGGTGCCGGTAATCGAACACTCTCCCTTTAAAATCTTGATACAGTTACAAGATGTACATGAGTAAACTCGTAATGGTAGGGGAAGATATTTGGTTGCCGGCACCCCACCGTAACTTTTGACAGAAAGCAGATAGCGTCATTTCGACAAATGTCATGTGTGTGTGTAATAGCAGCATGTTCTTTTTTGTCTAATACCAAAGCAAACAGACGTTTGTACTATTTGCTGCGCTCAAAACAAATTTTAATTGCGTGAAAATCAACACAAAAGTTTTTTATGACTTTTTATAGTTTCATAAATTGAAAAACATCAATCGAAAAGGTGAGTGGATTGAATATTTATGAGGTGAAATCGATTTATTTCGTAATTTATTACTACATGTTATAAAAATTTTCGCATCCAAAGTTTTTTTTGTCATTTTTAAAATGTCTACCAACTTCTGTTACCGGCACCCCAAGGTGTTCGGTTACCGGCACCCCATTTTATCGACAAATCGCGGAAAATGGTCAGTGATATACATAGATTCCAAGTCTGCAAATTTGTCTGTAAATTATCAAATTTCTTAATTAACATGTAAAGCGAAAGGGTCTAAAGACTATCTACAGACTTTTGAAACTTGAAAACTTTGGTTCTCTGGTTCTGTTAGCCATGGCGACTTCAAACAAATTGTCCAAGTCAAGGAAAATGAACTTTAATGCAATTAAACGTTGCTTAGTGGATAAGAAACCAATAAATTCGACTGCAGCAACGTATCTAATCCCGCGAAGCCGGTGGAAGACCGACCAAATCAACACAAAAGGCGCCACCATCCAAATCATCGCAAAGAGAGCCAATGCGCAATTATCATTAAACAATGAAGACTTTGGTCCAAAACGCCTCCGAAAGCAACAAATTTCGTTTATTCTTTGAATAGTTGCAGTCTTTACTTAAAAAGCTTGCTTCATTTAGAATTGGAACAAAGACAATTGCCTGTATTTCAATTATTTATTATTGTATTCAAGATCTTTTTTTATACAAATGTAGCGTTTTCTTCATACTTTTAAGAAAAAATACGGATAAAATTATTCGTCACGGTTTTGAAGGAATTCTCGAATTTTTCCTGTAACACGGCTCAGTAGGCGGCGCACACCTTCTTCGTCCATCGTTTTAGCTATCTTATTCCACCAGGTCGTCATCTGATTGATGTCTTTGACAACGTTTCCCTTTGCCTTGAGTCTCCTCTTCATGATTGCCCAGTATTTCTCAATAGGGCGGAGCTGGGGGCAGTTGAGTGAGTTAAGGTTTTTCGTAACAAACTGGACCACTTTCTCTGCATACCATTCTTAAACGGCTTTGCTGTAATGACAGCTTGCCAAATCTAGCCAAAACATTACAGGATGGTCGTGGGATCGGATGAACGGCAAAATTCGTTTTTGGAGACACTCTTTTTGGTATAGTTCCGATGTAATTGTCTTATTTGTAACGAAAACTTTCGTTTTTTTGCCGCAGCTGCAAATGCCCGGCCAAATCATAAATTTTCTTGCAAATTTGTCGGCAAAAACAAATTTAAATTTGGCTGGAACATCCCCCCGAGCCGTTGCCAAGTAAAATTTTTGACCTAGGATTTGACCGAAGTCAGCCTTGACACAGGTTTCATCGTCCATCAGAAGACACCCGTTGAACTTGGTCAGCACCTGGTCATATAGTTTCCGAGCACGAATTTTGACCACACTATTCTGTTTCATGGTCCGATTTGGCTGTTTGCTAGCTCGATACGACTTGATTCCTTCCCGGAGTCGAGTTCTCCTCACGGTACTATGGGCAGCACCGAATTTTCTGGCCAAATCACGGTCCGACAGATTAGGATTCCTCTTAATCGTCTTCAAAATCTTACCACGCAATTTCCGGTCGTCAGTTCGACTCCGACGATCGGCTTGAAGCTTCCGAATCGTCGTCAATGTTTTCTTATACCGTTTGATAACGCGCCATACGGTATTTCTGGGCAATTTCAGCTGTTTAGCTAGCCTAGATGCAGACCACAATGGATTTTCCAAATAACTGTGCACAATTTGTTTTCCTTCTTTCGGCTTCCATGTTGATTGTTTACAAAGTACAGTCGATTTTCGGAATGTCAAAAATCATACGTGAAGCTGACAAAATTCCCGACACGTGGGCGCCAAGAGCTTCCAAATCCGTCCACCAGGAGCGCCACAATATGAGCAAAAGTTTGTTCCAATTCTAAATGAAGCAAGCTTTATTTAACCATTTTTAGCGAAATTTCTTGGGGTGCCGGTAACTGAACACCGTTTTTGAAATGGCATAAAATTTATCACTTTACTAAATTGATAATAAAATTTTTTTCAATCGATTGAATCAACTTAAATTTTTATTCAGTTGTTAGCTAGGGACATTAGCTTTTCATTGATGTACATATGTCCGCACAATGTGCACTTAGTCAGAAGTTATCAGCTTAAAAGAAAAGGGTGCCGGTAACCGAACACTCTCCCCTACTCATTGTCAAACTTTGACTTATCAATTATTCTTTTTTTATCTGTTCTATATTCGTGCAAGTAAAATAGATAGATAATAGAACAAATCAATTGTCATCAAAGTTTGATTATGAAAATTTTTATGATATGATCTACTTACCGGGCCATTTCAGCTGTCTATTATTCCGACACCAATCGGGACTCTCGTCTAAATATACTAGATCCAGTGGTGTGGGAAGTTTGTATCTAGGATCTTTCACTTGCAATCTTCCACGTTTGTTGATTTTGACTTGAGTGGCCTCATCATACTTTTCTCTAAGAAAATCACCTGTTGAATGAAATTTTATAATTTGTACTACCGTTAGATAAGGTTGTTAAAAAAAAAACAAAAAGGTATTGTCTATCTTCGAGTTGTTATTTGGTTTCGGTTTGTTAAAGGATATCATCTGAGTAAGTATCAACTCAATCAGTGAAACTAATAATAATTAAAACTGACTTATGCAAAACGATGTGTTTTCCATTATTTTCCTAAATGAGTTATTAAAAGTTTAAGGCTTGCAGCCACTACGTAGTGTATTTCGGTTTTTACTCCGTATTGTTTCCCGCATGCTTCGAATAGCTTTGAAATCTGTTTGTCTAAATAAATTACGTTAATTAGAAATATTACGTTTTGGAGGGATCAAATTTTTATGGGTTTATTGATTCAATAAGTGATTTTTTCCAAAACCCAAGCTTGTTCAAATTGTTAGTTCGTTATGGTACAATTGTTTGAACGCTCGAATAAAAATGATTTACGTGATTGTTGTGGGTCCAATTTGAGACATAAAAAATACTTGAAGCTGAAATCAAAAATTTTTCTTCGATTTTGTATAGTATATTTACATAATACTTACCAATTTCTCTAACCGAAGTTAACTGCTGCCAACATGTAATTAAACTACATGAACCGGATACTCCATGGCATTTGCATATGATGCGTGATTTTTTTATTACTGCCTAAAATATAATTGGACACTTAGACACATGTAACGTAGAAAACAGAGAGGAGAAATGTCAACATAAAATATATAGGGTGATTTTTTAAGAGCTTGAGAACTTTTTTAAACAATAAAACGCATAAAATTTGCAAAATCTCATCGGTTCTTTATTTTAAACGTTAGATTGGTACATGACATTTACTTTTTGAAGATAATTTCATTTAAATGTTGACCGCGGCTGCGTCTTAGGTGGTCCATTCGGAAAGTCCAATTTTGGGCAACTTTTTCGAGCATTTCGGCCGGAATAGCCCGAATTTCTTCGGAAATGTTGTCTTCCAAAGCTGGAATAGTTACTGGCTTATTTCTGTAGACTTTAGACTTGACGTAGCCCCACAAAAATAGTCTAAAGGCGTCAAATCGCATGATCTTGGTGGCCAACTTACCGGTCCATTTCTTGAGATGAATTGTTCTCCGAAGTTTTCCCTCAAAATGGCCATAGAATCGCGAGCTGTGTGGCATGTAGCGCCATCTTGTTGAAACCACATGTCAACCAAGTTCAGTTCTTCCATTTTTGGCAACAAAAAGTTTGTTAGCATCGAACGATAGCGATCGCCATTCACTGTAACGTTGCGTCCAACAGCATCTTTGAAAAAATACGGTCCAATGATTCCACCAGCGTACAAACCACACCAAACAGTGCATTTTTCGGGATGCATGGGCAGTTCTTGAACGGCTTCTGGTTGCTCTTCACTCCAAATGCGGCAATTTTGCTTATTTACGTAGCCATTCAACCAGAAATGAGCCTCATCGCTGAACAGAATTTGTCGATAAAAAAGCGGATTTTCCGAATGGACCACCTAAGACGCAGCCGCGGTCAACATTTAAATGAAATTATCTTCAAAAAGTAAATGTCATGTACCAATCTAACGTTTAAAATAAAGAACCGATGAGATTTTGCAAATTTTATGCGTTTTATTGTTTAAAAAAGTTCTCAAGCTCTTAAAAAATCACCCTGTATATAATAGATGGTAAAAAATGATTGTTTACGAAGAAATTAGCAAATGATTAACTCACCCTTCGTCCAGCTTCATTGTTATGCAAATTCATTAATGCTCGTGCCTTGGCTGATGCACTAAATTTCACTCCATTGAGGGTTTTTTCCGGTTTTTTGAACATTTTTTTCAGTTTGTCATAGATATTGAAATGCTTTAGGTTAAATACTTCCGAGTTACTTATCTCCTTATTGATTTTTTCCTGCAATTGCATATAAATGATTTTGTGAAAATATTTCTCAAATTTTTTTTTATTGAAGGTAACAATAAGACTAGCAATTGCTGGGGAACGGGTATAGCGTGATGGGTAAGTCGATGCCTTTCACGCTGCTCACCTTAGTTCTATTCCCAACCCCGCACATAGGGTCAGGCCCGAAGAGGTGAATGACAACAATGTTAAAACCTCTATAATCGAAAAAAATAAGACTTTCCAGATAAATATCAATTTTTTGAATATACCATTCGACTAAGTTCGTCGAGTACACAAAAAGTCGCACCTACTTTTTAAAAAGAATGGCTTAACCGATTTTCGCAAATTTATGCATTGTCTTCTGGTCTCAAACAAAGTTCTTGAATTTTATCCCGATCCGACTTTCGGTTCCGGAACTGTGCACAAAAAATAATTACACTTACAACTGATTACCATGAACTAAAATTCCAATAAAAGGTATTTGAGTCTCACCAAAAATTCCTGAATTTTATTGTAATCCAACTTCCGATTCCGGATTACATGGTAATACATGTAAAAATTTCTATTTCAAATTATTCACTCACTTTTCTGAGAGATGGCTGGAACGATTTTCAAAAACTTCTAATATAAATGAAAGATCCGTACAAAACTTCAGAATTTCATCCGGATCCGATTTTCAGGAGTTACAGGATGAAGAGTATTGAAAATTTTGAATAGTTATATAGAGCGGTGATGCAAAACATAGAATTTTATTTCAAATGGGGCTTAAATCAATTCCAATCGATTGGCTAAACAAACTGACTTGGTTTGGGTTCCCGGGTTCCGGTTTCGAAAGCAACGGAAACAGTGGTTACCAACTCTAAAGTGGAATTCACTCACTTTTTAATGCGATGCCTTGACCAATTTTCAAAAAACTTCTGAATCCAACATCTGGTTTCAGAATTACAAGGTGAGGAGTATTAAAGCTTTCGAACCGTCATATAAAGCGCAATGATACGCAATGGAAAACATGACACCGTTTTAAAGAACGATGTACACAGTGTGAACTCTCGGTTTTAAATACACAACCAAGTCAATCTGCACGAATCACACATGAGTACGAGTTTTCAACCGTGTTGAAGAAACCAAAAGCACGGCGAATATACGAATGTCTGTAACCGGAGTATGATTTTGGTTGAATACGTAGCAAGAGTTGAAACAAATCATAACCACTTTACAGGAAGTGTGACCGAAAGGATGAAAGAATTTCAATGGATTGAAGTTCCATTGAAAAGTCATGCATCGACATTTCATGTGACGCGATGTATGTGAAATTTTTCCAGCTGGTGGTGTAGTAATATTTTAAATGAAAACAGTAAATAGCTTTATTAAAATAATAATAAAAATCCAACCACAAAGCATAGTTAATGCTGCTGATTTAAGAAATGAAATTTAAGATCCTATTTAGCTTGAATTTCATATATAAAAGTAACAGGAATACAGAATTTCGCTTGGTTCGTTTGATTTAGTTTAATTGATTCAATCGAAATTGCTAAATGTAAGATATGAATCAACCAACTGAAATTGAAACAAAGTCTTTGTCTCTACAATCAATATTCAGAATGAAATATTTTTTCACTGAATTTTTTTTCTGTGGGTTTGGAAAAGGGAACAAATTTGTTAAAACTAGTCGATTCAAATAAATATCTTATTATCCCATTGAATGCTACTGACTTTTTTCCGATCCGAAATTACAGTACGGTGAAAGTTAAAATGTCAAAATGAGTCTAAATGATCTAATATTTTTCTGCTATATGTCTTGCTAATTGATGGCTCTAAAAACTCTAAACAATGATTATGACGGTCTCCGGGTTTCGGCCCAATGACAGAAAAACAAAATACTTAGTTCACAAAATTGTAGCCATACCTGTAGTTCATTCATTTCCTTTGGGTCCAGATTAGAGCTGGAAATTTCTTTGGCTATTTTATCTTGAAGTTTCTGCAGGTCCTCAGGTCGAAACAGCGTGTCAGTTCCATTTAAAACGTTTTCACTCGTATCGTTTAGTGTTTCCAGCAGACGTTCGACAATTTTTGGATACTTTGCTGGTATTGATACCAAACCTCTAGTGCCACGTTTCCTTTCCTTTTCTTTGATGTCGATGAATGTTTGCGAAAACCTGTGAGTTACGAGAAAATTGAAACATTGGTAGCATTAATTTTTTCACTATAGTCACAGAGAACAGACATCTAAGTTCATATCAACTTTTCAAAAGACCTGTCTAAAGTATACAGTACATATAAAGTAAATATAAATTTACTTAAATGCCTGCTCTCTCTGCTATAGCACAGAGAACAGACATCCAAGCTAGTACAAACTTAATTAAAAAATCTGTGTCAAGCATTCAAGTGAAAATTCGTTAAAAATCACCGTTGTGTACGATGCACGCATGAATTACCATTCTATACAAGCTCGAACGCAAGAGTCCATAAGCAATTGCTGGACTGTTTGAAGTGACTCTATAGGTGAATTGCTAGGTGAATATGTAGTTTCAATTTAAATATGATTTTAAGGGTTGCTTGGCAAAGTGATCATCAAATAGCAATTCGCCTATAGAGGCACTTTGAATAGCCTAGCATATGGGATCTTGTGTTCGAGCGTGCATACAATGATAGTTCATGCGTGCAACATCGCACACAACGAATTTTTACTTGTATGTTTACACAAGTTAAAAAAAGTTTTTATAAGATTGGGTGTCTGTTCTATGTGTTTAGATCTGAAAGTAGCACCACAACATTGAGAATTGATTATAGCATATTGATTCCAATAAAATTGTTGGTATATTGTTCTTAGATCTTAAAAAGACATTTGGTTCACTAGGCCATAAAATACTAGAACGATACGGGATTAAAGAGGTTGCTAACGACATTCTCAAAAGTTATTTGTTCAACTGGAAAGAGATCGTATCTCTCGGTTATGCTTGTAGTTTATATCGTTCAATCAGTGTGGGGCTAGTTCATTCGTATTAATTGATTGTGAGTATTTGGCAACTTTTACAGCTTTGTTGTAGTGTTTTTTTATGATTTACACATTCAGTAGAGCAAAACTTCGCATAACCCTTTGGAAATATGTCAAATGTATTGAAAATAATCAATTTGCAGAATTTATCCGATAATTAAAACTGCTCAGTTCCTTCTGCCATTATTTTTTTAAACTAAAATTCTGGACCAGAATACAGGAACTGGAACTAAATTCAAGAACAAAATTCGAGATCTGGGACAGGCTCAAAATAGAGTTTTTTTTTTTTTTTTATTTAAAAGACATCTTTATTCAGGCCTATTTGCGTACAAGCTTTACGTGGCCGATTGAGCCGATTTTTTAAATAAAAAATTCTTTGTATTCGATCTCGTTGTCACCCTTTTTCTAGGGGGAGAGGAGCTTCCATTTCCCTCCTGCGAGGATTGAGGGGCACTTTGTTCGTGGCTCGTCTCGTCGTCCATTGACGCATCGGTGGCATTGTTGATTTCCGTCTTCTTTTCGTTTTCCTTGTTATTCGCAGTCTTGATCTCGTTGCTAGTTACTGTAGAAGCGCCTTGTTGTACATTGGTTGCAGTTGCTGTTTGGTTAGATGGTGAAGGTGATTTTGAAACAGGAGCACTGCACTCACTAGTTTCCGTTGTTGAGCGGTTGTCCTTGTTTTTGTTTGTTTTGTTTGTTTTCGTAGTTTCAGTGCAAGGTTTGCCGTAGTGTGCAGGTTGTTCACAAAACTGACATGTAACCAGTTGATTTTCATACGTAATCAGCGATTTACACGGATGTTTCCCGTCTTGATTAAAAATGATGTAAGATGGAATTGCTTTACGTAGTTGCATACGTACCACTCGCACGCCATTCCGGATACCCGGAAAAAAATTCCGCCATACTTCCCTTTCGATGGAAAGAACTTCACCGTACTGCGACATACCTTCCCGAACATACTCTTCGGTGCACTGCGGGGGAAGGTCATGCACGCGTACTTGTATGGCATTGTCCACCATGTGCACAGGAATTTTGTATTTAATGTTGTCACACTCAACGCTGTGCACCTCGTTGTTAACCGAAGCGAATGCAATTGCATCGCTTTCACGTTTAAACATAATGTACACACAGTTAGACGCCTTGTTGAATTGAATCTCAGTTACATTATTAGCGTCTAGATGCATTCGTTCTTTAAGTAAGATTTCAATTTCATTTGCTGCTGGTCTAACTTTGCAACGCTTGAAATCTATGCAAATTGAATTTGGCCTTGTTGGCCAAGTTTCAGGCTTTGTTAAATCGTATTTGACCATTCCGTACACTCTATTGTTCACTGCACTGTATTGTCTTTGTTTCTTTTGCTTCGACCGCAAACGATTTTCGACTGCGTTGGCTGAGATGCGAGCACGAACTGATCAAAATAGAGTTGTAAAATACTGGTTCGGAACTAGTGAATTCAGTTCCTAGATCCAGTTTCAGAATCCAAGTTCCGAATTTAGTTCCAGCATGCTTCTGAACTCTGGAATAAATTTCTAAAACTGAATTTATAAAATTGAATCCTGAAACTGAATTCAAGCATTTACTTATGAAACTAAATTTGGGAATTAAGATCTGGTTTAGTTCCAAAATTGAGGTTCGGAGTTGAGATCTAACATTTAGTTCCAGAACACGGATTTAAAATTCGTATCCTGGATTTTGTTCCAGAATTCTGAAGATAAAATCCTAAATCAGAAATTGGTATTCGAATTCCGAACATAAATTAAGGAACTAATTTCAGTTCCAAAATGTAATCAAGAAACCAGTTTAAATTCTAGAATAAGGATTCAGTTCTAATTTTATATTCTGAATAAGTTATCTTAAACTGAATTCTGAAACTTAATTCTAAACTTGAAAATAAGTTCGGTGGACCAGAATCCAGATTCTGAATTCAGTTCCAGAAACCAAACCAAAACTCAGTTCCAGATCCAGTATACAGAAGCTAAATTTTGATTACTGTCGTTGATGCTGCTGGCTGAGGAAGCAACTGTTCGCCATGACCGCCGTCAGTCTAAAATACAAGATAAAATGATCGATTTTCGACCATTGTTCACCTTTTATATTCGTCCTGTTGAATATCTGAACTGATATGTGCCCGACTTTCTCAAAACCGAATTCTGAGTGAAAAAAAGGAAGCGTGATGAGTTTTCCTCCTTGATTCCAACAATATGAGAAAACTTAATATTTCAGTTATTTATGGTTAACTCACACTATTGGAAATCTTTATCATAAATTGTGATTATATGTTATATGAATTATGTTGTTTCGATTAGTACAACTCGAGATATTCACGATTAAGTTCTATTCATTCTTCAGGGTGGATTTTTAAATGGCACCCTATAGTAAAGTAAGAAGTATTCATTTTATTCCATATCTTCGTTCAATAGTAATATAAAAAGTGTTTAGTCATGTATTAAAATTGAACACTTGAATATTTTAACAAGGCGAAGAATGTGTATGGAATAACAATTATGGTCATGGAATAACAATTTTCAACCTTGATACAAAAAATTAATTCAAACCAACGTTTGAAGTCGAAGATAATTGAAAATATCATTTAGTGTATCAACCTTAGATATATTATGTTATATTACTATGTTATTTGCCGCGATTCATACTGTATTTTGTGTCGTATGCTTTTAATAAACACATATTTGTCAATTTAGTTATTCACTCAACAAATCAATTATCTTATTAATTCAATCTTTGATAAGTGCCACTATTACGCTCAATTACAACTCAAAAAGACTTTTGTCAGCTCCAATAAACAAAGCAAAGTCAATGTCTTGTTACCATGTGCCTTATTAACATTGAGAAATAAAAAAATGTCTCGGCATTACACTACTTTTGTGGAAATTTTCCATTCTGTTTCAGCAGACTTCGCAACCGTTTCTTAGCGTACAGAATCATTGCATGGCTAATACAACGATCCTATTGACACTAAGAATCCTTCCAGGTCGGGGCTCGATCATACAGCAACAGGCTTGTAAACCAGTGATCTATGAATTAAACCGCCAAACCTGGACCAAATAAAGAAAAGAACAAAAATTACGAATAGAAATAGTGTCACTTGTCGGCTACGTCACTTTCATGAGAATATATTTGGAACAACAAGTGTTTATCATGAGCATCGTGAACTTACCTAATATCTAAGACCCCACAGTAGCTATCCGATAAGCCAAAGTTGATCGAAGTTCGTTGAAACGTATTCAAGAAAGTCAAGCGGAGAGAAAATTTTTTGATAGGTAGACTTCGTCGGGCTGTGTTGAAAAGTGCATAACACTAAGAGTAGTCGGGGCTCCAATCGGTCGTAGAAATTCTATATCCTTTCTATAGAAAGATATAGATAGATTTTCTATCAACCTTGACCCACCCTATTGTTTACATTTACAAGCGATGATAGTAGTTATTGATTTCCAAATTTTATTTTTATAATTTCAGTGTATTTTAAGGAACTACTGAATTTTCTCAACTTCGATATTTAAAGCTATCAAAGTTTAACTATTCAATGAAACTACGAAATATTCCGCGGCGAATAATTACAAATGTTGGGTAATATAGATTTTCTAATTATTTTACAATCAATGAAAACAGAGCAGTGGGAAATCAAGAAACGCCAAAGATATCATGTTGTTTTGATATATACCATATTAACTCGTACACAGAAAGAAATTATGAATTTTACAGGTGACATAATTCTTCAAACGATACAATTCATAACTACTGAACTTCTCAAATGACACAATTTTCCATTCGTAAAGAAATTTACTGGCTCCGAATGTAATTTGCACTCGGCTAGCAAGTGAGACTGTATGAATTTATATGCACGATTTACCAGCCAAGCAGATATGTGCTTCTGTGACTCAGCCGACTAACTGGTGTGCTTTGTGATCTAATGTTTTTCGGTTCAAGTCGCGTTGTTGATGTCGATCTTTTGACTTTTTTCCTTTCGTTTTAAAGCCATGTAATTTTCAAATCACACAATTTTACATATTCTTGAATATAAATTTGTGTGAAATATGACGCTCCATTTATGTGCATCTGATAAGATGGAAAATCACAAGAATTTTTCGAACTGTGTATTTTTTTCTCTTTCATTGCTATTTATTCAACTTTCCAATTTTACTACATAATAATAACAACTGTAAAATGGTTTATCGATAGCGAAAAACTGTGCATAGATACACAAGACTTATGTTAGTTCGCTTATGATCAAGTCTGAAATATTTGAGATGTGATGCTGACTCAAGGCAATAGAACAAAATATTAATATATATTTCGTCAGTCATATTCCCCAGATATTAAAAACATCTTTAAACGTAATTTATGTACCCCCGTCTGGGAAAGTTTGCTCTTGGAATTACACTTGTGTAAACGAAACCGATCCGATGAACTCGACGAGGTGGGAGGGTATTTATTTTTGGCGAAGTTGCACTCGACAACGTCAAAGCTTTTTTTTTCGTTTTGTAACGTAGCCATATTGTCGCGAAGGATTTTCTTTTTCTAAAAGACAAAGAAAAGGCATTGGCGGTTAGATCAACACACTTCAACAAATATGACACCAATGATCCTAATTCCCGCATTTCGGAAAGAGCACTGTGCCATGTATAGTGCTTCTGTTCGTATGGTCGCTTTATGCGCCACCCAACATAGGATTATACGATGTAGGTAAGCATAGGGAACGTGGAATGAATCGAAATTTGTGCTGCATGTTTGATATTGCATGGCTGTTAGTGAAGGGATAGGGAAAAAACAAATACAGCGCATCCTTCAGGGGACGCATTATTCGCACACAAATTTGTGCCTTATGACAGCATTATATGAGCATATCATAAAAACCATAAGTGTTTTCGACGTGAAGTGTCATCTAGGATGGGAAATTATTGCGCCTCTTCAACATCACCAGTATTCGTAAACTAAGCAGTTGCTGGTGGCGTGAAATTTTGATTTGTTATGCATTACAAAATCGTTGCTGAAAATTCCGATAATATAAATTATAACAAACTAAAAAATGTGTTGTAGCGTTCAACTTCACTACTTACTTGTATCCAAACTCCATATCATCACCGCATCCTCCCCAGGTCCAATCTTCGTGTAACTGTGACGGGCGGGAGCTTCGAGAGCATCCACATGATGCCAATTGTCCATCTCGACAGGCACGAGCAATAAAGCTGGCAGCTGCAGCTGCTGCCAACGCATGAACAAATGCCATTTCTGGTGAACCTGCAATCAAGAAATTTTAAGATTTTAATAAAACATGCTTTGTGATATTTTCAGCCAGCATGACAGTTTGAATTCTTCAATTTTGTTAATTTTATATGTTTTAACTGTGTAACTCAAGCAGTCTCTGTTTTTGTACTATTCTTATTCTGATATAATCGTTGTAAATTTATTACATCTAAATTAAATATGTTCCTACAACAAAAAACATACGGATCTTACATGGGGATTGTCCAGATGACGTGAGTATTTATCGATGGTGGCTGTATTCGTTTGTTCCTGTGGGTCAGCAAACTTTAGTGCAGTTAACATCCCCATACCGCGCTTTCGTAATCTGCGACTATCCAGCGAACGAATGTATGTAACTTTTAGGTTTGTTATCCACTCGCTACTAATTTATATCGTTTATTTATACCCGGCTTTTTTCCTTTCTCATATATGTGAAAACCAATTTTTGAACCGAGGCCCGGAGGGTCGAGTGTCATATACCATTCGACTCAGTTCGTCGAGCACGCAAAATGTCTGTATATGTGTATGTATGTATCTAACATTTTATTTGACTCACTTTTCTCGGAGATGACTGAACCGATTTTCCGGTTCCGGAATAACAGGGTAATAAGCGCAAAAAAAAATGAAAATAAGTGAACTTTTCTCAGAGATGGCTGAACCGGTTCTCACAACCTAAGATTCAAATGAAAGGTACAATCGTCTCACACACAGTTCCTGAATTTTATTTTGATCCGACTTCCGGTTCCGGAATTACAAGGTGATCAGTGAAAATATTCTTACTTCAAATTACTTCTTCACTTTTCTCAGAGATGGCGTGACCGATTTCAACAATTTAGGTTCAAATGAAAAGGTCTCATGGTCTCATAAAAAAGATACAAATTTCATCCGGATTCGACTTACTTCCAGTTCCGGAATTACGGGAATACGAGTTTTTTTAAGCAACTTCTTGGCACTACTGTCTTCAGTTCGTTTTTTCGAATGCACGTTGAAAAGGCCTTTATTACCCATATCGGGTTTCGTAGATTCGTGAGACAACACGACAACAACGACAATGAATTAACGTTTATACAAATAAAACCGGAAAAAGCACGTCCGAACGTAAAAACCGGGAAAAGCACGTTCGAACGTAACGGTGTTGGTGGATATATTTATAGATTCCTAGATTTGTGCGAATGTTCATACTACCTAGAACGATGTGATATTTTTTTGAATAACGCGAACCCCACCTAAGCCGACTGAAGCAGAACTGCTACTGAACTAAATGTGAGGTGTTATACAACGATCAACACCGTCGGCCATGAACGAGGAATGAAGAGGATGACATTATTATGGCTTGCTGTGATTGGTTCGTGAAAACATAGATCTATTCTAATCAATTTTTCAATGGTATTCTAATGAAATACTGAAACGATGTTGCCATACATGCTTATGTTAAATGTTACCGAATCGATTGGTAGTTAAATTATATAAATCCATCAACAAATTACTGAGTTATAAGCGTTCAAACTTATTACAGGAAGAGGTTGAGCGGCTAAATTTGTATTTTGAATTGAAACATGGCTCCTTATAGTCAAGAGTAAGGCATTTTTAATGCAAAAGAAAAATTGAATCTGTATTTGAAACAGCGAATATATGTGTAGAAGATACGATTCAAAAATCAGCCCGTAAAACCATTTCCAAACCACTTAATTGCAATTATTTTGTATTTGTTTTTATGAAAGCACATCATTTTACTTTTGAATTAGAATGAAAAATTCAGTCCTTGAAAACGGAGTACTGGTTATGTTCCATTGAGGTTGTTAACATTTAACAGCTTATGATAGGTTGGCCATCATTTACATTTGATTTGGATATTTTACGGTTGATTGATTTTCGAAACCGAGATGATTATTTAGTTTATTACGTTTAATAAGTGCATACTATGAATTGTTTTCATGAATTACAATTACAATGGTTGGTTAAACAACATATGGACTGTACTCGCAAAAAATTTTTTAATCCATCTAGTGGTGTAATGATACCTTTCTCATATCTCTCATATTCTCATACATAAATGTGTGGTATTTTTCAAAAAATTTTCTTTGATTCTTGAAAAACAAAATAGTTTGTCCATAAACTAGTTTAACCTATAAAATGAAACAGTTCTCAAATCGGTTAGGTTATCTCTGAGAAAACGAAGTGACGCTATTGCAGATACTTCCGAAACCGAAATCAGGGAACCGGTATAATCGAAGTTGGTTCGAGAAAAGTGAGTAAGATCCATTTTATTGAGTATATTGCTACAATCTCTGGTCGTTAATCAAAAACCGGGAACCAGGATAACCGAAATCGGGTTGTTTTTGCTGTCTACACGGGTAGAGCTACGATTTCACAACTTATTTTTCTAAGTCATGATTTCGTGGAAAGAGTGTATTCTCATGTTATGATAATACACCATGATTAAATGTTTTCGCATCATGACAGATTTCGCTGAAATTTAAGCATTTTGCATTAAAGGGTATAACTTCAGGCGTATTTTTGTTTATTTGCAGCATAAAATCAAACGTCATTTTTTATGAAAAGATTTTGAAAGAAATAAAATTATTTGCATTAATATGTTTTACAATTCATCACATTATCACTAGATTCAGATGGTTCAAAGTGATATCCGAGAAGAAAATTGGAGTTACGCGTTTCTAATGAAATACGCTCTGCAAGTAGCGCGAGAGTCATGATTTCTTGGAAATATAATATTGTTTGTGTCATGTTTTTTTTATTAATGAGCACGTGTACTAATGATGATTACCGATTGGATTAGATTTGCCAGTTGTGAAATTTTCTTACGTTTTAGTTTCGCCGCTTCAAGTGACGGTACAACATTTCTCACATACTTTATCCTATAATCAGGCGCGTATACAGGGGGGTGTTTTAGGGGTTCAAACCCCCTCCGAAACTCAAAAAAGTATGATATTATGTAAACTCTTTTTTTCAAATAAGTAAAAAATAAAATGAATAATTTTCAACAAACGACTCCACAATAAAAAAATTTCAAATAATTATATAAAAAGTTCCATTTGTATGGAAATTGATCAACATGTTCTGAAACACCCCCCGAAATTTTTTTCTGGGTACGCGCCTGCCTATAATCCTTAAACCGGAAGTCGGATCCGGATGAAATTCAGAGATTCCTTATAGGAACACAAAACCTTTCATTTGACAAAATCGCGTTAGCCATTTCCGAGAAAACTTAGTGAGATTATTTAACACATACACAGACATTGCTCAACTCGACGAACTGAGTCCGATGGAATATGACACTAGGAAAAACAATGTCCTGGGAGTACATTCCTTTTGTGGATGTTAACCTACTGTTTCAACAGACTTCGTAGCCTATTCTTAGCATATAGAACCCATTGCATGGCTGGTACTATAAGTAGGATCATTAGGCGCGCTATGTAGTGAACCGCCAACCCGGACAAATTTTTATTACAGTTCAATCAATTGTCACACAATTTAATTTTTTATGAGCAAGTTAACTAGAGTCTTATAAAATCGATTTTTATTAGCTACAGCTTTTAATTCTCGTGTGCAAATTTGAAGAAAATCGAACACGTGGTTCAAGAAGCCGTAGAATCAGACTCAAGTGAGTTAATTCCAATTGATCAAAGCAGCCCTGCTATAGAACTTCATTTCGTAATGGGCGACATATATTATATATATATATATATATATATATATATATATATATATATATATATATATATATATATATATATATATATTTATTTATATATATGTATATATATATATATATATATATATATATATATATATATATATATATATATATATATATATATATATATATATATATATATATATATATATATATATATATATATATATATATATATATATATATATATATATATATATATATATATATATATATATATATATAACTGATTTACGATCTGTCAGAGTTTCGTAATATTTGCAAGAATCATTAGGGTGACCATTTCCTTTCTAGGGTGGATCAAAAAATCGATTATTTTCGTTTTTATTCGAAAAATACAATTTTTTGAATCATAACTTTTGAATCACTCGACTGATTCTGTTAATTTTTAGATATGCTGTCAATAAATGCCTATAGTTTTTATGAAAAATATGCGAATATTGTAAAGTTGATGTTTTGTGTGTGAAAAAGTCAATTGTATAACTTTTGAACGGTTTTTTTGGTTTGCGACCATTGAGCACTATGTCATTTTATACTTTTTCTGGAAGCTGAAACTTTTTTACATAACATATCTATAAATTGACGATATATGTTTTGTTTTGTTTTTGAGTTATAATTCTTGCAAATTTCACGTTTTCGGAGTTTCCGTGTTTTCTCGATTTTCTTTAAAAACGATGTTATTGATAGAAATATAACTTTTGGACCTCTCGATCATTTCCGCTCATATCTGGATATGGCAAAATGACAATGACAAAATAAAACAATACGGGTCTAATATTTTTCGATGGAGAACGATTCTTCCAAATATTATGAAATTCTGCGAGACCGTATATCAGTTTCTCATGGAATTGCTGTATATATATATGGGTATACTACTCATCGTACCCACCTCTTTCACCAACCCTACTGTAAGCTATGCCGCAATATGTATGAGCCAACAGAAAGTATGTAATATTAAAGAAGTCTAGGTAGTGTTTTGAAAAGGTTAGTCAAATTTATAAAATTTACTGATGGTTGTACACGAAACCAATCGAGAGCTTTGGCATTCATAATTTGTATTTTTCAACCATAACGCAAAGACATGAAGCAAAATGTGTACGAAAAACAGGAGAAAACAAACGGAAAAGAATTGAAAAAATTAGCTTCGGTTCGTTAAAAAGCAAAAATGTGAAAATTTAAAATCGAATACAAACGCATGAAAGGTTGAGCGGTGAGGACAAAGGATCTATGAAGAAGGAGGTTCCATCTATTTGAAAGACTCATTTTTCATGACGATCGGTCGTGTTAAATATGGTTTAATTTTCTAGAAACGATATGTTGCACGTATGGTTGGATAATGAGCTACCTTCTAGGTGGCATACCATCGCAAACAGTGTGGAGAGCAATAATAAAGCATAATTTATGGCACATTCAAACTAAAAGGGATTGCACCGCTACATCAAAGAAAAATATTTTGTTGGAATGCCGCCGTCGATTGTGGCGCGGTAGTATTTTTTCTGTAGCTTGTGGCATTTTCTCCTTGTTCACACATAATCATGTTTGACCACAGATCAGAGCCAGGTTGTGTGAACCAAGCCGGTGTGGACGGCGGCATTGAATTAATCGTTTTCAATTATGCAAATTAGTTGCAGAAGAAGTCTTCTTCGCGTTGATCATGTTATGCTAATTATGCTCGACTTTTACCGTACTCCTGTGGTAGCAGGATGTTGCATGGTAGAATTGTCATTCTCTTTGTCAATATATCAATTATATATGTTTCGATTCAGATTTCATCTGCTAGACGGTTAACAAAGTACTTTTCACGATTCAAGAGTCTGTCATCCAGTTCCGAAAGTCTCAGTAATAGTTGAAAAATGTTTTTTCTCAGAGATGGTTCGATCTATTTTCATAGACTCATGATAGTTCGTCTGCATTGTCTTGCCTTGTGCGTCTTGAACTAAATAACTTACGGTATATTCTTATAACTCATGTACAACTCTCTCATACAACGAATTGTTCACCATGGTGCAATTGTTGAAAGTCAATTGTTACGTAGGGACGTAGTTTCATTCACTGATTTAATTTGATGTCAGTAAAAATAGAAAAAAAGAGAATGTTTTAATCAGGGTAAAATTGAAAAAAATAAAATAAAAACTAATTTTTGAATAATTATTATCTAGGATATTTCACAATGACTGCCACAGAAGCATTTTATGAACTAATCATTACTTTTGTGTCTTTTGATGTGGAACACCCATCACGTATCTTTTAAAGGGGTTTACTAGTTTGGTCAATTATGATTAGTGATATTAGAACACCTATTGGTTAAAAATATGTCGAATCTATATTCGAATTGTTAAAAGATCATAATTTTCATTACAGAAGATTAAAATTTTAATAAATCAGTGACTTACTGCATCTGCTTTAATTTCAAAACGCTGTACTGACTTACAAGCTTTCCTTATCAGATTGACCGTATTGAGGGAAAAAGACACGTCTGTGGGAAAACAACGCTCTTCTTAGCCATTCAGAACAACGATACTGCAAGGGTATACGAATCTATAAATACAAGTGAGAGCTTCAGTTTCACGTGGGATACGTTAGTGTAAGGGTCATGTGTGTTGTTTATTTATCCCCGGTTTTAACCTAATTATGGTCCTTCGCGGGGTTTGTAAATACAAGTTCATTTAAGATTCAGCATTGGAAGGATTTAAAAAAGTCATCGTTTCTATCACTCGTCCGATACATGTCAAATGCAAAACAAGACGAACTGTGTCTTTTTTTTCGTATATTCAATGTTTCTCAAAGGTTCGAATTAAGCTTGAAGTAATCCCTCATCTTCCTTGAAGTAATCCCTCTCCGATTCTACTTCATGGTTCCACGACAGCGCTCATAATTTTTCGTAAAAGCAAGCTAGTAAACCATCTAGATAACCACTTGACATATTGGGATGAATCTTCCACATATGATTATTACACTCTGAACTAGTTTGACACAAAATTTTATCAATTGTAGCCCATGCCATAAAAAGTTATATCCAAAAAAAATGTCCCTTTTTCCAAGTGCAGTATTTATTTAC
Source organism: Malaya genurostris (assembly GCF_030247185.1). Lineage (NCBI taxonomy): Eukaryota > Metazoa > Arthropoda > Insecta > Diptera > Culicidae > Malaya > Malaya genurostris. The sequence continues at coordinate 193,521,295 of NC_080571.1, read as the reverse complement.
ACGAAAACTATGAGTTTTGTATTGAGAATAAGAATCTATCCTCCTCGGTGAACGACCGAAGAGATTGTAGCCGGAGTAAAATATACAATAATCTAATATCTAATAAGAATCTGTCGACGGTGCCAAGGTTGGATAATTTCACATCAATTTTCAAAATTTGATGAATGTCTTACTGCCAAAAACAGAGCCCAGACATTACATTCCTTTTGTGGAATTTGGCCTTTCTGTTTCAACAAACTTCGCAGCCGAATCATAGCATACACATTCATTGTATGCCTAGTACTACGATCCAATTGACACTAAGAATCTTTCCATGTCGGGACTCGAACATACGACAGCTGGTTTGTAAGATCTGCGCCCTATGCATTGAACCGCTAACCCGGGCTTATGTCTAGTTTCGTGAGGTTGATGAAAAAGCGACTTGAGAATGGTATTAAACATTTGGGGACCCCCAAGTGGCGCAGCCTAGGATTCGCTAGAATCCCAGACCCGGGTAGTTAAGCCACTGGTTCCAAGAACTTTCCGCAAATTTCAAGAACTCTCTGCTGACAAAGTGGTCTTTTAGGTGCATGGAAGTTTCATTGGATTGGTAAAGTAAAACTATCAATAAAGTCCCCCCACTCCTTCCATGCAAAGCATTTTAACAGTGAATGTAGCCAGAGCAGCTAATTGTATTTTTAAAACGGATAACATCGTTCATAAAAATCATAAACAGTAGCGGATCAAGATTGCGAACTTATATTGAAGCATGCAAAACACAAAAATAGGTGCGAAACATAATACTAAAAATGATCCTTGTTATTGACACTGTTGGCACATTACACAACACATGCAAATATACAAATGATATCAACTAATTTAATGAGCTATAACCTAAACAATATATAACATAGGTTGAAAGGTCAATTTACCCAGTGATTGTATAGCCTCTGTATACAGGAAACACAAAAGGAGGCAAAAGTATATGAGCAAATCAAGTCACACGAGAGTGTTGAGATTTAAACCAAGCATAACATTCAACATTCACAACGATTTCAGTAATTTTATATGATTCAGTAAGACCAGTTTTGATGGTGCTACGGACACGATGGTCGTACAGTTTCTGTTTGCTAGATACTATCGTAACTGATTTTAAAGGGTGAGCTATCAATTAATGGTATCCCAGCAGACACATTGTGTAATTTAAATGTCTTTCGGCATCATTAAACAATTATAGTCCACCATTGTACAAATATCATGTACTGTCATGCAACGGGATGTAAAAAATTGAGCTTTTAATTACATTTTTTAAGGTAAAAGTAAATAATGTCGTTTTAAACTTCCTCATGTCTCGTCTTCGATTAGTCCGTGCATTCGCAGTTCAAACTGCCGCTGCCGCATTGAAGTTCAATTTTAATGACAAAGCAGACGAAAAGTAAGATCTATCTAAGTAAACTTCTTTTTCTTCTTATTTTTTTTTGTTTGGTTGGAAAGGTTACAATGACCATATGTTACATCGGTTTCGTTTATAGTCACATGGACTTTACTGTTTTGGTTTGGTCTCACGGTGTCTTACCGCCGAACTTATTACATCACGAAAAAAATTCCTGTTGTCATATTGTTGTTTCAGTTTATAAAGTAGCCATAAGAATTACATTTTTATTTACTTTATCATGGATGTTGTTTATAGTTTTTCTTTTTTTTTTTTTTTCATAAATACGTTTATTTCTTAAGGCAGTTTACATAAGTTTTTCTTCGCCGTAGCATCACTTTTACATAATATTCTTATCCTAATTTAATTCTAACATAGTCACAACGTTTTAAATTTATTAAAACATATTCTCTTATAGCTTAAATATCATCTTAGGTAACTCGTCATTAATTATGAAATCTACTCGGAAATATTATTTGAACCAAACGATTACCTTCTATAAATTATAAAATAAGCTGTTTTTTTTTGACATTTTGTTGATAATTTCATAAACTGTTTCGAGTTTGTTTGTATCATTACATAATTTTTATTCTAATTTAGCTATTGGATGAACTCATGGACGCAGCTGGGATCAGAGCTAAGTCTTAAAAGGGGCCTTTATTAAATTGAAACTCCAATTTTCTTTATGAAATGATAAATAAGTTTCATGTATGAAAGGTCACGACAAGCAAGAATGTCTCGAACTGGGATATTGGATAGTCTACCTTGGGTACGCAAAGAATTTATTAGTTGAGATCTGACATCACGATACTCCACGCATGTCCAAACGACATGATCAATATCCCGATAACCTTCTCCGCAAGCACAATGATTAGTCTCGGAGAGCCCAATTCGAAGGAGATGTGCATCTAACGTGTAGTGATTGGACATGAGTCTGGACATCACACGAATGAAATCCCTACTCACATCCAGTCCCCTGAACCATGCCTTTGTCGATATATTCGGAATAATTGAGTGCATCCACCGACCCAGATCATCTCTATCCCAAGAAGCTTGCCAGCTGGCAAGTGTTCTTTGGCGAGACGAGCTATAGAATTCGTTGAAAGCAATCGGTCGCTCATAAATTTCACCCTCAATAGCACCACGTTTGGCTAAAATATCGGCTCTTTCATTGCCAGGAATGGAGCAATGAGCCGGGACCCAGACTATAGTGATTAGATAATTATTGTTCAATATGTCGTTCAGGCACTGTTTTATTTTGCCCAGGAAAAACGGTTCAGTCTTGCCAGTCATGTTTGAGCGAATGGCTTCAATTGCACTCAGACTATCTGTGAAGAGGAAATAATGGTTTGGAGATAATGTGACGATTACACTCAAACTATAATGAACTGCTGCTAGCTCTGCTATATAAACAGATGCAGGTTCTTGAAGCCTAAATGAGGCCGAAACATTATTGTTGAACATACCAAACCCTGTCGCTTCTTCAATTCGCGATCCGTCCGTGTAAAACATTTTCTCAGAGTCAATATGCCTGAACTTACTTGAAAATATTTTTGGGATTTCCGTCGAGCGTAGGTGATCCGGGATTCCACGCACTTCGCGCTGCATGGATGTGTCGAAAAATAAAGTTGAGTCAGGGACATTTAGGAGGCTGACATGGATAGGAATATATCTTGAAGGGTTGATTTCCTGTGACATATGGTTAAAATATACTGTCATGAATTTTGTTTGAGATCGAAGCTCGACTAGTCGTTCGAAATTATTAATTACCATGGGATTCAGCACCTCACATCTTATTAGCAGGCGTGATGAAAGCTCCCAAAATCGATCTTTTAATGGAAGAACTCCCGCCAGAACTTCAAGACTCATTGAATGTGTTGAATGCATGCAGCCTAAGGCAATTCGCAAACAACGGTACTGAATTCGCTCAAGTTTGATAATATGAGAGTTTGCAGCGGAACGAAAACAAACGCATCCATATTCCATCACTGAAAGTATCGTTGTTTGATACAATTTTATTAGATCTTGCGGATGAGCACCCCACCAAGATCCTGTTATTGTTCGAAGAAAATTTACTCTTTGTTGGCATTTCGTTATCAGATACCTAATGTGTCCTCCCCACGTGCATTTGGAATCGAACCACACCCCGAGGTATTTAAAAGTTAAAACCTGTTGGGTCATTCTTCCCATCATATGGAGCTGAAGCTGCGCGGGATCATGCTTTCTTGAAAAGACGACTAACTCTGTTTTCTCCGCAGAGAATTCGATACCAAGATGAACAGCCCAAACGGACAAGTTATCTAAGGTATCTTGCAATGGTTTATGCAGATCAATAGCTTTGGGTCCAGTAACTGAAACCACGCCATCATCTGCCAATTGTCTTAGTGTACATGGGGTTACAAGACAGCTGTCAATGTCATTCACGTAAAAATTATAAAGGAGCGGACTGAGGCATGAGCCTTGCGGTAGACCCATGTAGCTAATTCTGAATGTTGTCAAATCGCCATATGAAAAATACATGCGTTTCTCTGACAAAAGGTTGTGCAAATAATTATTTATAACCGCTGGGAGTCCATGTTGGTGGAGCTTGTCTGAAAGAACATCAATGGAAAGTGAATCAAATGCTCCTTTAATGTCTAAAAATACAGATGCCATTTGTTGCTTTTGAGCGAAGGCAATTTGGATGTCAGACGAAAGTAATGCAAGGCAATCATTCGTCCCTTTATTTCTACGGAAGCCAAACTGAGTATCTGACAACAAACCGTTCGTCTCGACCCAAGTGTCGAGACGTCGTAGAATAATTTTTTCGAACAATTTTCTGATGCAGGACAACATCGCAATGGGTCTATATGAGTTGTGATTGGAAGCTGGTTTCCCCGGCTTTTGAATGGCGATAACTTTCACTTGTCTCCAGTCAGGTGGAACAATATTTTGCTCAAGAAACTTGTTGAACAATTCCAACAAACGTCTTTTTGCGAGGTCGGGCAGATTCTTCACCAAGTTGAATTTAATTCTGTCCAACCCAGGAGCGTTATTGTTACAAGACAAGAGTGCTATAGAAAATTCCATCATTGAAAATGGGTTATTAATAAAACCATTATTTGGAGGAGATTCCCTTATAATGCTCTGCGTAGGAACAGAATCTGGGCAAACTTTCCTAGCAAAGTCAAATATCCATCGGTTCGAGTATTCATCACTCTCATTGCCCACGTTACGATTCCTCATTCGTCTGGCCGTATTCCAAAGAGTGCTCGTTGAGGTTTCTCTTGACAAACCTTCGACAAAATGTCTCCAATAGCTACATTTTTTGGCTCGAAGTATGCTCTTGTACTTGGTTTCTAAAGCCATAAGTTTTTCAAAATTCTGAGGAGTTCCTCCTCCCCGTTTAAGAAACGTCTTGCAAGCATTTTGTTTTGCGAGTTTAGCCTCTGAGCACTCTTTGTCCCACCAGGGGTTGGGAGGCCTTCTGTTAGTCGTTGGCCCAGGAAAGCGTTTAGTTTGGGATTGTTCTGCTGCCTCCAGAATCGAACAAATGAGGAAGTCATATTCTTCAAGTGGAGGGAGCTCTTCCATTGAATTCAAAATACTAGAGATACTACTTTGGTATTTAACCCAGTCGATATTTTTTGTCAAATCATATGGAATACTAGCTGAAGTAGCAATGCAATTGCTATTGCTAATTGAGATGATGATTGGTAAATGATCGCTACCGTGTAAATCAGGCAATATTTTCCAGGTGCAATCTAGTCGAATTGATGTTGAGCAAAGAGATAGATCTAATGCACTTGGGCGTGCAGGAGGTCTTGGGATCCGTGTCATGCTACCCATATTTAATACCGTCATGCTAAAATTGTCACAAATGTTTTGTATTAAAGATGATCTGCTATCATTGTAAACGGAACCCCATATCATTCCGTGCGAATTTAAATCCCCCAGAATCAATCGTGGAGCAGGAAGGGCTTCAACCATTTCATTAAGCTGTCGCTGTCCAACTTGTGCTTTTGGAGGAATATAAACCGAAGCTATGCAAATATCTTTGCCTTTAATGTTTATTTGGCAAGCAATAACTTCTATACTAGAAGTTGAAGGGATGTTTAATCTATAAAAGGAATAGCATTTCTTAATTCCCAAAAGCACTCCACCATACGGAGAGTCTCTATCGAGACGTATAATGTTAAAATCATTAAAATTTAAAGCTATGTTTGAAGTAAGCCATGTTTCGCATAAAGCAAATACATCACATTTTTGGCTATGCAATAAAATTTTAAATGAATCAAGTTTTGGCATGATACTTCGACAATTCCACTGCAGGACAGTGATTGTATCATTTGCGGCGGGTGATAAATTATCCATCAAAAGATACAAAACCTGAGACAATTGGCCATTGAGCTGATAACTGCTTCAAAAAATTTCTAGCTATTGGAAGGAATGCCATTATGAGGGTCTTTAAGGGTTCAGATATATTGAATGCTGAGAAAATCCATTCAACAATTTCCGAAAACTTCAGTAATCCTGTTGGTGGCTGTGAAATAGAGCCCACAGGATTATTACCTTTTTCTGTGCTAGATCCTGGATTGGCTTGTGAATTTGACAAACCAGGAGGCACAGTCTTTGGTTTTGACTTTTTTTGTTTAACACGGGGATCTTTTTTTGAAGATGAAATTTTAGGTGTCTTTTTTGGTAATTTGGAAGAAGACTTCTTTCTCTTAACTGACCCTTGGGTAGTGATAAACGAATTACCTTCACTATTTTCGTCAGAGTCAGAGTCCTCTGGTTCCTCTAGATTTGAAAACCCGTTTTCGGTTTCCAAAGGGGGGACATCAATGACCGTTTTAAGCATTTCTGCATATGTGCGCTTAGACCGTGCTTTTAAAGAAAGCTTAATTTTGTCTTTGTGTACTTTAAATGCAGTGCATACTGAAATATCCTCATGAGGACTTTCTCCACAATAAATACATTTTTCAATATCCTTGTTGCAATCATTATCTTTATGAGGCCCTTCACACTTAATACATTTTGGTTTATTACTACAGTAAGTAGCTGTGTGGCCGAATTTTTTGCAGTTCGTACAATTCATTACATTTGGAACAAAAAGCCGAACAGGGAGGCGAATTTTATCGACATAGACATGGGACGGCAACGCAGACCCGGCAAATGTCACTCGAAACGAGTCTGATGGGCGATAAACTTTCTTTCCCTCTTCATGAACTACTGAGTACAGTTGTTTGCACTCCAGTATTTTCACACCCTCAAGCATAGAGTTCTTGAAACGACCAACACCATGCTTGAGTAAATCATCTACCGAAAGACTCGCTTCGGTAACAACACCGTCAATTTCGACATCTTTGGAGGGTATGTAAACTTTATACTCTTTATTGAAATGTTCCGAAGAGACAATATCATTCGCGTGTTTCAAATTATTTACCACAACACGAATTTTATCGTTATTTACTTTTATGATCTCTTTGATTGAAGAGTATCGTGATGTCAAACCTTTATTAATTTGTAAAATGTTTAATGGCTTTGATATACGTCTAAAAAAGACTATCCAAGGCCCAGAAGAGCTCTCCTCATATTTTTTCGTTCGTGGGGGTATCGGATTCATGCTAGGATTTACGTCCATGGATTCATCCATCACATTAAAATTTTTAATCAAACTTTAAATAAAAAATGAAACCAACACTACACAGTACTCAATCAAAAGGAAAAGAAAAAACTTCTACCTTGAAATTGTTGTCTATCTCCGTTGCACTGCCGTGTAGGTTCTCGTTGCTCTAGATGTTCTTGTTGGCTGCTGATTGTTGGATGTGATGCTACTGCTACCTGACATCCAGCACCACTCGATTTCCGATTTACTTTTGTTTTCGCCAGCTGTAACCAGCGCAGGTCACCGGTGTATACCTGCGTGTTGTATGGCAGTGGAAAGACCGAGTTGTCTTGTCTCCTTCTTCCTTGTGCTCCGCACCGATATGCTTCTGCACCGAAGTGCCTTCGCACCGGTGTGCCTTTGCACTCTCCTGCTTCTATGTGCCTTTGCACTCTCCTTCTACGATGTGCCTTTGCACTCTCCTGCTCAGCACTTGTGGCTGTATATTGAGGCCTGGGTAGAGCTTGGGAAACGCCTTTTGTTGTTTCCTTCACCAGCTTGGCCCAGCACTAGGGCTCTCTTATGCAGCACGACTATACGTTTTAACGGCTGCTGCCAACAGGTCTCTACCTGTAGTTCAACCGTTGTCGTATTTAACGCGTGTAAACTAACCAGCGTTGTTAAACTGTACGCTTCTATACACAACCTTCTCGGTTGAACGGCTATTACTGAATGATAGTTTTTCTTTGGTCGCTTAAAGAATACAAATATGTGAAACGTACCGTACTGCTCACAAATTATTATCATGTCCGTCTTTATGACTTCAAATATTCGAAACATAGCATCTAAATAAGTTTTTGGTAATAGTTTCAGGGGATAGGATAGTTTTCTCTTAAAAAAAAATGTCCGTCGGGAAATGAACACTCGAGGTTTTCTCTATTCAACCTTCGATCAAATATGGTCGGGGATCTAGAGATAGCTTCTATCTGTGTGTGTTTGTGTGTGTGTGTGTGTGTGTGTGTGTGTGTGTGTGTGTGTGTGTGTGTGTGTGTGTGTGTGTGTGTGTGTGTGTGTGTGTGTGTGTGTGTGTGTGTGTGTGGTTGTGTGTGTGGGTGTGGGTGTGTGTGTATGTTATACGTGTGCGTGTGTATGTCAAATAATCGCAAAAAAATTTCTAAACTGGTCTCAAAACTACACAAATCGATAGCGATATTATCAGTAGGCAACTAAACAAACCGATTTCGGCTATCCTGGTTCCCGGTCTCTGGTTCCGGAAACACCTAAAATAGTGGTCATATATTCCAAAATGGATCTCACTCACTTTTCTCAGCGATGGTTTGACCGATTTCCACAATTGAAAAGTCTCATGGTCCTATACGGAATTCCTGAATTTCATCCGGATCCGACTTCCGGTTCCGGAGTTATAGGGCACAGTGTGTTCAATATTGTACACTGTCACTTAAACCGGCGAAACAAAACCGTTAAAAGTTTTCTAAACTGGACTCAAAACCGTTATTCCCAATCTTAGGATCAAATGAATTGTCTTATGGTCCTACCAAAAATTACGTCATATTTTCAGATACAACAGAAATTTTAATCGTCGTTTAGAGTACCATGGCAGAAATCATATAAAATCTTCAAAATTTAAATAAAAACTAGTAAACTTTTTACGTCATGTTAGTTGGTGGCCGAACGAACCGACGACGATTATACCGGTTCTCGGGTTCCGGTGCTGGAAGTACATATAATATTGAACCCACTTCGTTTTCTAATGGATGGCCTAACCGATCAGAGAACTGTTTCATTCTCTCTTTTATACTAGTTAATACACAAACAATCCATTGGTTTCTTTCGAAAATCGAAGAGAAACATTTTGAATAGAACATAACATAATTATATATGAGAATCAAAGGATTCTACAAAAACCTTTCTTTGATTAGTGAATAAGGAAAAAAAATTTGTTTCGATATACACACGCATAGCCTTTTAAAATTTCAACAGTTTTTCTATAAATCCTTCGTTTTTGAATTTTCGCTATAAAATAACGGTTTAAAATGTTAAACACATCTCACCCTCTTGTTCCGGAGCCGGAAGTGAGATCCGAACCAAAGTCGAAAATAGTCTATTTTTTTATTGACCCTTTTATTCGAGCCTAAGTTTGAGAAAATCGACCCAGCTTTTTCTGAGAAAATGAAGAGAGTTCCGTTTTTGAGTTTTCGACCACTACCTCATGTAATGCCGGAACCGGAAGCTGGGAACCGGTATAGCTGGAATCGGTTCTTTTGGCCAGCAACTAACATAACCTATAAATTGAATAATAATAAGTTTTGGAGTAAACTTAGAAGGTCGGTCTGAAGAAATTAGGGTAATTTCCGGTTTGGAGCATACAAGAACTTTCTCGCTACTTCCGGAACCAGAAACGATGATCCGGTATACCAACGTATCAACGTATTCGGTCATCAACTTACCATACCTGCGTAATTATATGCTATTTGAATGTATTTGGATTGATTTTTCCGTGTCATGTACACGCAATTTTTATACTTATCAGCCTGTAATTCCGGAACAGGCACCTGTATCCTGATGAAATTCGGTAGGGTTATATAGGATTGTTAGACCTTTCATTAGGATTGTGAAAATTAGATGAGCGGTCTCTGAGAGAATCGAGTGCAACCGGAAGTCGGATCCAGATTTAATTCAATAGCAAGCTATGAAACTATAGAGCCTTTAAGTTGAAGAAAATCGGTTCAGCGGTCTCTGAGAAAATTGAATGCATTTTTTCTTCATTTTTTTGTACATTTGTTCCGGTAAAATTCAACAGCAACCGATGGGCCCAAGAGACCTTTCATTTAAATCTAACTTTGTGAAAATAGGTTCAGCCATCTCCGAATAATCGAATGCACATTTTTGTTACATACACACACAGACACACACTTAGATATTTTGCGTACTCGACGAACTGAGTGGAATGGTATTTGACACTCGGACCTCCGGTTTAAATGTCGGTTTTCACAGTGATTGCATAACCTTTCTATATAAGAAAGGAAAAAATTCTTTTACTTAACCTCAGGTGAAATTTCTACAATTGTAAATAATAAATTATTTGTTCTTCGAAAAGTTATCATCCTAGGCCAACCCTATAGAAGAAATCGATTAGATTTCTTAGAATTTCGTTTTATCATATTCCAATGAAATATTGATGCGCTGTGACGAAGAAAATCCTTATCCAATTAACTAGCAGGTACACAGTCTGATGCACAAAGCAGTTTTAATAATTTAACGAGAATTGTTGCGCTTGACTTTGTAATCAGCCGCAGCATCATCATTTCATCATTTCTTCGGTTTCTCCCACATCCCTCTCAATACGATCCCTGTTTAGTTGGGTTTGTCTTGGGAGACTTACTGTTCTGTACACAATGCTATTGGAAAAAATGAACCCTCAAAAGAGCTTTCATGAGCTTCATTTTTGATACCCATTCTTTTCATAAAATTTTAAATATCACTGGGAGCAGCAGAGAGACAGAAAACTTGTACTTCTCTTTCTTCTTTTCATCGGCCTAATTCATTAAAGTTATATAATTTAATTCCGAGCGTACCGTACATGCGATCAATATCGTCATTATTATAGTTACAATCCAAAGATATCATAAAATATTAGTTATAATGTAATCATTTTATAATTTCATAATTGGACCTTCATGTTGTTATTTTATAATTTATCGTAATCTGTAAATACTTTTTTAATTGACCAAAGTGTAAGCACTTACGGTTGATATGCATCAATATGGTACACGGAGTTGAATATTTCTCTGGTGTTTATAGCATAAGAGAGTACACTGAATTGAGTTTGTTAGCGTTTGGCTGGTTTATAATGTTAATCGCTGGATAACATCAATAATGTTATTACCAACGATATTAAACATTGGACATTAGTCATTTGGATAATTTGTATGTGAAGAAAGTGACAGCAATATTTTGATAACCACCTTAAAATAAAAAACTTCTCACGTAAAAACTATTTTCAAACAAAAAAAAAATCGTACTCAATATACTGCACCAGTACCCATTTGTGGAAGCATGACAAAAGCGGTTGTAAATCCCTAATTTGTTCCGGACGTATGGTAGACATTATGAAAATATATAACAACGATGACGACGTCATGCGGATCTGAGGGATTTATATTTTCTTTTACAATCGGTTAGAGCCCTCATGCCAACAAATTTATTCAAATTTTTTTCACCTTACCCTTGTATATTCTAGGAATACGATTGTTACAATTCCCGATGGTTATTACTATGACGTTTTCAGTTGTTTTTCGTTTAGGTTGTAAAAAATTTCCTCATAATCAATACGAAAAGAATTTAGTTTTGTGGTAGAAAAAATGATTATGCGATTCGATGTAAAATAAAAATGAAAATCTATTTTTTGTCCATATATTTGATATTTACGAGAAAGCTACTGTCGGAGCCTATAAAATTATGTATGATGTAAAATCATTATGAATGAAATTTTTCGTCCTTTGGTAAGTAAGGTTTTCATAAATTGCATCGTATGCAGGAATAGATAATCTATAAAAGGTAAATTTATTCTGCTTCCGTGTCCCAGTCGAGTAACTTACAACCAGGGGCTGCATTATGAAACCCAAAACAAAGGATTTTTTTTACTATCTCATGTACGAAAAATTCGATTCGAGTGGGTTCATTAAATTACAAGCCTTGTAATTTTTAAACCGTGTGGAGAATTTTGTCATATTTGAAGAATGCCTTTTGTGACTGCTGATTCAATAAAATTTTATAGGTATCTTTCAAACTATGTAGTACTGGTAAGTTAAGTTTTGTAACGATCTCGTTTTTGATGAAATAGTACTACATATTTTTGAATATAAATGGTCTCCAATGCTTCATGCTTGAAAGAAATCTGTGAAATTCTCTTAAATCAGCTGTATACCATCATATATCATTTAACGTGCGATTTTGAAATTATTTGGCTTGAAATTCAATGCAATAAAAGAAGTGTTTTGAATATGTTGTTTATTGCAATATGAATTAAATTTAAATTGTGAAGATTTAAGCGACGGTGACTTTTCAGCTTTGTTAAATACATAAAATGGTAATTTGGTAACATGTAATTGAGGCAATAAAAAGTTTTCATTCCGTTAATCGACTGAACCACCAAGGCTCATATCTGCTTGATAGACAAGGGGTAAAATTACTATATGGCAAATTTACTGGAAACAAAAATAACAACCAAAAATTAATATGTAATTAAATATTCGGAGTTTTTAATTACATTGAGTGGAAAATTGTCTTTAATACATATATCCGTCTCCATTATTTAATTGAGTATAGAAGTTTTGTTATTATTATTTTTCAATATTTTTACTGTGCAATATTTTTTCTATGCATTTTGTTACATATGAAGTCACGAGATTTTTCCGATCTATGTAATACTAATATTCAGCTTTCGTCATCCTGTTTTCCAAAATATGATCAACTATCGACAAAAACGAACAGTTAATGTTCTTGATAAATAATTCCTGAATGCGTCCTGTTTTATGCAAGGTTACATCTACATTTTTATCTTATAGTTACTTTTATGACGCAATTAGTATGATTTGATCATATGCATACGATTTTTAATCTTTTTAGCAAAAATTTAGATGCTCATGAGGTCATCCGTCCATCACATACCCTTTCCGAATCTATACCTCTTTGTTGTCACTCATTGCTTTTGTAAATTATACAAACTAATTTAACCGGTCGCAATTCGTTTTTTCGGCGCAAATAAACTGAATTGATTTTCTGAGTCAGCATCCGTTCATGCTATGCCGACGTTTCCAGCTGTGTAATATGATTGAATGGCTAATATTCAGCATACATAGCAGTAGTTGAGTAGACAAATAGGCCCTAGCGGGGAATCAGAATTTGTGTTTTATTCCCTGATCTCGTTTTTTGTATGAAATAGTCACGCTTATGAACTTGAACAGATTTCATATATGGGGGAAATTGAGAAGCGATGAGAACAACGAGCGGCAAAGCATAAAAGAGAAACTTGCTACAACCTAACACATTTTAGTGACGTGTCGAATCAGATGCAAGTGAATATATTACCTTCGAAGAGAAGGGTAACTAGTGAGCTGCAGATAGACTATAGAGAACAACATATAGCCGGTTCTGTATGCATATATAGGTTAAGCAAAATTGCGCCAATAACGAAGAAAAAACCAAACTCAATTATAAACAGGAGAAATATACTCACAATCATCGTAAAGTGGAATCTATAACATGTACACAAAGCACGCCAAGTCGGACATCACGAAAGTACTATTTACATTACTGTATACACCTGTAAAGTACATCGGCGTAGAATGAAATGCAATCATGTTGATAATACATTACATAATTGCACAGTGATTAACGATTTGGGATGAAGATTGCACATGACGCTCTCAAGTCGCCATACAGAAGCAAAGCAAAGTAAAGTATTGGAATTACATTCCTTTTGTGGAATTTGGCATTTCTGTTTCAACAGAGTTCGCGCAGCCGATACGTTAAGGTGTACAGAATCATTGAATGACTAGTACTACAATCCTACTGATACTAAGAACCCTTCCGGGTCAGGACTCGAACATACGACGACAACTGGCTTGTAAGACCAGCGCCCTATGAATTGATTCGCCAATCCAAGTCACCCCACAGATTTATTCAATTTAGGATTACCTTCTCAATTTCGAATTAACTTGCACGACAAGAAGCCAGCTAAGTCAAAGTACCACATTTTGAGGCGGAATTTTTAAAATAATCCGCAGAGGAACCATGCATGTACACTAGAGATGGTCGGGTATAGAAATTCTTATACCCGAACCCGACCCGTACCCGAGTGATCAGCAAAAAAAATTACCCGTACCCGATTAAAAATTTAAAACATTACCCGTACCCGACCCGTATCCGATCAATAATAAAAAAAAATTACCCGTACCCGACCCGTACCCGATAAAAAATAAAAAATTTTACCCGTACCCGACCCGTACCCGATTAAAAATTACCTGTACCCGTACCCGACCCGAATGAGTAGTAAAAAGTTTACCAAAATTCAGGATGGAAAAAATAAAGTGTTTTAGATAGTGAGCTAGATAGAGCGTATCAGGCTCTAGTTTGTAAGTAAAATACATTAAAATGCTTGTTTACATTTGTACATATAAAAACACTGTGAAGCATGAATAGATTTCCAATGTCTTTGGTACTTTATACTCATTTACAAATGTCAACAAAAGGGAGTAATATCTACTCAAATTTTTCGAGAAGCTTATTGATCCAAAATGTCGTAATACCCGTTGTATTCAATTTTGGGTAAGTACGAATACTTTGTAGGTACACGTGAAAATATGGGAGATATTCACAAAAGAGAAAGTAAACAAAGAGAAACTCTCATTGGTTTATGTGCCCTTATGAAATGTTGACATCGAACTGACAATATAGCTCAACTTCCCACATTATCGAAATGACGGAATGAGCAATGAAATCTTACTCGACTGCATGATTTTTTAGTGCTCGATCGGTTCAGTGCTAGAATTTTCGCCTGAGTTGACTGCTCGATCAACCTGATTGACAGTGACATTTTAAATGTCATTGAATATTCGCTCATTTTATGAATGTGTTAGTGTGAAATTTATGCGACTTAAGCCATTTCACTACACTCCAGCTAGAGGAATGGATGATGCTGACTAAGGTAGGCCGTTTTGTTAATTTCCAGCGAATTTCAATAGTTTATGTTGGGATTCTGAGAAGAACTGGTTATTTACTAGTTCTGTATATCCGAAAAACATGAAGATTTAAACTTGTATATTCAGTTATATGTTTTCGTTTAAAAATAAACTGAAAATCAGCACGAAAACGTGCAAAATCAGAAAAGAAGCAGAAGAAGACGAATTGACAATTCAGTCCGCATCTTCTCACTCAATTCCGAATGATTTCCGAATCAACCGGTTGTAGGCGAACCGGTTCATTCGGAATCGGTTGTTGCACTGGAGTTGGAATTGATTCGGAATCCATTATGATTTCCACATGAAATTCCGAATGAAAATTTCTCGCCGATTCGGAATTGATTCGGAATCCATTCGGATCTGATAATGTGGGTTGCTGTGCCATCAATCGGTGTCATTTCAAGTGAGGTGACACCACCCAAAAGTGAAGAATAAGAAGAACTTCTATGCAGATTTTCTGAAATAAATGTTCATGTTTTTATGGGTAGAATCCTAATGATTTATATGTAAATTTTGAAAATCTCCAACCAATATTTAAAATAACAGTTTTCTGGTATCTGAATGTGATATGAGTACTACACTACATTTTATATATTAATCAAATAATTTTTACTGGATTGTGCATTAAACAGCTTTAAAATGGCAGTCCATTAAAACCTACGTGAAAAGTAGGGTCTGACCGCAACATCTTAGAGCTAAGGCAGTGTGTCTTATTAAATATGTTATAAAAAAGTAGGGTGGAAAATATTCACATAACTTTTCACGTAACTATGATTGATCGTTTTTTTAAATGAAAAACAAAATGCTTTTTTCTGGAAAAAGATGCCAGTTTTCAGGTCTGGTTCTAGGCGCGAATGTCAAAACCCCTTGAATCAAATTGTTTATTTTTCGGAACAACTGTTTTGCAATAAAAAATTCTCGTCAACGTGTAAACATATTTATGTGAAGTACAAATGGTCGGGTAATCGATCAGAAAAATAAATTTACCCGTACCCGAGTGAGTAGTAAATTTTTTTGCCCGACCCGACCCGTACCCGAGTAAGCAGAAATTTTTTTTACCCGTACCCGACCCGTACCCGATTGAAAATAAAAATTTTTACCCGTACCCGACTAAAAACCCGTCGGGTACGGGTACGGGTCGGGTTTCGGGTAAAATACCCGATACCCGACCATCTCTAATGTACACGACAATTGCAAGACTATTGCTACGATCATATTGGTAACATTTGCTTTCTAGAACAGCGTCTAGAAACAAAAGCGATCAATAATAAAAATTTTCTTGAACTGCAAACAACTACCGAGCAGTTCTGTAAACCAGATGAAATCATCTAACGAGTGGTTCGGCAATTTTTTTGTTGTTGTTTTCTGTTTTTTTTTGGTAAATTTATGGATTTAAATAAATTTTCGGAGTAACTAAGTTTTCAAATTACGAGTGCGTTTTTCGGGTTTGGATATTTTTCACAGTTCGTTCTTTTTCAGAAAATTGGAATTCTTAGTTTTGTTGATTTTTTCCCTCGGTCCTTAAGAAAACACCTTTAAGCACTGCTCACAAATTTTCATAGTATTTTCGCTGCATTGCAAATCAACTCATTATAAATTAGCTTATTGATAACGCCATAATATGACAATATTTATAACTTTTTAAAACATTTCTACGTACATCTGTCCGAGCTTTAACAATTTTGCTGCTATATTCTATATTTCTAACGGAGCCTTGAAGACCCATAGTGTCATATACCATTCGTCTAAGCTCGGTGAGATCTGAAAATATCTATTTGTGTATGCATGTGTGCGTGTGTGTATGTACGTGCCCTTTTCACTTTAACTGATCATCAAGCTAGGACCATTGATGAAGTGCAAAGATCAAATGGCTGTCACTTCTGGTTCTGGAAATGTAACGGCATAAGTAACATAACCGACAAACCACGTTGTTTTTTACCGCCTAATTATCTCAGAGAGGATTGAACCGATTTGAACACGTTTAGGCTCGTTTGGAAGCTACTATTAAGCCATTAATAATGTTCGAAAAACAAATGGTTGTCACTCCCGGTTCCGGAGATATAATGGTATAATTGACGTAACCGAAAAAAGCAGGCGCGTAGCCAGAGAAAATTTTCGGGGGGGGTTTTAGAACATGGTGATGAATCAACACATGTACAATTTATATCACAATGTTTCCCATGGGTAATAATTTTTTGGTTTGGGGGGGGGGGGGGTTTGAACCCCTAAAACCCCCCCTGTATACGCGCCTGGAAAAAAGCATTCTTTCACACCGTTCAATTTTCTCAGAGATGGCAGAACCGAGTTCAGATTCGTTTGAAATATACAAGCAGAACAAGTTCAGATTCGTTTGAAATATACTATTGAATTGTGGATCAAGTTCGAAATTTAAATGGTTGTCACTTTCGGTTCCGTAGATATAATAGTATTAGTGACGTAACCCACAAACCGCACATTTGGCATGGGCTGAATTTTCTCGAAGATAACTAAACGAATTTCGATAAGCTTAGGCTTATTTGAAAGCAAACAATTTTGATCTAATTCCGAATGGTTAAGGCGAACATGTCCCTTTAGAGAGTATATGTGACGTAACCGTCAAATCCCGGTAGATCTTAAAGCACCAAAATTTCTGGGAAATGAAGGAATCGATTTCGAATGAATTAGACTCTATTGAAAGCTACTATTAGGTTTTTTGATATGCTCACAAAACTAATGGCAAATGATAGAATCTTGTAAATATTTCGATGAGACCTTTTCAATGGTAGGAAAAAGGTATCATCCCATCTCTAGGTGGATTAAGAAGGGATCTTAAATTATCTAAATGAATTTAACCTAGAATAATTCTCATTAAACGAAATCCTCTACTTAATTAATGTCACCTAACGCATTAACTTGCTACTTATGGAATGTAATATAAAAATATAAAACATTAAAATCTTGAAAACGAAAACGTCGAATTGTATAATACAATGAAAACTATGTATAACAGGTCCGTGCGCAGGGGGAGGGGGAGGAGGTTTGGAGGTTTTAACCCCTCCATGAAAGATTGTTCAACAGTAAGTTCCATAAACAATAGAGTACTTTTTAAGTAGAAGTGCAAATAACTTGACCTTTCATTTAAAAGTTTTGCATCTTTCTCCTTCCCTTGAATCCCCATCCCTCTTGAACCCTCCCTGGAACCTCCTCCCCCCTTGAATGATTCCTGCGCACAGGAATTATTGGAATAGATTGACTATATCTGTCTGAAACTAAGCCCGTCCAAACCATATTGTGAATAAAATATTTTTCAACTTGATTAATTAACCATCTAACATGAAAAATTGTTATGCAAATAATACATACATGATATAATGAAAAAGAGAAATGCACTTTGTTGGTTACATCGCTCATATGATTATTTCTCCGTGACGAAGAGTGACTGCATGAACCGTTGGAACTTTCGAATGAGCTCAAGTTTGTCGAAATCGGTTGAGATATTTATGAGAAAATTGAGTAGATAGTTGAATGTGAGGCTTGCTAGTTATTTCTCTTACATGATTTTATCTTTGGAACCGAAAGTAATGGACTGATAACGGTTATCGAGCTTAAGGTTGTCGAAATCGGTGCAGTTCGTCGGTTTCGTTCCTTATACCATTATATTTTAAGAGCCGGAAGTGTTCGTCATTTGTAATTCGATTCGGAAATTGTGGTTTATCGGTTACGTCACTTCTATGATTATATCTCAGGAAACAAGAGTGTCTATCATTTGCCCTTCGTACTCAATGATTCATTAGAACCTTGGATTGTCGAAATCGGTGCATTCTCGCACATAGAAAGGTGCATTCTTGCTCCTACATACACAGATATTTTCCGATCTCGTCCAACTGAGTGTAGTGGAACATAACACTAGTTGTCTCTGATGATCTTATCAAACATCGATTACTCCTGCAATTACATATTCTTTCTATAGAGTAAGCCAGAAAATATAATAATTAAAGTATTCTCGTCCAATATGATCACAGTTAGTTTATTGCATTCAACTATTTACATTTTTTAAACTTGCCTTCTTGGACTTACAAGCCAACTTAGTTATAAGAGCATCAATTTGTTACTTTGTAATATAAGCGTAGATTATAACGCTTATGAATAGCTTTAGAATACACGGAAGAGTTATTCAAGCACAAAAGCATTCTACTACTAATATTATATTCGTATAAGTACTCCAGCAATGATTTTGTATAATCCCAGCATAAACGCTTATTCCAGTTTCAACATAATTCTCGTAACGATGACTTTCCAATTTGGGGAGTCGATACTACTTCCGTTTGATCATTTTACTCTGATGCGCACTTCAGTGAACAACCAAGCAATCGGCATTTAATTGAAACGATAATATTTTTGGCTGTTTGCATCTGAATCTGTTTCTCGGGATTAATTTATAATCGGTTTACGTTATGACAGATCCCTCTTATATCATGCTTATACATATAACAATAAACGTAGAGCATGAAACTGCATTTATCCTTACTTTCTACCGTTCGGTGTGACCCGTTTTGACTGTTTGTGTTCAGAGACTGAGTTGTTCATGGCTGTTGCGTTTCATCCATGCAATATACGGTTAGATACGAAGATTTCATCGCTGTGACCGATTACAAAGCAGGCGAATAAAGTTCGAAGGCAACCAGTCACCCCACTATACATTTTGACGAAGGGTTCGAGATTTGTTCCAAAGACACATTTGCTTTAGGAAGAGAAATGCAACCCGGTTAAGTCCTACCCTATGTATTGAAGAATGATAATGACAATCCGTCATAACTGAGGAAATCATTCATGCATTTAAAAATGTTCATTTGACGGTTGAATGACTGTGAAAGTATGAGAGTTTTTTTTGTTACATTATATTTTTGTAATAAGAAAGAATGATCAGATAATAGGATGAGCGATATCGAATTTCTTCCACAGCACTAAATTTTATCTAGGCTGAAGGTAGACGTTGTTAATATAGGCATTCATAATTCAAAAAGTAATCGATAGAATTCTACACACTTAAAACCATTTCTTGAGCACGGCATAATAAAATGCCGAAACTGATCAGCAACACGTAAATTTTCTGATTGGTCAGTAATCAATACGCATGTTTCTGAACTTCGTTAAATGCATTCACTGATATTTCGGTAAAATGCTTCACTTTGCCGAAATTTGGCATAAATGCTTGCTGAATGTATCAGTAAACAACAGATATGCCGACATCAGCTGAGATGTTTGCCGAGATTTCGGAATATGCTCTAGCTGTTGCCGAGATTCAGCACAACAGCTGTCATTTATTGCCGCGTAACATTTTCGCTTCGCATTGCGCGATTATTTTCTGATGAAATTCTCTATCAAAGTAAGTTTATTTGAACAATACCGTATATGCATCATTAAATATTGAAAATTTTTGTAAACCAGAAATCAATATATTTATTTTCATATTTCCAGCTCAACTCAAGGCATCCGGAAACGCCGCTGATGGTAGTGATCCCTGAGGAATTTTGCGAAAGAGACCGCTCATTAGTTTGGAGAGATGTAATAATTCCCATAGGACCGGAAATACTGTCTGCATTTAAAACTCTTTGTATGGTTTTTACAGTATTCAGTATCAAATGTGAGTCTTCCGACAATTTTTTTTTAAATTTTTTTGTATGCTACATGCTGGCAACAAATTTGTAAGCCTCCTTTAAATGTTAATTAAATGAATTTTTGATCCTAAATGGCGTGTTTATAATGTTGAGAAATCACAAACAAAATTAATCGACTTGATTTTTAATTACGGATGATTCGGTAATTTATTTTTTCATTTTTTTCGTTTTATTTTATTGCCGAATATTCAGTGAACGTTTCACTGAGCAAACAGTAAACCTCATCGGCAATACTTGACGTTTGTCAAATTTAAGGGTGCCGAGACGCTCAGTAATTTTATTTTTGCCGAGATGATTGCTGATTACTCGGATTTGCGAAACAATGGAAGTAAAAAAAAAAATAACAGTAGCATTTTATTCAAGGTTGAAAATTTAGACAATATTTACTTTGAGTTAGCTTTTGCGATGAGATGTTATTTTATCTTCACGGCAAAAATTTAAACACCTTTAAAGCCCAAACATAATATAAAAAACCTGTTTTAATCCACCTGATGGTGTAATGATGCCTTTCTCATATTACTTATAACATCTAAATATTATTGCGGAATTCGTAAAAAACTTTTCATTGAAGTTCGGGCTTAATCTAATAAACTCTACAAATCCTGTTTACCCTGTAGTTCCGGAACCGGAAGTAGTATCCACAACAAATTTAGGAATGCCGTATGAAACTGTAAGACTTTTCCTGTGAAATTCGATTTGGCCATCTTAAAGAAAACTGAGTGAGATCATTTTTGCAGTTTTCAATCACCATTTTCAATTCTTCCGAAACCAGATGTACGACATAGAACAAAGCACACATAGTTCGTTTTGTGTCTTCTTCTTCCACCGTACCACCACGTACCGATGTTGTATATAATGACAATTATACTTGGCGATTTGAAAACTTTGACATTCATCGCCCTGTAACTGCGGAACCGGAGGTCGGATGCAGATGGAATTTCACTGTAGCTTTAAAGATAATATGAGCTTTAATTGAAATTAAGATTTGTGAAAATCGGTTAAAGCATCGCAGAGAAATCGAAAAAACATTATTATTCTAGTTTTCCTTCACTACTTTCCGTGGTTCCGGAACCGGAAAAGGGCGGACCAGTAGTGCCGAATTAAGTTTTTATGCCCACAAACTAACAAACTCTGCAAACTAGAAGAATTTATTAGATAGTTTTATGGTATTAGAACCTGTTTTTGACCATCGTTCGGGAAAAAATACGAATGAAATTGGTAATTTTCCACTTCTCACGCTGTAGTTCCGGAGCCGAAAGTCGGATACAGATAAAATGTTTTACGAATTTTTAGGAAACTATAAAACCTTTTATTTGAAACTTAGTTTGGGAAAATCGGTTGAGTTGTTTTAGAGATTATTGAGTGTAAACTTTTTCTCAAAATTTCACATATTACCATGTAACTCCGAATCGGAATTGAAATTCAATAGCAGACTATGGGACTATAAGACCTTCTATTTGAATCTTATGGCGTTTTTCATTGAGAAACACTGGTGGCGTGGATTGCTCTGGTTTTGCACTTTCGAGCAGAAATCGCAATGAAACACCGTCAGAATGTTGCATTTCTGCTCGAAAGTCATTATATAAACATTTCTATTCGTGAGGTAATTGATCAATATGTCCTGAAACACCCTACAAAAAAATCTGGATACGCGCCTCCCAAGTAGCAAATTAAACTTATTGAAATTTCAAGAGGTTCTACAATTGTTTTAGTATTGTTTTTTTATGTTAGATAAGGTTAGAAAGATTTTCAAATATATTAAAATCGGTTGTGCAACTTATCATTGTTAAGTTTTACAATACTACCCAAAAAATCACTATAGAACAATTTAAGGTACATCTGACACAATTGTGCAGCACATCACCAACTTACCCACGTTGAACTAGCAGTTATAGACCCTCAGCAAAAATTTTCACATCGTCATGTAAAAACGAAGTAACTAAAACAATTATTCAACTTATCAAAAAAATATAAAATGACTGTCATAATTGTATCCGACTTAATATAAAAAAAATACTGAAATTATGCTGTCCGCATGGTAAATTATGGTAAGCCGAATTGAAAACCTTGCAGTAAAAACAATTTTGCAACCGAGTCCGCATAGTCTTGGTTGCCTCATGAAATATTAGGTCAGTGTATGCAGATTTCTTCATTTTTTGAAACACAATTCGAAACTTGAAAATAAGTTGTACCAGATTTATCTGCTTGAAATGAACGCAAAACTTGCCGACATGAGAATATTATCATAAAAGTTCCAGAAATACAGCATTACATATGCAATCAAAACAAAAAACAATGAGATAATTTGTATCCGGTTTTTATCTCGCGAAAAAAATGAACAGACCTGACATCACTTTTTAAAGATATTGAAAGAAAAGTTTAGTTCATCATAGTTACTCTCCTAGTTATATATTATCGCTTGAGCAACTTGTTTTTGCAACTAAAGCACACCTACAGTGCGTATCACAAGAGTCGGGTTCACTAAGATGAATGTCTAAATTATATTGTTGTTTAAGTCAACTAGTTTTATAAAAATAAAAACAAAAATTTCTCTTTTTAATATTTACACGTTTATATTTTCTTTTATTTAGGTGAAATAAATCATTACGTTGGGTGAACCATTTTCTTTTCAACACACTGTTATCCTCGATGCCACATTGAAAAATATTGAAGAAAAATTCATTCCAAGATTTTTCAGATTAATTGAAACATCAATATGATTAAAATCGTCTGAAAAGTTGTATGAATGTTTAATAACTTTCTTATACTTATACATATTTGATAGTTTTCTTATACATACACTATTCCGATCATATTCATTGAAAAGAATAGATTGTTATTCTCATAGAAATTGATGTGCAATCATCAAAACACGTACATTCAAAGGCGCTTGAAAATTTCAGGCGTACGAAGACATGTTTCACCATAAAAATGCAGTTCGTTGTCGATTTTCTATTTACTAGAACATGAAAGATCAATTCTAAAATATGTAGTATTACCATTTATTTATGTGCAGAATATTTTTAAAGTTCTATGTTTGTGTTACGAGCAGTTGTTTTGAAAATCAAATCTGAAACTTATTCATTATAGATTATGTTTGCTATTTTTTTGTAAACATCAATTCAATTCTTGTTTACATTACATAGTAGTTTCACGAGTTTCACAATCGTTTTTTAGCTGATTTAATTGTAGCATTTGTAATGGGATCGATGCATGAGTTTTTGTATCAGTTGCACAATAATTGTGAATAAATGTTCCCAACAACGGAAGAACTTAAAGATATGTTGCACAACAAAGAAAAATTGCGCTTTTTCCATACCACAACAGTTACTAGAATAGTAATATAAACTAATTTGATAAATTGCACTATCAGTAGAAAAATACAGGACAGCAACTTAACGTGCTACTTGGGCTGTGTGAGAGTACACAACATACCGGACTTCGCAGCAATTCTTGATCTTGATCTAGAAAGTATACTCTATTCAAATCAAAATAACGATCAATTTATATTCTATGAACGTTCAAGGTTACCTTCTTGTTCATTAATATACAACATCCTTGTTTTTCAAGCTATTAACAGTGTTTCTTTTAACAGAGACGTTTTTTTCGTATCCATACTTTCACAATTTTTCTAAGAACTTCATTTTTCAATGTGTTTAATTTGCATATAAGAACACACAAAAATAAATCAGTATCGAACCCTGTGTGGTTCACTTATGCCATAGAGAAGGTGACTATGCCATCTGCAAGTGGACCCTCTTCGGATTTATTTTATGAGCCGTTCGTCTCGCACGAGAGATATTTTTGTTTCTTAGCATTCGAGAAAAAAGCAGGATTACCTCGATGATGCAGTGATGGATGAACTTTATCAGCCCATTTTCTCACCAACAAACTTCGGTAATTTCAAAATTCGCAAAGAATTATATTCAAAAAATATTTCGCGTATACACAAATAAGTTAATACAAGGGAAAGCTTTGGTTTTACAATCCTTTTGTGAAATTTGATCTTCTGTTTCAACAGACTTTGCAGTCGATTCATAGCGTACAGATCCATTGCATGGCTAGTGCTATGATTCTACTGACACTATGAATCATTTCAGATCGGGACTGAAACATACGACAACTGGCTTGTAAGACCAGCGCCCTATGCACCTACCTAACCGTGTGTAAATAAGTTTATATGAAACACAAAAAATCTGCTGCCTGAATGTTCGAAACAAGACACTCTCGTTTGAAATTTAGTTTTTCCAATAAACAACTCTGCCAGAATCGCAAAACATTTCACGTGTGTGTTCTAAATAGGAGCAATTTGCCAAAAAATGTGAACTTGTAGATTACAGAGCGAATTTGAAAAAGTTATACTGAACTAACACCAACTATTTTCCAAATATTTATCACAATCTTGTAATAACTAAAAAGTCTCGGTATTATATTCCTTTTGTGGAATTTGACCTTCAATTTTAACAGGCTTCGCAGCCGATTTATACTGTACAGAATCATTGCATGGCTGGTACAACAATGATCCCTACAATGAATGGAGAATATATTCATCAAATATCAAGAAGATCTAGCATCGAGAGCGGGGTTAACAGCTCATCGTTATTTGGAAATTATATAAATGTAAGGACTGGAATATTTCAGGACAAAAGTTATTTGTCCAAAGAAAACTACACACCAAAAAAATTTGAATAATACAGGTGACTTAATTCTTCATACGATGTAATTCATAAAGACCTAATCTGTCAAATGACGGAAAATCTTATTTGTAATGACTTAATGTTAGATGAGCTCTAATTTTACTGGTTTCGACTGTAACTTGCGTTCTGCTAGCAGGTGCGACTGTATGAATTTAAATGTTGCTTTTACCAGCCATGCAGATGTGTGCTTCTGTGGCTCAGTCGATTAACAGACGTACTTGCGATCCAAAGATTCTCGGTTCAAGTCGCGGCGGTTGCTCTTCAGTCTTCTTTTTTTATTTCAACGAATTTCATGTCATGGAGTTTTAGACACAATATTAAATGTTCTTCCACGTGAATGTGCGTGAACTGCGACGCTCCATTTATGTGCATCTAATAAGATGTAAAATCACAGGGATTTTTTTAAGTGTGTACTAGGATCATCTCCATGGGGTGGATGGAGACTTTGCATACGTTTTCAGTATGACAAAACATTTATTTTGCACGGATGCAGAAACACAGAATTTCGAAAAGGGCGTATGTAGTTTGGCATGCATTTTCTTCAAATCGTGGTAGCTCAAAAAGCAAAGTCTTGACATTACATTCCTTTTGTGGAGTTTGGCTTTTCTGTTTCAACCGCTCCTTAGCGTACAGAATCCTTGCATGGCTAGTACTACGATCCTACTGACACTAATGCCGTTTTTCATTGAGAAACACTGGTGGCGTGGATTGCTCTGATTTTGCACTTTCGAGCAGAAATGCAACATTCTGACGGTGTTTCATTGCGATTTCTGCTCGAAAGTGCAAAATCAGAGCAATCCACGCCACCAGTGTTTTTCAATGAAAAACGCCATAAGAATCCTTCAAGGTGGGGGCTCGAACACACGACAACTGGCTTGTGAAGATCAGCGTCCTATGCATAGAGCCGCCAACCCAAGTGTCGTGGTAGCTCGGAAATTGTAAATTGAAGAAAAATTATGTCCAAGAAATAGTTGTAGGTCACCGATTGAGCACTTTTAATTTAAAATATACATTGAAAAAAATAGTTAAATACTTATTCAAAAATCAGACTAATACTTTTTCAAAAAGCTAGACTAAGCTCCGTCGATAATTTGAGGAACGTTTTATCTATTTTTCTTCGGATTAAACACTAAGTTTAAGACGCGCGCGGGAAGTTTATAGCCGTGCAGATATTTTTTTGTGACCGTGCTTACCTAGTGTGTATGTAAATATAGTTTAGACTGTAAGGAGGATCCATTTAGTATTTTAGTATTTTATTATTCTGGTTAGGAAGTAGATATCGCCATTACTTCGTATCGCGTAAGGCGTTGTTGTTCGATTGTCGCTAATCGAGTGATATCTTGCCAGTATTACGGGTCATGGGGTGAAATAAATGATAAAAAACGGCAGTCTAATAAAAAAAAAAACCAAAACACAGTGAATCGAATGTATGAATTGATATCGAACCTTCCGAAAGCCGGCTGTTCGAAGTTTTATGAGTTTCGCAAGAAATTTCGTATTTTAGTAAGAAGCACATATGAATACAAAACGTAATAAAACTGCAACGTATTCTCGGTAGCCGGCTACCCAGATCAAAATACACATGATAATATTATTCGGAAATTTACTAACAGACAACCCTACCCTGTGATGTATGTGGAAATGCAGAGGATTCCTCGGTTTCTAGTAACGGTATGCATTGAACTAACAATCCTTCCTTCCCAAGTAGATCTGCATTCGGACGTAGCCGGCGTCGGTATTGATCAGCATGCAGGGATCAATGCAGTTTACACAATGTGAAGCTACGTGCTATTCCCACGGAAATTATTTTAGAAAAACATTTCGCAAGCTTAATTGGTTCTGATCAATAACGGAGTAGTAACACGCGGGTGGTTTCTAATGCTAATAATTTTTTTATAACCATTTTTATTCAGGCCAATTTGCGTATAGCTTTAGGTGGCCGATTTACCCATGTTTTTGTTACATAATATAATTTTTTTATTGTCGGATCTCGTTGTCACCTTTCTTCTAGGGGGAGAGGAGCTTCCATTTTCTTCGAGTGAAGATTGGAGGTCATTTTGTCCGTTGCTCATATCATCCATTGCTACATCGTTGGAGTTGTGAGTGGTTTCCGTTTCCTTGTTTTCATTGTTGATCGCAGTCTTGGGTTCATTTGCAGTTGCTGTAGATACGCTTTGTACATTGATTGCAGTTGATAGTTGGTTAGATGGTGAAGGTGTTTTTGAAACAGGAGCGTTGCATTCACTAGTTTCCGTTGTTGGGCGGTTGTCCTTGTTTTTGTTTGTTTTCGCAGTTTCAGTGCAAGGTTTGCCGTAGTGTGCATGTTGCTCACAAAACTTACATGTAACCAATTGATTTTCATACGTAATCAACGTTTTACACGGATGTATCCCGTCTTGGCCACAAATGATGTAAGATGGAATTGCTTTACGTAGTTGCATACGTACCACTCGCACGCCATTCCGGATACCCGGGAAAAAATTTCGCCATACTTCCCTTTCGATGGAAAGAACTTCACCGTACTGCGACATACTTTCCCTAACATACTCATCGCTGGTCTGCGGGGGAAGGTCATGCACGCGTATTTCTATGGCATTGTCCACCATGTACACAGGGATTTTATATTTAACATTGTCATGATCAATACTGTGCACCCCGTTATTAACCGAAGCAAATGCAATTGCATCTTTTTCACGTTTAAACAAAATGTACACACAGTTAGACGCCTTGTTGAATTGAATCTCACTTACATCATTAACGTTTAGATGCATTCGTTCCTTAAGCAAGATTTCAATTTCGATTGCTGCTGGTCTAACTTGACAGCGCTTGAAATCAACACAAATTGAATTTGGCCTTGTAGGCCAAGTTTCAGGCTTTGTTAAATCGTATTTGCCTATTTCGTACACTCTATTGTTCACTGCACTGTATTGTCTTTATTTCTGTCGTCGCGACCGTAAGAAACTTTCGACTGTGTTGGGTGCGATGCGAGTCCGAACTGAATGCTAATAATTTTGTTTTGAATCTTTGAAACCCCATTTTGATGCAAAATTGGTTAGTGTCAATTAAAAAATGACAAATTGACGACAGCTAAAACAATTGACCAATATTTGCAAACCTTTCAGTTTTTGACAAAAAATAGTTATTTAGACACTAGAATGTAAATCTACAGATTAAAGGAAATAAATTTGCTCGACCTTTCTTCTAAAAGCAGGACTCACCTGTCAGAGTTAGGGCTGTATTCAAATCTGCCTTAAGCTTCAAAGCTTTCAGTTCTCCGATTACGTGTTCTGTTAAATTGAACAATACTTAATGATTATTTCTTCTAATCGCTATGGATAATTTATTTTACATATTTTAATATGTAAAATTATATTCTATTCTTCAAATGATAATTATTCATTAAAAGCTTAAAGTTTTGCAAATGTTGGTAAATTGTTTTGGCTTTAACTTCGTAATTTTTCATTCCACAATTTAATAAAAAATTAAAATAAAGTTATTTACACAAAAATTGAAGAGACGTTTTTATAAATTGCAGTTTTTCGGTTGGTTTTCTATTTCCTGAAAAAGTATTCAAAGTTTTTATAGAGTATATATGTTATTGGGAGTGCCCAATCGATTTCCAACAACTTTTTCTTGGACATCATTTTTGTACCATTCACAGTTCCCGAGTTATCATGATTTGAAGAAAGTGTAAGCAAAAATACATACGCCATTTTAAAAAATCAGTCTTGAATTGAATCTCTCTCTTCATCCGTGCAAAACAAATGGTAAATTTCATTTTTTAGACGAAAGGTGCAATCAATGACTATTCATTTAAGTACAAAAAATTTGGATCGTAATCACACTGATATTGCTAATTTGACAACATTCGCTTCGCAATAGCAATAGGTAATGTAAAATAAGTACAAAAAATATTTTACACCACATAGTGATCAGAGCGACAAAAGACTTTGTTTTACTTCCAGCTGGTTGATGCTACTGATGATGGTGTTCATGCACTGTTTTGATTAAACAAAATAAAACAATCTGTGAACAATATTCAAACTAAATACGATAAATTAACCAGCCTCTTAGAATGCTTTGTAATTGAACATGTTTTTCTTATTATTAAAATTTTTATTAATCACTGCATATATGTTAATGTTATTTGCTGGTTTTATTGATATTACTCCGCCAACACGGTATTGCTGAATAAATTTCAAATACATCAAGAAGCATGAAATTCCGATGCGACCGACCGAACAAACTTATAGAAATCCTTTCATTCATTCTATCATACTTCCAGTAAAGTGGCTATGATTTTTCTCAATCGATTCACAAGTGCAATCAAAACCAAACACTGATAACAGACATACGTACCGGCCACGTGATACGAAATAGCGGTGCTTTCTTAACCCTTACCAACGCATGCACGTACCGGAGTGGTTTATAATCCTCCTCTGCTTTAAACCACCTATCATTCCCAAAAGTTAGAAAATCCATAATCCCCAGAACCCAAGCTCATATAAATTGACAAAAATTGTCAGTGCATAACTTAAGTTTAATCGTTTGAAGGCATCATCTTTTAATGCTCATATTAGGCAAACATTATATATTACTATATTATTATTTTGTTGCCTATGAAATAAACGTATTTATAGGGAAAAACTTGTGATGAAAATAGTAGTGATTTTTTATACACGAGATCATTGATTTTAGATCACCAATGATTTTTGATTTCCGATGATTATCCCAGCCATGTTTGAGGCCATTGAAATTTTCCGATGTACCTGGAATACTCAAAAAAAAAAACACATAAGATTTTCGTAAAAATATGTTTTTTTTTTACAAATAATTTGGAGTATTATGAAGAGTTCTTCCCGCTACACAGAAAAAAAACAAAATGAAATTTAAGCGACATGTAAGTCAGTAGTAATATGAAATTTAATTGAAACTCATCATCGAGTTTTGAAGCAATTTTATATTCAATTTTCCCTGCTTTAATTATGGATATGAAAAATTATTTGAATGCACAACATATTTTTATCTGTGCAGTCATCAAAATTTTGACAAAAAAATTTAAATGACCGAAGAGCTAAACTTTAGTTCTCAAAATCTACCAATAGAGTTTTTTTTTCATTTGATACTAGTTTGATATCAATCGATTCAACCATCTGTACGATCTCGACCTCTATGTTTAGATGTTTAGGACACACACAAAAACATGAGTAATATCTCATCAAATCAATGCACAAACTGTTGATGCCAAAATGAAAAAGTGTCTTGAACTGTAGAACCTGTTTCGTTAGTACACAAACATGAATCTGTACATTCTACCTGAGAAAGTGGGAATTGTTGATTTAGGTTCTTTCTTGCACACTTAAAGGCGACCGATTTGTATAGATGCGGCCAAGATGCAAAGACCTTAAAAATGTTTTTATTATTCATCAGTCTCCTTTGTGGGCACATAATACATACACATCATGCCACCGTTCAAGGACACTTTCTTCGACTAGGTAAGCAGAGAGAAGGAAATAGTCTAAGGGGTATACCTCGAGGTGAAAAAGCTATGATTCGAGTGACGTTTTAAGGCAAGCCCATTAGCTATAAGAGAAGGGTTATTTTCTAACGTTGGCCTAGTCGGGTAAAGGCGATATGAAAGCAACATGAAATGGCTCAAATAATAAAAAAAAACATGATGGAACGATGATGGTGGAAAATATACATAGTCTACAAACCTATATTCGAAACTGGTCCAAAAACAGTGTCGTCTTCTATGGCGGTGCAGTTCCAACGTCGGTGTCTGAACTGGTGTTTGCATTCCTAGAAAAAATGGACTGTTAATATATATAGGACATTATATAAACAAATAGAATATGTAATTAAGCATAGTTGAAATTAGGTAAACTAATAATTTTATGAACTCTTAATAGTGATTGAACTACTAACTTGTATTGCAGCGCGGGCCCCTCGACTAATAGCTGGCATTACACTGGTGTGCTGGGCGCACAATTTTTGCTGGCCTCCGCTGAGACCTGTGACTTTGAAACAGAGATCGGGATTTAAATTGATTATGTCTTTCTCGCTGTGGTTACCATCGCTGTTGTTGCTATCGATATTTGAAGCGGTACCATTTTTCAAGCCAACACTATTACTCACACCACTGATGACACTAACACTGGAACTGTTAAGCGATCCGTAAATCGAAACCATTGTGCTATCCTTGGATGTCGAATGCTCCAGCTGGGACCGATGATTTTTGATTGTTGACCATTCTGCACGGCGGTAACGCGAGAGTTTTCGACTAGAACTGGACGTGGGAGGTACCGTAAGGGGTGCAACAGTCGATGAGCTGGATGTTAATTGCTGCAACATAAATGCTTTCTGTTGGAGCCTTTGAAGCCGTTTAGCACCTTTCCTGCCGGCTTTGGTCTTGTTTGCGCTTGAACTTTGATTCGTTACACCGTCAAAGTCTTGAACCGGATTGGAGTTAATTGGTTTCTCTGACGGCTTTTTATTTTTTCGATTCCGCTTTTTGCCATTTCCCCCCCGTGCGCTTACATTACCGCCAGCAATGGAACCACGTGTAGAGGCGTTATCAATATCATCAGCGGCTATGGCCGTTTGTACCGCGCTAGACGCCAATACCGCCAACGTTGTTCTGTTGCGTCCGAGTTTTCGAGACGGTAGTATTGTGGCCGACAGTGGAGATTTATAACCTGTCTCTTCTCCCGTACCTCCTTTTCCTTGATAGACTGGCGGCGATGGTTTTTTATTCTTGATACTCTCTCCGTCATTTCCTTTGATCTCTTTTCTTCTTTCGTTGTTGTCGTAATTATTGTTATTATTATCTTCTTCTGCCATGGAATCCGGAGTTTGGTCGTTTTGTAAGAAAACCTGTGGGACTATTGTAATTTTTTCCATTTTGAACATGTCGTCTTTATTATCGGTCAGTATATCTTGTGAATTGGGCAGAATTTGCCTGGGCATATTAATCGTTGGTCGCAGTCGAGTAAACTTTTCAGGGAAAACCCTTGCTGAACTTCGGTCTTCTTTAATTTGTAACACAGGCATATTATGGAATGGAGGTCGAAATGTAGTCGTCGGTGAAACAGTTGTTGCTTTGATTGTACTAACAGCTTCCGATCCATTTTTTTGCAAAGCAGGAAAAACCACAAATTTACTTTGAAAGCTCTTATCGGACTGTGTCAGGTTTTGTAGCATCAAAATATGACGCTTCAAGTCGTCAATATTGGTCGACGATCCATGAAATATGGACGCCGTCTTTTCCTTTTCATTCAAAGATGTTTTCAGAGCTAACGGTATTATATATTTTCTTTCCTTTTTGCTGCTATCGTCAGCTATCATATGCTCGCTAACAGTTTTCTTTTCCATGTCCACATCGTTTGAAATACTAGTCTCTGTCGTTATTTCGAAATGATTCACAAACGATGGTGGAGTTGTGGTTAGAAATGTAATCGTCATATTGCTAGGAAGCGTATTGACCACACCCGTTGATGTGGACAATGCGGCAAGAAGTTGTTTTTTGCTATCGTCCTTCCGCCCGTTATCGACGGGACGTATGAAGTGATCCAAATTTTGTACACTTTTCAGCTTGTGTCGGATTTCTGTTAGGTTCAATGATATGCTATTGTTGGACAGCACCTCAAACTCTGACCGGAACTGGATGAATGGAGACTTTAGACCGAGGCATCTGTGGATGAAACGAAGATAAAACGGAATACATTAGGTTCATTAACAGTAGCCGTTTCCACGTTAACTTTGGCTGTCACACATATGAACACAAATGTTGATACATTATCATAGAATTATGCAGTGATTTGTCTTGATTATACTGATCCGAATTTAGCTTGATCTGAGCAACCCACGTAGCATGAATCAGCACAAACACAATCAGAGGATTCAAACGACGTACGAACAAATTCGGATTCAAAACGTTAATTGGGAGTTAAATTACATTTTATGACATGAATATTCTGGAATGACCCACGGTCCAACAGTCGTGATTCTATATAATATTTTTCTTCATAGCATTCGAGTTCAGATGTAAATTGCACATAGATATAGGTCAGTTGGGGGATATATATACAATGTTAGTTTCATAGCTTTAGAACACCAAAAAGAGAATAACATGTTATAAACACAAATAAATAATTTCATATAAAAACGATTCATCCGACTTTGTCAAATTTTGAATATATGAATAGTTTAGTAAGTGATTAGTTTGTTCAGGGGTAAACATGAGTAACCCACAAATCGAAACAATTTTGAGTCAAATAAAGATTTTTTTTTCGTTCTTTGCACCGTCGCACAGAATGACGGGGGTTTTGCCTGTTATTTTCGGTAAGCCATAACCAATATATCCGGAATGAATTTTTTTTTATCATCTTAATAAACAGACGTACGCAACATAACAATTATATGGCTAGTTCAAAGAGTTTTATTAGTTTTTGTTTCGATATGTATAGAAACACGCTCTTTAAATTAAAATTTTCTACTTAATGTAATTCCGGGAAAATAATTAAGTGTATATTTTATTTGCAACGTTTAGCACATGTCATGCTGTAATTTTAGAACCGGATGTCGGAATTCAATAGCATTCTAAGGAAAAGTAGGACCTTTCTTAAGAGTCTAAGTTTATGAAAATCAATTCACAGCCGACTCAAAGTTGTATATTTTTGCCACATACACAAAGGCGTTTTGAGATCTCGACGAACTGAGTGGAATGGTGTATGATACAAGGCCCTCCGGGCATCGGTTCAAAAGAAGGTTTTAGCAAAAAACGAACCAAATTAAACATTGGGAAATTAGGAACGAATAAATATATTATTCCAGTAATCTTTCAAGTAGCTTACTCTTGAATCAACCCGTTTTGTATATAATTTACTACAAATGACAAAATGATGAATTCTGATCAGGAAAGCGAACGACCAGTTACGAATTATCTTCAAAACATAGCACAAAAAATCGATGAGTTTAAGAAGATATATAAATAATCATACCGTGAAATCGACAAAAATGTGAAATATTTATTCTTCCTATTAATTAATTTCACAAATCACCAACTCGTAAGACTTAAAAAATATTTGTCAATTGGAAGATTCGGTTCTATTCATTGAAAATTCAATGCAATCCGATTCAATTTTACATCGATGATGGTTTTCAATCAAACTCTCGATTTAATCTATGTCTATTCCATATATATTTCTGTGTAGGATTCGATGCAATATGGACAGATAAAAATATTTACATCAATTTTCATGCACATATTTGGAGCAGGAATTTGAATATAAACTCACTTCTCAGATCTTTACTTTTCAATATGCTAAGCGTATATTAAAATATGTTGTCGTAAAACTAATCGTAAATTAAAATATGTTGTAAAATTCATTGAAAATCAAGGCATTCTAATTTACTATTACATTGATGATGGTTTTCAATCACATTTTTGATTCAATTGATGTCTATTTCAAAGTATTATGGAATTACATGTCGTGTAAATTTCATTATTTTTTGCCGTGTATTAGATCGATTGAAAGGAAAAAATCGAACGCGTAAGCCTTACAAAATTGGTATGTACAGTGCTAAAATCATTCACCGACTTATAACTTATGAACGAATTGTATTCGTTAAATTCATACACACTGAAACAGCAAACAAATGAATAAATGAAAATAGCGGTGTAGTAAATAAGTATAATTGGTATAACGATACGTTTTACCGCTGTACTGCTTACACTAGCTAGAAATACGAGACGAAAGTATTTCTTTACAGAAGCAGAATCTTATATTTAAAATTGTTAATGAAACAAATTTTAAAAACGAATCGTGACCTAGATAAAAATGCATTTACTAAAATATCTTCTTTTGCGTATTATACTTCAGCCATTACAAATACCTGTATCATCAATTAAAATTTTCACACTTTCTCGGAATAGATACTTTATACTCGCATTCTGTTTCATATCTGTTATTCAGACTAAAGTAAATGTAATAATTTTCTTTGGAAAGTCGGACTCGGAGGGACTGCAATATTACGAAGCCTTAAATAGGAAAATTAAAAAAAAAAACTTTCTGAGTATAAGAATATAATTGTATCAAGAGATTTTTAAATACATTATTTTAACAAAATAATTCGTAAGCTTAATTTTTTTCGATTTTTGATATTTGGTTTTGTTATGAAGAATGTAAAATTTTTTTTGAATTTCCGGGCCCCCTGAAAATGTTCGGGCCCGGGGGGACTCCTTCCTTCCTCCTCCCCACTCGGCAGCTCTGTACGTAGTGATTATTACGGAATAAATATGTTGGATGTGAATGTAGTTAAAGATGTTTACAGAAAGTTTTTACATTTCTAATTTAGAATATAGAAAGGCTATGCAATAACTGTGAAACCCGAGGATGGTATGGAAAATAAAAAAAATCTGCTAATGTAAATGAGTGATATACAGGGTGATTTTTTAAGAGCTTGAGAACTTTTTTAAACAATAAAACGCATAAAATTTGCAAAATCTCATCGGTTCTTTATTTTAAACGTTAGATTGGTACATGACATTTACTTTTTGAAGATAATTTCATTTAAATGTTGACCGCGGCTGCGTCTTAGGTGGTCCATTCGGAATGTCCGCTTTTTTATCGACAAATTTTGTTCAGCGATGAGGCTCATTTCTGGTTGAATGGCTACGTAAATAAGCAAAATTGCCGCATTTGGAGTGAAGAGCAACCAGAAGCCGTTCAAGAACTGCCCATGCATCCCGAAAAATGCACTGTTTGGTGTGGTTTGTACGCTGGTGGAATCATTGGACCGTATTTTTTCAAAGATGCTGTTGGACGCAACGTTACAGTGAATGGCGATCGCTATCGTTCGATGCTAACAAACTTTTTGTTGCCAAAAATGGAAGAACTGAACTTGGTTGACATGTGGTTTCAACAAGATGGCGCTACATGCCACACAGCTCGCGATTCTATGGCCATTTTGAGGGAAAACTTCGGAGAACAATTCATCTCAAGAAATGGACCGGTAAGTTGGCCACCAAGATCATGCGATTTGACGCCTTTAGACTATTTTTTGTGGGGCTACGTCAAGTCTAAAGTCTACAGAAATAAGCCAGTAACTATTCCAGCTTTGGAAGACAACATTTCCGAAGAAATTCGGGCTATTCCGGCCGAAATGCTCGAAAAAGTTGCCCAAAATTGGACTTTCCGAATGGACCACCTAAAACGCAGCCGCGGTCAACATTTAAATGAAATTATCTTCAAAAAGTAAATGTCATGTACCAATCTAACGTTTAAAATAAAGAACCGATGAGATTTTGCAAATTTTATGCGTTTTATTGTTTAAAAAAGTTCTCAAGCTCTTAAAAAATCACCCTGTATATTGGAGAATAAAAAGCCACTCTTTTCATAAAGTGCATTTTCAAATATATTTGAGTGCGTTTGAGTTGTGGCAGCTAGTTATTGAAAAAGTGATTTGATTCTACTTCCAAACGTCGCACAGTGATGCCAAGGTGGCAGAAATCCAAAAACTAAATTAATTTTTTTCCTGCACTATATTTATTTTTTTGTATTCTCAGATAAGCGAAGGATTACAGTTTAAAGTATAAAGGTTTTTGAATAAGAAATAATCTCTCCATATCCTCTCGAAGATAGGGTAGTGCAAACTTTTTTTCCATCCTTCCATACAAAATATATGGCGCAATGATGATGTTTTGTGATTAGAGTTCTATATAGGTAGGAAAGGGCTGCCACTGTTCAATAGTATTTGATTTTATAGCATTTTTTCTCTACTTTTCAAAAACCACTATGCGATCCTGCACATCTCTGCACTTTAAAGGTTATTTTCGATTGTTGGCGGGGTCGACAATAAAAATCACAAAGACAAGCGCTATACTTTTGTAAATGAAGTCGGTGCGAGTAAAATTTAAATAAACGGCTATATGATAAATAAAATCATCATACATAACATAAAACACCTATATAAATGTCGTTATCAAAATCTATTTATATTATCAGACGTTGGAATAAATTAGTAGCGTTTTTTCTGCTAAGCTTCATGATTTTTAGTTAGAGTATCATTGCAGTACCGTTTTTCAAAGTATAGTCCATCGTTATGTACCATTTTCTGTCATCTTTC
The DNA here is from genome assembly GCF_030247185.1 of Malaya genurostris. NCBI lineage: Eukaryota > Metazoa > Arthropoda > Insecta > Diptera > Culicidae > Malaya > Malaya genurostris. The sequence continues at coordinate 193,484,051 of NC_080571.1, read as the reverse complement.
TGGTAAGACTCGGATACCACGTTTGAAAAATTCCTTTTTCTCAGATGCGACAATTGAATCGATCCAATTTTAGGTGGTGTCGTAGTTTTTGAAACTGACCTGAATTTTGTGAAAAACAAAAAAAAACTTTTTTGATTGTGACTCTCCCATCTTTAATCATAGTGCAATAAACTACATCAGTTGTATGTTACAACATATCAGAAAATACAAATATTAAGATAAGCCCTTCTGGAGAAAATTAATGTTTTCAAGAAATAAGGAAAAAGTGTTCTCAGTGTATAAATTTTCCACACAGGTTTAATCATTATTTGAAGAATAGGTGAAAACTTCTAATCAATCACGAGATAAATAAAAATACACAAGTTAATTTATTAAAAAAGTCGTTATTTTCCGGTCCATAGCGAACGGTGCATCATGTCACTTTTAGGTGTATCGAATATTTTTCATATATTGTCAAGATGGAAATATATTTAGAGACCTCGAATTATTAGAAAAAAATCATCCAGCTGACGTTTATCGACGTATGTTTTACATGTTTTACTATCACACAATGTACGCAATGTAATTTTTCTGCCTCACTTTCTAGGAGGATTAATGACAAGTTTTATTTAATAACAAAGCGGCTGATCCCAAACAGAAATTCTTCTGCAAAAATTACAGCTTCTATGTTAACATCTGAAGCACAAACAAAAAATAAACCTTCTAAATCCACCTTATATCTTTCTCCTGTCATTTAAATAGTCTCCTTAAAACATTAGTAAGATTCTATCTTCGGCCACTAATGTTGAGACCTTATCAAATATTATAATAGTAGCTTTCAAACGAGTCTGAGTCTTTCGAAATCGATTACGTCTCATAAAACATTGCATCTCTCGAACCGGAAATGTTCACCAAAACTGTTCCGAACGATGCGTCACTTATACTATTATATCTCCGAAACCGGAATTGACAACCATTTAGACTTGTAGAATTTGGCTCTGACATGTTTGAGAAAATTGAGCAATGAAAAAACAACGTTATGTCGCTTACGTCACTTATACCATTACAGCCGTTTGATCCTCGAACTTTATCCATAATTCAATAGTGGTAGCTTATTTTTTGATACAAATTGATTTGGGTAGTTCACAAAAACATGTTTCAGCACTTACGTCACATATTTGGTAACATTCCTCATACCAAATGTATCAGCAATAATACATTTGAACTTGATCTTTGATCACTTTCTGGAATAAATGTAAAAACAAAGACTTTGTATATCATTTCTTTTGTGGAATTTGATCTTTTATTTCAACAGATTTCGCAGCGTGGTCGAAATTTAGCCTTCGAACTTGATCAATAATCTCATAGAAACCTTCAAACAGGCCTAAACTTGACAAATCGGCTAGCCATTTCCAAAAAAGTGAGCGTTAAGAAAAAAGTGCGTTTCTTATGCCATTATATCTCCAGATTGTCATCGATTTAAACTTTGAGCTTGATCAATGGTTTTCAAACGAGCGGTAAAAAACAACGCATTTTGTAGGTTACGTCGGTAAAAATTATTGAAAGGTGCACACACAGACATTTTTAGATCTCGTTGAGCTGAGTCGAACGGTATATAACAGTAGAAGTCTGCGGGGTTTCAAAAGTCGGGTTTTCCAGTAATTCTGTTACCTTTCTATAGAGAAAGGCAAAACGTATATTTTGATGTATGCTAGTTAGGAGGACTGTGTAATCCGTTGATTCAAAGACGAGTAATCCACAAAAAACCGTGGTGACTCTATTTTTTTTTTTTTTTTTAATAACTATTTATTGGAATATGAGTTGAAAATTAAATTATTAAGATTTAAATTGGGTGTTCAGCCACAAGTGGTGACTTTTCAGCCCTGTTATATATATGATTTGGTTATTACCATGAAGACATCATTTCCTTCCGCAATTCTGAGATTTTTGTGTAGGGAAAATTCTAAACCTACTTGTATTGTGTAATGGGGAAAAGGAACTTATATACTAACTTACTAACTAATACAGAGAGCGAATCGATTCAATTGAAGATTGCATCGATTTTTGTCGGAATTTGCTTATAATATTATGTGACATTACATCTAATGGTTCTATATTTGTGAGTCTGTGTAACTCATTTGTACTAAACCAGGGAGGACGCTTCAGAATCATTTTCAGAATTTTATTCTGAATCCTTCGAAGCGTTTTCTTCCTGGTGGAACAACAGCTTGACCAAATTGGTACCGCATAAAGCATGGCTGGTCTGAAAATTTGTTTATAAATTAACAATTTGTTTTTTAGACAGAGCTTAGAATTTCTGTTTATAAGAGGATATAAACATTTAATATATTTATTACACTTTGCCTGGATTCCTTCCTTGAAAGTGAGTTTTTTGTCATACGTTAAACCTAAGTATTTAGCTTGATCAGACCATGTCAATTCCAAGCCATTCAATTTGAGAATGTGATTATTGTTTGGTTTAAGAAAAGAAGCTCTTGGCTTGTGAGGAAAGATAATTAATTGCGTTTTTGCTGCATTTGGTTTAATTTTCCATTTTGACAGATAATCACTGAAAATATTTAAACTTCTTTGTAGGCGACTGCTGATCACTCTTAGATTTCTACCTGTGGCTAACAGACTTGTGTCGTCACAGAATAACGATTTCTGACAACCAACGGGTAGATTTGGAAGATCAGAAGTGAAAATATTATACAAGATTGGAGCTACACTCGAACCCTGTGGAACACCGGCTCGTACGGGTAGCAATTCAGATTTACAATTCTGATAGCTAACCTGAAGAGTACGATCAGTTAAATAATTTTGAATCATTTTGATCAAATAAATAGGAAACTGGAAATCAGACATTTTTGCTATTAAACCTTTGTGCCAAACACTGTCGAATGCAACCGTGGTGACTCTACTAATGGGATGACTATTGGTACATTACCCCAGATATTCTTAAAGAAAATTGTAATTGACATTATTTCAACCCCACTCCTCGGTCACCAAAGGGAATCGTTCTGGTAACCTACAAAGCGTATGAAGTTAAGAACACTCTAGAAGTTATAGAATTACAATGAAAATTTTAAATTTGTCGAATGTCTTGACAAACCGCAACGATTATAAATACACTGTTTCTTTTTTCCTTCTTCTTAGTATATGCATCACATTCTTTCATCCGTTTGACCCCTTATTGTGTGGTTTTCGTAGTTTCTTGCAGCACGATAATATACACAAAGCTTTAACTGTAAACAAGTTAACCCTAGCGAAGCGGATTTCACGTGAATGATATACTCTAACCGTGTGCAGGCAGCTAATAAAGTTGGCCGCAAGAATAGGCTTTATACCGTTTGACAGCACTTAATGTGTGGGCAGCGATTGAAGTAATGGAATTACTTAATCTTACTTCGGACTACTCCACTAGGCATTTGAAGGCCGAAATTAGAAGGTGTGGAATAAAGCTAACAAACAATTTATTGTTCTGATGCACATGAATCGATAGCAAAAAAAAATCTTCAATTAGCGACAATTCATTTCCAATCACAGAAGACGAACATAGTAGTATGGAATATTTATATAGTACCCAATCAATGAAGAGTTAAATTTATTACAAGTATTCTACGTTTTTGATTTGAAACAGATATTTTCCATATCGTTTTATACCACAATGAACATATTTTTATATAAGATATCACTTATATTATTACATTGGATTGTGGTGCATATCAACTGTTGAAAACTGGATTCAATTTGTAAAATACCAGCAGTTTCAGCTCAAAGATGTTTCTTTGAATTTTTAATCGTACGAAAATAGTCGAACATCTATTTTCTACGCTCACAGTCGAATTCAGTTCAACCTAATGACATACCGGCATTTATCTTTACAAAGGAAAGCTCGCGATTAGAGGCCAGTATCTTTTTATCATTCACCCACTTTGGACTGTTTTACAACATAAGCCGGTAAGGGAGACAAAAAAATTATGATACCACTTGTGTTCACGACATATGCTGATGTCCTACGCGACAGAATCCAGTTTGATAGCCGCAGTAATATTCGAATTTGGAAATGAGCTTATATTTTAAAAGTTTGGCACCTACCCGGGACTATTTCGACGGTTGAAAAATATAACGAACCGAGCAGCAAAGATTTTTCATTCGTGTTTTAATCTATATTAATATATTCGGCCATAATTCATCCGACGGATTAAAGTCCGAAGTAAAAATTGTGTCGCACACGCTATGATCGGTGTTATTCGTTCACGCTTGTTTATACAAATACCTCTGTTGGCTCATCAGATATACGTAAGCCTACAGGTAAATATTATAAAGTCTGGTTTTAACGTATTATGGGTATATATGAACATTCAAATATATAGTGACGAAATTAGTTTTTTTGGAAGTTCTTGCATACCGATCAGACTATGACATAGAGCTTAAATCGAAAAAAATAAATTTTATGAGCCAACAGAAGCTAACAATGTAAACATGACTTCTTTTAAGGGATGTAATGAACTGTAGTTCATATTATGCATTGTAAATTGGCATTATGGTATTTTTTTAATTGTGTCATGCTAATAAGTTTTTAAAAAACTCCTTAATGGCTTCTTATAAATAGTTTCGTTTTACTAGAAGCCCATTTCGAGCTGACACCAAATCTCAATTAATCGGAAAAACATCTTAGTATCAGTTTAACGTCTCTGAATTTGTTAAACACAGAAAATGAGTGATAATCAATTGGGTTTATCATGAGAGACAAGATTATTTCGCACGTTTAAAATGATGTTTCTTCCAGCTTTCAAATCGAGTCAAAGCGATTAACAGAATGGAATAAGCATCACGTGAACACTTTCTGAAAACGAACAAAACCGAAGGAGATAGTCGTGGATCAAATGGCAGAAAAAATAGTGGAACGCAAATGAACGACACTGTATGCAACCCACACATGATTTTCGTTCGCCGTTCCCGTCAAAGGTGTGGTCAATTAGCTCGTAGTACCATAAATTAATATAATCTATCTACTTAGCTGGGGCATAGTAAGTTGTGTGTTGAATACAAAAGATTTGTTGGTGAGGATGCAATTTATTAAATTAATCCCTAGAAGAATCCTTTTTGTTGTAAGGCTGATACGAAAATGATAAGGGAGGGTTAAGATATATATATATATATATATATATATATATATATATATATATATATATATATATATATATATATATATATATATATATATATATATATATATATATATATATATATATATATATATATATATATATATATATATATATATATATATATATATATATATATGGCCCTTATTACGGGTATCACTACACGGTGAAAACCAAGTGAAGTGATTGTGACCCTTATTATCGGTATCACTTCACGGTGAAAATCGAGTGAAGTGAATTTAGGTCCTTAGCACGGAAGTCGCTTCAAAGACAAAAGTAATTATTTGGATGAACTTGATGTCACTATGAACATCACGCCACCAACATTTCGTTTAAAAAATGAGTTTTTTCCACTACAGTGATCACTTCACTATGCGTGATACTGGTAATAGGGTAATTCAAGTGAAGTGACATGTAAGTGAAGTGAATGTGAAAGTGGAAGTGAGAACGGTAATAAGGGCCTATATATGTACATATATATATATATATATATATATATATATATATATATATATATATATATATATATATATATATATATATATATATATATATATATATATATATATATATATATATATATATATATATTATATATATATATATATATTGCAATATATCATTGCAAGACTTCTCCATCTCCGGATTGAACGAGCAAAAAAGGTACCAAGGAATGATTTGATAATGAAGAATAAGAAACACTGTTAAATCTAGGATTCTACGGGTTCCCTGAAAAAGTCCGTGGGGGACGGGGGGGCTGAACCTTACTCTCCAGTTCCAGAAATCTCCTCGCAAGCACAAACGTCCTTATACCCAAACTGTATATATTATCAGCATAGAGTATAAATGTTAATGTAGCACTACACATCAGATTTCCACAAGCTTAGGTTCGTTTGAAAGCTACTAGGTCATTTATCAGGTTCGGATAGGTTATGACGAACGTTTGGGTTCATAATATGTGATCTTATATGTGACAATGTACACAATATTTGTGGCGAAAACTTCTTGATCCGAAAATATAATCGTATCAATATTTTAACGAGACTATTGAAATGGTCAGAGAGAGGTATTAACTTATTTTATTGCATATTTTAAGATTAACCCTTTAGTTAGTTCATAATTTAAAACTTTGTTCTTATCTTGAAATCGCATAGCTAAACGTAAATTAGTCTAATTACTTGAATGTAATTTCTCGATTGCAATAATGTCCAAAACTGAAAATTCTTTGAAAAGTTTCACCTTTGTTCATAAATTTTCTTGAACGAGTTGTTGTAAATTATGCATTCTATCGTTGAGTCATTTAGTTAATCTATGATTCCGTTATTTTTTTCACTCAACAAAATATGATGTGATATCAAATAACTCTATTTTTGATCTATTGTGAATTCTTTGAAATAATCGTGAATTATAAGTAATGAAATTTCATATATTCACCTATTCACCTATTAAAAGTTTAAGCATTGTAATCAAGCTTTTGACGTGAATACGTCTTATTTTACTACGGGGTGCCTTTTCAAAATTGACCCCTTGCGAGAGAGATTAGTTCTTAACCATCAATTTTTGATGACATTTTTAGTTTTAGTTGTATGACATAATCACAAATAATTCAAAATTAAAGTTTTCAGAACTGTTTGGTATCAACGAGCATCAAAGAGCAAATGTGTGATGAGTGTTTGCCTTTCTCATACCAGAGGCAATTTTTTTGATGTAGTAAGGGATATTTTATTTCTGCGTTACAGGTTGTAGGGGTCTATAAATGTTTCCAAAAGATAAACTCTGGCTCTATGTTCGGGGTTGGCATACGAACCCCGATATATCAGGCATCCATCATGATCCTTGCTTTCATGTATCTTCACTTTTTTATTCTAGCCAAACACAAAGTAAGTAAAAACTTTCGTGTACGATACGTCCGATATTAGAATTTACTGGGTGTTGAAATATGCACATCACAAGTAAAAATATTCAGTCTAGTAAACCATTCGCAGTACGAACTTCGTACTAAACGATCGAAAATAGAAGTTTATGTCATCACTAACGCATTCAAAAATAAGCAAGTGATGTGATGTGGAACAGATCTTCATACGAGTATGGGTGTCATTTCGGAATTTGCTTGCAAAAAGGAATGAATTTACTAATGAATATAATCGGTTCATGAACTCAGAATCTTCACTGATAGTTTGACAGGAAACATTGTGTTGTTCAAGAAATTCATAAACAACTGAGATTACTGAAAATTACGTAATCAATAAATCTTTGAAAATGCATTAAATGGGGCCGGATGCCAAGTACTAAAAATAAAAATATGTCGATGAATGAAACCTGAAGAACTATTTATAATATTTCCTATACTTTCGTTGTGTGTTATCATATTTGACATTTAACGAAATATTATTATTATATATCTTTTATTCAGCCTCAATTTCAAACTGTATTTATCACTCGCCGGAGTTGATATCGTACTTTTTAAAGGCACAGTTCGAGTTTCAGCAAGCCAATGTTATTCGTATTCACGTCAATCTCGCGGCTATGTCTCTGACACTATCCACCCACCTTTTTAAATTCAAAAGTGACCAAAGATACAATAAATGTTCTAATATTATCTGACGAATCACGAAAACAATTTGTTAACGAAGTATGTGATTCAATACACTCTAGTTCTATAAGAACTGCAATTGACACAATTTCAACACCTAATCTCGGCCATCAGATGACATCATTCTGGGGATTCATATAAATTTAGTAAAACTCTGGAAAGTTATGCATTTTAGTTTATGTAAACAATTTGTAATAACGTAATTCACTATAGTTAAACGAAAATCTTGAGCATCGGACTCGCCATAAGCCTCATCAAAAGACATCAGGGAATAACCCAGTCATAAATTTAGAAAAACGTATTCTTCTGTCGTCGATCGGTTGACCATAACAATAAAAATTTATCTGCTGATTTGAATCTCATCACTTCTACCCATTTGGTGTCTCGTGCGGTTGTCTCGATTGTGTGAATGCCGAAAGCAAAGAAAGCCACTTGATTAAACAAACTGACATCCATTTGTGAGTCCGAGCCGCATCGTGCCGACAGTCAATAGTAGCTTTATGACCCGCGGCGACGGGTGCTGTTTAGGAATCCCTTCGACCTCCTTCACCATGGGTGTAAATTTGAATAATGAAATTGATTTAGTAATTAGGAATCAATACAATATACGAACTGTAATGGCGAAATTGTTGAGTTAGTGATTCAAATTAACTATTAATACGATAACATTATTTTATAAAAAAAAGTGTTTGTGTAACAGTGTAACAGTGAGTTTGCATTATAATGTATATGACATATGACATTTACATTACTTTCATATTCATTCTCGTTATACTCTGCTATGAATATTCTTGGCATATTACAAATTTTGATAAATTGACATAGTTCTTCAGTATAATGAAGGATAAACATGTAATGCAGAGCACACCCCAGTCGGTATTCAGATTGTAAGGTGCTGGTCTCGCAAGCTAGTTGTCGTAGCTCAAAAGTAGAAGTGTTCTTGGTATCAGTAGGATTGTAGAAATAGCCATGGTTCTATACTCTTACGAATTGATTGTGAAACGAAGGTTCAGATTTTACACCGAAATGTAGCGTTAGGATTTAAATGAGCATATGTTATTCAACGTTTGTTGCATTTGTCTTAAAATGGGTCAAATAATTTCATAATAAAAATCTTAAATATATAACAAACTGTAGAAGACAATAAACAATGAAGTGGGTACTTCACCAAAATAATCTATAAAATTATTTACAAAAAACAAAACCAGATGGCAAAGTAATAATAATTTATGGTTAAATCAGTAATATCTGATATTCAACTGCTTACAATGTTTCTTCGGATTATATCGTAATAGTAAGTAATAATAAAATCGAATTCACAACTCATAGTCATTTTAAAAATTCAGAAGAAATATTGTTGTTAGTGGTAACAATACATGAACTCAAAGGAATTGTAATTTAAATCTACCAACCAAACGTATGTATAGATGGAATATTTTCTTATCGTTGGAAGGCTAAAATACATTTGTACATTTGTACATGCGGCTCGTTTGGATCGAAATAACTTGGTCGTCAAACAGGTTTTACTTCGTATTTGAACAATTCCAACGCAGAGAAACGGACGAACCGGGAGCATAATTTTATGTTCAAGGTTTAAAATGTATAAAAACTTATCGTTACGTTTCGTTAGCTAAAAGGAAATAAATTCGTTCGAAGATAAGTCCAAATGATTTCCTCGAAGTTACATGAAGTGTCACTCTTCCCAATACTATTCTGGCGTCCATGGGAATAAATCTCGTCGCAGTATCGCTGCCGTATCTTCTCAGTTAGACGAAGTGAAACGTACGATGGCCATATCATCAATTGTGAAGTGTGGCTAAGCCAAGACAAATGCTACGGCTATCAATGTGAAATTAAAATAAAGCGATCCAATTTATTATAGAGCGAAAATAATTTATCATTACGCTGATAAGGTGTTGTATAAATATACACATTTACGGCTGGGCGGGCTTCTCACAATCTGAGTTGTAGTATTAAGTGAACTGTGTTCAATTAAGTAAAATGGTTGTACATCGTATGCGTTGAAATGTTTTAGTATTAATCAATAGCGATCCATTTATCCTGGTCACCAGTAAATTAGAAAGTAAATTCACCGGAAAGCGGCGTCTCCTTCTGCTAAAAGGGTTGATGAGCGGTATTCGACCCATTGAACACCGTTTCTATACTGTATTTACTTCGGACGAGCATCATCTTATCAAAGGACTGTGTATGGATTTGAATAATAGCTTGCAGTAAATGATTTAAGATATATGTTTTGAATTTATCATGATTAAACTAATGAGTATCATTTCCACTACCTAGTTTGATATTATTCATTAGATCTCTGAGTGATTGAAATCTTTTTGAAGTGATTTATCGTGGTCTTCAAACTAGAATTGCATAGCGTATGTAAACCAATCGTGATAATTGTAAATTCTAATTGTATTCTAAAGCAAAGATGATCTCTGAGTTTGATTTCTGTATTTTTGTTTATTAATCATCATCATCAATAACCCATTCAAATCCCAAAGAGCTAAATAATGAAAATTCTCGTAGAACCAACCAATCACAAAATTACGATTTTGAAATTGTTGTTTCTTGCAACTCAGACAGTTGTTACCTAATGCTGTACGTCGCACAGTGGTTCGAATCAATAAAAACGTTGCTTTTTAAGAAATTATTTACAAATATATACCGCCTTCATGGCCTACTTTGACAAAAAAATATAACCATATTTTTTTTCTGAAGAGATAGAATTTTTTTTCTTCTACATAGTTTTAGAACTAATGAAAATAATTTGCTTTATCAAATATACCAAAAGTCCAGGTCGCACCGTTTCGGATATACAAAGCGTTTTTATGTCAACCTCCTTAAAATCAGATTTTTATTCATAGCTTGTTTGGAGTTATTTTTTATGCATAATTTGTTTGGAATAATTGAAGATAATAAAAAATCTTATATATTTGTTGAAGGTAGTGCATAAGTTTGTTGTTTCCTGGCTAAGTTATACAACATTTTTCCTTTTTTTACCGAAGATAAAACCTTACACCGAAGCGAAAAGTGCAACTTTATGCAGCTGATTTTAAAAAAATTTTTTGGAAAAGATATGTTCAATACTGTAAACAAAAGTTAGTTTTAGTTATTGAATTATGACAACCCCCTTAAAACTAGTTTTCTAATCATAACTTGTTACAAATTATTTTTTATACATACTTTGTTTGAAATAATTGTAGAAAATATAAAACCCCATAATTTTGTAGAATGTAATGCATAGGTTTATTCTTTTCTGGAAAAGTTATACATCATGTTACCTAATTTTACCTAGTAAACCTTGTACTGAAGCTAAATATGAAACTTAATTCAGCAAACTTTTACAATACTTATAAGAAAATATATTCATAATCCAATTTATTTTCCAATGAGAATATCCTGAGCACTATTCGTGTGACTCATTTTCACTATGGCCATGCTGAAACCATGAATGGTTAAGAAACGGAGGGCGTCACGCGTCTGCTATTTCTGTAACTCACTTTTGCAGTGAGCGTAGAGATGGGCAATTCACTCTTGAGCTATTCCAGTGAATCGAATTTTTAAAGTGAGCAGATAGCTTTTTAAAAAAACCGCAGCTTCACAGATTAATCTGTGTTTCACAAATTTTCAACCTTTTGCACAGAAATAAAAAATGGCACAGATTTTCAAAGATTTCTGAAAATGGTCACAGATTCTGAAATTGATCACACATTTTTGAAATTGATCACAGTTTAGCACCAAAAATTCCAGAACAGTAGGAAATAGTGAGGCTTTTTTTATTGCTTACCAAAATGATTCCGATCAGCTGTTATGGAAACGAAGAAACGTGCACAGATTTTGCACAGACAGGTTTTTGGCTTGATCACAGATTTTTGAAAAAAAAATGACCTGCCATCCCTACTAGTAAGGTGGAAAAAAGCTACGAGCTGAACGGATCTTCGACTTTTGAAGAGCGAGTTATAAATGAGAAGAAATGTGTTCATGAGCTATTGTTCGTTCTTCCAAATGTGTATCTATCCTTCTTTAACAAATTAAATGAGCCATTGTCAATAAGAAATCTTACCTCTCACTCAGTAGGCTAAGGTACATTCAGATATGCCACTTTTGCAGATATTCTCAAATATGACATAATAATAATTCGCAGGCAAGTTAGTTCGCATAGCATTGTTCTTTGAGCATCAAACCTTCAGTTCAATCTAAATGAGCTGATGAGCAGATACATTGAATCTATTCCCTTTAGTGAGCTGATCGTTTCGGAGCTGCTCACCGGTATGAGCTGCTTCGCACATCTCTAAGTGAGCGTCGCACGATCAACATATCGTCTTAAAAAACGTGTTGCTTCGCGATAACTCAATTTATTTACACGTTCTAAAATATACATCTCTTCGTAAAGGTTTGCACTTTTACAACACTTTTTCATATTTTGTTTGGAGAACATTTTTCCATTTTTTTATTATGTGTTGAACTTTTGATAATTTTTCGGATTTTCAATATTGCACCGAGTTCCACTTAGATTTTTTCTAATATTGTTAATTGTCAAAAAGTCAACAAAATAAAAATCACAGCAATTTACTTAAGTATATATATATATATATATATATATATATATATATATATATATATATATATATATATATATATATATATATATATATATATATATATATATATATATATATATATATATATATATATATATATCGTTTGCATTTACTTAAGTTGCGCGTGCAACTTACTTACAGATACTTAGGTAATAGAGGTAGATAAAACCAAAAAAAATAGAGGTAAGAGGTAGATAAACCAAAAATGAAGTGAATATATCTCAAAAAATAATATTTTTACATTGTTTATATCTCCAGCAAAAATACTTCAAATGTTTTCTTCTTCAAAATAAGATAGAAAAAAAATTTTTGTCAAAAAAAAAATTAATTCGAAATTAGTACAACCCCCTTAACAAAAATTAAGGTGCCACTTTCAAAAGAAGTGTAATATAATCTAGTAAAACTTCTTCGAAGACACGTTAGCTCTTAAAAATCAGTGAAAGTCAGTACAGACTTTTGACCGTCTTCTTCCAGTTTTTGACCACTGTGCGTCGTTTCAAAATGTGAACAGTGAGACGGAAAAACAAAAATCTCTTTGGCAACGTTTCAAGCCTTATTTTCCAAAGTGCAACGTCACGTAACGTCGTTTAAAGTTACTTTTCTCTGCAGGTAAATTAAATGACAATTTCAATTGTCCTGACTCAATATTTCCATTAAATTTAAATGCAAGTATTATGTTCTGAAACACTGGTCTAACCAAAGTCATCCGACGATCGATTGCGGTCGAGTGAATATTAATTACATTACAATTATAATTATATCGGATTTTCAAAGTTCATTTTAGAGCGGTCAGGAAAATAAACGGAATCCTTAGAGAAACAATTCCCTTTAATTCCACTAATTAGAATATATTTACTATTTCGTTACTAATGTAATGAACAGCAACAAACACAATTACAAGTATTTCGGTCTACGGTCTAGCAATTATAATTGTATCAGTCTTGACTTGAAAGGTGAGTGCGGTATGATTTAGGCTGTTACTGTCGAAGGAAGATTCCCAACTCCCGAGAGATCGGATTTTTGTAAAATAAAAATAAATCTGTTTGAAATATTCGAAAAAATCGCATATGCAACCATCAACTAGTATAACCTACAGAGTGTAACAGTTCTTAGATTGGTAAGGCCATCTCTGAGAAAACGAAGTAAGTTCCACTACTTCCGAAAACGGTATAACTTCCGAAACCGGTATAATCGAAATCGGTCCGAGAAAAGTGATTGGGATCCATTTTTGAGTTTATAGTAACAATCTCCGGTCGTTAATCGAAAACCGGAAATCAGAAAAGCCGATATTAATTGGTTTGCCCGTCTACTGACAATGACTATCGATGGCAATAGTTTTGAGATCTTCACCCTGTAATTTTGCAACCGGATGTCGGATGCGGATAAAATTCATGAATTCAATATGGAACCTTTTAGACCTTTCATTTGAAGATAACATTGTGAAAATCGGTCAATCCATCGCTGGGAAAAGTAAGTGAGATCCATTTTGAAATATATGACCACTATTTCCAGAATCGGAAACCGGGAACCAGAATAGCCGGAATCTGTTTGTTGTATTTGTCTACTGATAATTGCATCCGATTTTAATAGTCTCGAGGCCAGCACAGAAATTTTTTTTCCGTTTCGCTAATTTAAGTGACGGTATCAAATTTTTATCACACTTCACACTATAATTCCGAAACCGGAAGTCGCATCCGAATTTAGAGTTTTGTATAGGACTATGAGACCTTTCATTTGAATCTAATTTTGATCACATCGATCACGTCATCTCTGAGAAAAGTGAGGAAATAATTTGCAATTGTATTTTTTACACTAATCACACTGTAATTCCGGAATTAGGAGTCGGATCAAAATGAAATTCAGGAGTTTTATATAAAACAATTATACCTTTCATTTGAGTCTAAGTATGTGAGAATCGGTTCAGCCCTTTCTGAGAAAAATTACTGCACTTATTTTCACAATTTTTTGCACATTCGGAAGTCGGATTCGAATTAAATTCAGAAACTATGTATGGCTACAAGATCTATCATTTGAACCTAAGTTCATAAAAATAGGTTTATCTCCGAGAAAAGTGAGGGCAAAAAACAGTTGCATACATACATACACTTTCATACACACACATACAAGCATTTTGCGTACTTGAACCGAGTTGAATAGTATATAACACTGGGCCTTCCGTTCAAAAGTCGGGTTTCACAGTAATTGTATAACCTTTCTATATGAGGAAGGTCAAATGAAATTGCTGCATTGATTCACTAGATCAAAATTTACAAGAATTGGGAATGCCTTAACAATATCATTCGAGGAGGCGGGCACCAGTCCGGTCGTAGTCTACCTTTGAGCAAAGCAAAGTCTTGGCATTACATTCCTTTTGTGGAATTTGGCCTTTTTGTTTCAACAGACTTCGCAGCCGATTCTTAGTGTGCATGGCTAGTACTATGGATCCTACTGACACTAAGAAGCCTTCCAGGTCGGGGCTCGAACTTACGACCTCTGAGTCAATTCCCGATTCCACACATAGGATTAGATTGTTTTTCTGTCCCGAAAGGGAAAAGAACACGAGTTAAAAGACATAAAAATTATTTAATGAAAAAAAAAAGAATTGAAAGCATGGCATGTTGGATTTTGTTGAAGAATAGTTAATTGGTTTGATGGTTATCGAAATTTTCTTGCTAACCGAGATTAATGAGTGCCTTTTCCTCATGGCATTTTTGCTTAAATTGCATTTCGCCGGTACAGTGCTACACCAAGGGATTAATAAACGAACAAAAAGGATGTAAACATAAACAGTAATCAGGCCCTGTCTCCTGAACTGGAAAAGGTCTGGGTATGGAATTCCACATCTGGGAATGCGGTTTCTCATCACTTTGCTTAAAAATCTAACCTTAACACTATTCTACCGCCCCTCACAGTAACCCTTGACTACGATAAACGATTCCGAAGCCGGTGAACATAAGAGTGCAACACCAGATGTATCAGTGTAGAAAAAAGTGTGGCAAAAGTGTAGAGCAATTGGTGAAAACGAGCGGTTTCATTGTAATTTTCGCTACACAGGTGTAATGTAATGTAAAAACGAAACGCTAATAGCTGGAGTGCGAGCGTCACGCGAAGCGTCAAGACGCGTTTGCAATCTAGTAATATTTGACCAACGCAAACCTGTCAGAGTGAATGTGATTCTTTATCAGTACAAGGTATTGAATTGCTTTACTTCGCTTTGTGTTTTATGCCCACTCTTTTTGCGCTCATTGCGTGTAAATATCGGTTTTTGTATCCTGTCGACAGATGACAGTAATAGCATCTCTCCTTCAAGAAAATGAGAATAATATTCTTTTTGAACCAAGAAACCGCTACAAGTTTCATATTGGAGTTTTTGACAATAGGTTTTCGGAATTCGAAACCGGAGACCGTCATAGTCGTACTAAATTTTAACGATCATCAGATTTCAAATAATTTTAAATCTGCTTTGAAAATTTATTTTTGGAAGAAGAAGAAGAAAATAAAACAGATGTAATGAAAATAAAACAGAAAAGGGTCGCATGATAGATAAAACGAAACAGGTCGTATTACGTGTGTGACAATGAAGTCCAAGTAATGTTACGAATACCTAGCTTATCATACTAATAAATGTTAAATAATGATTTCATATCGGTTACAGTATTCGTTGTGATTTAACGAAGAAAAACAAATACAGTGGCGATTGAAAGTTTCTGTACATTTTCCCGCACATATTACACCGATAAGTAGAGAAAAATTTCTCAATGCCTATCATTATGATAAAAACGTGCTTAATCCTAGCAGTGAGATGATACCTTTTTTTTATCAATCCGCCTCTGTTTTTTGCATGAATATTCTTTGGTGTTTCAGTTTTCATGACATTATTTTAATGACCGTCGTTTTAAGCTGCAATTTGACATTTTATTCACTCATTACTCTATCTATAAGTGGGACAATCGATTAAACATTCCATGATATGTCGAAGTAAGTTCCACTTTAGAGTTTTCGGTAATTTAAGGTACTTCTAGAGCCGGTATTCAGGAACCAGCATAACCCAAACCGATTCGTATGGCCATATGACGAATAAATTGCAATAGTTTTGAGTCCAACTTTCAAGCTTTTCGGGATTATCATCTTCTATATCGGTTTGAATTTTAAAAATTCATCCACCTGTAATTCCAGAATCGGAAGACAGCATTGGATAAAATTAATTAATTTTGTGTGGGACTATAAGTTTATTTTAATTTGAATTTTTGATTCTGAAATTCGATTTGGCTTTATTTGAGAAATTTTGTTTAGGAGCATACTAATTTTCAAATGAATCTGAGTTTGTAGAAAACGGTTGAATCATCTTCGAAAAAAAGGTAAAAAATTGAGTGAAATTATTTGTCACATTTGCTGATCTCGACGAACTGATTCGAATGGTATATGGGTGTTATGTTCTTCCAGCATTCATTGCTATAAGCAGTTTAAATCCATATAATTAAGAAAATGTTCTGAATTCGGAAGTACTGCCATATTTTCAATATGTCATATTCGAACGATTATGTTGCCAAAAACGAACCGTGCTAAAATCGGTCCGAGGCAAAATGTCATGAAAAAGGATGCTGTAGACAGTCTTTTTGGTACTTAGAAACAATTGTATGTAACAGTATAAAAATCGTGTTTTACGTTGCTCTCAAGCATTTCTTTGCCATACAGCGCTCAGAACTTCTACTGCTGGAATATGGGGGAAAAGTCGCTTACACAAAAATTTCGATATCTCCGTTAAAAATGGACAGATTTTAACAATCTATGGCTTGTTGGATAGCTATTACCGCGCGGAATCTAAGTGCGAAAACATATTCTGTTTTCAAGGTCAATTGTGACAGATACTGTCAAAAAACTGAAAATTTTTACATAAAGCTTCGTATAACTCAAAAAGTGAACATCCGATCTCAAAACCATTCAATAGCGTTTTGGGTGACGGGGAGACCTTTCATTTGCAACTAGTTTGATCAAAATCGGTCCAGCCATCTCTGAGATCTCGACCTCTTTGTTGCCAACACACATACACACACACACACACACACACACACACACACACACACACACACACACACACACACACACACACACTCGGACATTTGCTCAGTTCGTCGAGCTTAATCGATTGGTATATGCCATTCGGCCCTCCGGGCCTCGGCAATTTTTTCTAAAGTTTGAGCGATTTCTATACCTATTTTATATATATATATATATATATATTATATATATATATATATATATATATATATATATATATATATATATATATATATATATATATATATATATATATATATATATATATATAAGGTAAAAAAGGCTACCATTATGATCAGCGAATGGAATATTCACCAGATTAAAAAAAATCTATACACGCACATACATACATACACTGACATTAGCTCATTTCTCGGCGAACCCCCCACAAATCGTTGCTTTTGATGGACAAGAGTCCTGATAACATTTTTCAATCCATTGTTTCGCTTGCACGGTGTTTTTACCTATTAAAAAAAAACAATGTTTTATCGAAACACGAAACTTGTTTTTTTTCCATTTTTAAACAAACTACAAAACGACTTTACTCCAACCTCGATAACTTAGCTGTTTCTGGTCGGATCGACTTAAAATTTTGACCCGTTTCAAGCAAAGGATAGTACTCTAGAAAGACGTGGTTACTGGTTTACTACGAGCGCCATCTCTGCTTTAGTCTCGGGACTTATTGATCCATGTGTTACTTTTTCAGGTAAATTATTTACTTTTTTATTACTCATTTGCTAAGTTAACTTACTTGAATAAATGGGTAGGGACTGATGCTGTTCATCCATTAGGATGAAATAAAAATTTTAGTACTTAAGGGGTGGGTAGGGTCTAACGTTTGAAAAATCATTTAATATTTTCTTTGTATTTTCACATAGTAAAACATTTCAAGAATATTCTTTATCTTTGCTTATCTCATACTGCGAATCGACTTAAAAACTATTTCGACTTAGAAACTTGACAAAACATCCTTGAAATGTTGCATTATAACAAATAATAAAAGAAAAAAAAAATTTTTTTGAAAATGTTAGACCCTAACCCTTGAGCCCTTGAGTAATAAATTGTTTCCATTGATTCTATAGGCAAAAAACTTTAAATGCGTTTTTCTCGAAAGCAGGTTTTGAATGTCCGTGTCCATCTTCATTCAAAAACTACTGAACCAATTTTATTTCAAACTTTACACACACATCCTACATGTAAAAAAACCAGAACCCAACGTTTTCCTTTCCGACAAAATAACATCATTAGTCAAGTTAGCTATATTATTTTGCTTGGTTATTGGCCTATAATCAACGGATTGCGCTGTAATCGGTCGGTACATCAGTTCTAAGAAGCAATATTCAGCAATAACATATTTCGCCTACTTCGCCTATGTCTCTATCCAGCCCTGACAATATTACAGCATAGAAGAATGTGCAATATTTCTGTTACGTTGTGGTGGTAAATATTAAATGTAGTTGCAAATATTTATTGTACTGTTGATTGGCAATCAAAATGCAATAAAGTGTATTGCACTATTCTACTCACCAGCAAATCATGTGTAACATTTTAGTATACAAATATGTGTTCAAACATGCGCAGGGCCAAATTTTTTTATCAATTCAACTAAGCACGACAAACTTGCTAAAATACAATAATGATAATTTGAAATTGTCCCAATGAAAAACTAGGATACGCAAAGTAAAATGTGTGGTTTAATCGAAATGCTAATGAAAAAAGAACATTTTTTGGACCACCTATTAAACATTCTTTCAACAGGCAACTCAGCAGTTTTGCATGCAGATAGGTAGCATGATATGAACCTTTTTTGGTACCCTTTTATGAACGCATTACCGGGTTGATCTGTGTTTATAAAACATGGGTAGTTTCTTCATAGGTGACTATAATGTGGAAAAGCATAAACCGAAAAGAGTAGCAGGATAAAATTAATATAAACGAGTGCACGGCTGTTTGTGCTTACCTTTATCTGTGCGCCCAGATATTTAAACAGCTGTATATGCAAAAGTTTAATGAGCATATAGAGACTAAGACGAGAAGGCTGAATAAGCTAATTGAATTAACTAAAATGCTGTGTGATTGGTGTGTCTGTGACCATTGGCGTATATAGGATAAATTGCGTTCGGGGTAAAATATTACTTTCGCCCTCCTTCGTAAAGCGTGATCGGTTAATGAGCAATAAAAGACGGCTACTATAGGATCCGAGCACGACAAAAAGTAGTGCCATTAGTGTCGAATAGGCGAAATAATCCTGCCATAGCATTGCACTGTTAGCATTCGTTTACGCTAAATAAAATAATCGGAAACAGTTCAGTTTGTTGTATTTTCAATATACGTGGAGAAAGTTAGCACGATCATGAAATGTTTTGTTTTAACATAAGTTGCTGTTTACATACCATCAACATATGGTTTCGTGTTTTGCCTACGTTTAATAATCACTCTGCACTCTCCGTTCCCTTTAAAAATATTATGTTGTACCCTATCACTAACAATTTTGGAACTTTGCGCCTCTAGTGCCATATTTAGGATTTCGTGATAATAACAAAATGATATGTGAATTTTTCACCTGGTGTCAGTAATGTATCACAATACTGAAAAAAAAATATAAAAGGTAATAATATAATATAAAAACAGAAAATGATGCGGTATTATTTATTTTTTATAAAACGAATAATCCGCATCCGAATAGTTCTTGTCTCGGGAATAAAAAATCTGACTACATAGAGTTGCATTGATTCAAGGCTTTAGTCTTTTTCGAAGCTACATAAATCACTAACAGTATTTTCTAAGGATAATAATTAGTCAGCCTGTTCAAAGACTATTTATCCAAAGAGTGATATTCCAAATTAGTCGTTTCAAGGTCAATGAATAAATCAACCTTTTTAAGGTTATTTATCCAAAGAATCATTCTCCGAAGTCATTTACCTTTTTCAATACTAACACTAAGTCAATCTTTATTAAGGCTACCACAAAATCAATTTTTCTCAAGCGATAATCAAAGTTAAAAATACACCCGGGGCTAAATAAACGATATATAACAACAACAAAATTACAAGGATGAGGCCCACAGGGTTGTTCGAGTTATTGATGTGAAACAAGGTAACCAAAATTGTGAATGATCGATATTTTTCAATCAAACAGTTCAATCAATCGTCATACTACTTCATTTTGAATGCGCAATTACACAAGAGTCTTTTTAGATCGATCCTTATTTGGAACCAACATCGAATACGCGAACCAAGAACATAGACTCTGTTTGCCTTGATATGTATTTGCCTTATATCCGATGAAATTATATCAATAGCCCAATATGCAATGGTGTGCTCACTAGTGTTATGGATTTCGATAGTTAAGCTTTTCGTCGTCAAGTTTGTGGTCAAGTTCTGCATGCATGCCGTATTTTATAGCGTTAAATTTCTCTTTTGAATGTGTAACATAGTGATTTGTGATAGGGATAATTCTGCGATTTCGGTTGAAGCGATAAACCTTTTCTCAATGTAAACCGAGTTGTAACAAAAATTGCTGCACATCACTACTCACAACTAATGGGCAGCGTTCACGATTTAATATCACACCAATTTTGGTGTCGTTCTTAAGGGTGTAATATTACACGAAAAGATGCATAATTTCATTTCATAATCATATACAGTATTCAGTTAAGGTGATGTATTATACTCAATACGTTGTTTTGATGTAATAGCGTGTGATTTATCTGCAATATTTATTGAAAACAAAAACTTATTGCATTTGATGTTCAGTACGTCTAAATTATTTTCCCATGATAATAAAATTCTTTTTTTTGCTGTGTACCGGGGAAGTCCCGTTAATGTTGACGCAAGCTGGCAGTTTCCCTTGTTTATTGTAAGAAAGTAAGAGATTTTGGAATACATTTTCTCATAATCTTGTCGGTTTATCTACAATACAGGAGATAGTGTTTTGGGTCAAAGTGGAAGTAATTTTCACAATTTGAGAGTCGCGATGAGTATCAAAAAATCGTAATGTTCGGGACTCAACGCAATCGGGGTGCTTTCAAATGGCATGACATATTAGTGGTCATATGGCTGATATAATTAATTGAAAGAAGAGGAAGTTGTTACGTTTTCGAATGATGAGTGCGATCTCATGTGAATTGCGTGAAGTTTAAAAAAAAGAAAAAAAAATATACAGAAAACCTGAGAAAAGGAAAAATGTGTCTTATTTTTATCAAGATATTCGTTCATTAACACACACTTCAAAGTAGAGAAATTATCGAAATTATTGCTGTCGGAAGCTTAATATAGGAAACGAAATCAAGTGAAATTCACAGCTGACTTAAAACCAATTCAATAATATATTAAATTAGCACATTTGTACCAAAACAAAATGAAGATAAAAAGACAATTTTTCCTTTAATTAGGGGACTTTTTTCATAAAGTAATCAATATGCAGTAGTTTTTTTCGCCATAGCATCCACCATATGCAGTACTTTAAACCTAAAAAATTTCGAATACAGGCACAACGGTTTGTTTGTATCGGTACATCATTCCTATTCAAAGTAAGATAGCTGGCTATTGGTTGAACTCATGGAAGAGGAAGAAGGCAAAGATCAAATAAAGTTTAATTTGAAACTCCAATAATCTTAATGAAATGATAAAGAAGTTTCATGTATGGAAAGTCACAACAAGCAAGAATGTCGCGAACTGGGACGTTGGATAGTCTACCTTGGGTACGCAAAGAATTTATTAGTAGAGACGTGACATCACGATACTCCTCGCATGTCCAAACGACATGATCAAAATCGCGATAACCTTCACCACAAGCACAATGATTAGTCTCGGATACGCAGGTGTGCGTCTAACATGTAGTTATTGGACATGAGTCTGGACATCACACAGATGAAATCCCTACTCACGTTCAGCCCCCTGAATCATGCAATTGTCGATATTTTAGTAATAATTGACTTGGCAAGTGTCCTTGGCGAGACGCGCTATAGTGTTCAAGAGAACCACATTTGGCTAAATTATCGGTTTTTTCATTGCCTGGAATGGAGTAATGAGCTGAGACCCAGACTATAGTCATATGATTATTATTATTATTCAATATGTTGTTCAGATACTGTCTTATTTTACCCAAGAAAAACAATTCATTCTGGTCAGTCATGTTTGAGGGAATGGCTTCAATTGCGCTCAGACTATCTATGAAGAGGAAAAAATGATTTGGAGATTATGTGTCGATTACTCTCAAGCTATATGAGCTGCTGCTAACTCTGCTCTGGCTCTTGAAGCCTAAATCAGACCAAAACATTATTTTTGAACATACCAATCCCAGTAGCTTCATCAATTCGTGATCCGTCCGTGTAAAATATTTTCTCAGGATCAATATACCTAAACTTACTTGAAAATAATTTTGATTTTTCTATGGAGCGTAGGTAATCCGGGATTTCACGCACTTTGCACTGCATGGATGTGTCGAAGAATAAAGTTGAGTCCGCGACATTTAGGATGCTGTCACTAATGGGAATATTTTTTAAGGGTTGATCTCCTGTGACATCTATCTGTGGCATATATTTTATTTGAGATTGCAGCTCGATAAGCCTTCAGAAGTTTTTAATAACCAGGGGATTCAGTACCTCACATCTTATTAGCAGATGAGAGAGAATTTTTTGTCCACGCTTGCCGGGAGATACCATTAATTTATAATTTATAATAATAATTATATATATATATATATATATATATATATATATATATATATATATATATATATATATATATATATATATATATATATATATATATATATATATATATATATATATATATATATATCAGGTGTACAACTTCCGCCGTTTTCCCATAGGTGGCTGTACCTGCTGAGGCTGGTTAAAATACATAGATGATAATGCCTTTAAAGTGAGTGTGTACTGTGCCTAACGAATTGTCATCGCAGTTTCGGTGACAGTTGTTCTTGTTTTCGTATTATTCACGCTCGCTATTTGCGGGAAGTTTTACTTTTCTGTTACAATTAGAAAAAATGCAACTGAAGCGCATCGAATGCTTTCAGAAACTTACGGTGATGCTGCTCTGTGTAAAAGAACGTGTCGGGATTGGTTTCAACGTTTTAAAAATGGTGATTTCGATGTCGAAGACAAACATGATGGTGCTTGATGAAGAGCTCTTAAAATCGAGTGAAACCATCACAGGAGATCGCTACCGAACGCAACTGATGCGCCTTAGTCGCGCGCTAAAAGAAAAGCGGCCACAGTATCAAGAATCGAAAACTAAATATCGCTGAAACTGAAATAAGTTTATTTCGTTATCGACAATCCAAATTTGCAAACCTGATTAATTTATGTGAAATGGACACTTTCATATTCGAACGATTAGTATTCGATTTTTGGTAGTTAGGAACAATTGTATGTAACGGTATAAAAAACCGTGTTTCACGTAACTCTTAAGCATTTCTTTGTCATACAGCGTCCAAAACTCCTACTACTGAAATTAGGCTAAAAGTCGCTCACACAAAAATATCGACATCTCCGTTAAAAATTGACGAATTTCAACAATTTATGGCTTGTTGGATAGCTATTTTTGTGAGTAATTTAAGTTTAAAAACATATTTTTTTTTCAAGGTCAATTGTGACAGATATTGTCAAAAACTGAAAATTTTGACACACAATTTCGCATAACTCAAAAAGTATACATCCGATCTCAAAATCTTGCAATAGCCTTCAAAGTGACAGGGAGACCTTCCATTTGCGACTAGTTTGATCAAAATCGGTCCAGTCATTTCTGAGATCTCGACCTCTTGTTAACAACACACATACAGACACACACACGGACATTTTCTCAGTTCGTCGAGCCGTATAGATTGGTATATGACACTCGGCCCTCCGGGCCTCGGAAATATTTTCTAAAATTTGAGCAAATTCTATATCTATTTTTTATATTAATAAAAAAAGGTAAAACATCGAATCTAAGATGTTTGAGTTGGTTTTTAAACTCCCCCTTCAATTCTACTTAACCAGGAATAAGACACCAGTACCCTGGGCCCGTAACGTATAGGCGTTAGCGTCTCAAACCAGGTGACGTTGAAAATCCCCAAGATCCTCGACCTGGAAAAATTCTTAGTGTTTTGTACGCTAAAAATGGTCAAATTCCACAAAAGCCATTAAAGCCTTAGACTTTGCTCTTAACAATAGCTCTTCAAAACGCACTAACCTCATATCTTTGATTATTTACGTTTAGAGGTTACTTTTATATGAAATTTGAAGTCAAAGTCACTCCTTCCGTGATTTTCGGAATCGGATACTGAGGACCGACATAACTCAAGTGAGTTTTTTCGGCCATCAACTGGCTAGATCTATAGATTTAAAAAGTTTTAAATCTGATTTAAATCTATTTTCTGTAGGTTACCTTTATGACATCTTCGATTTTTGAACCAGACGTCAGATCCAAATAAAAAAATCCTATACAAATGAATACAATCATAAGATGTTTTATTGGAATCTAATTACAAATATGACTAATGTTTGTTTGGTCATAATACATCTTCTTCAGACAAAGTCTAGAAATTGATTTCATTTGAACCCAATTTTGTGAAACTCGGCTCAGCAATGTTCGGAAAAAATGTGTGACATTTTTTAAATTTTGGAAACACATATTGACCTGTAATTCAGAAACCGAAAGTCGAGTCCGGATTTAAGTCTGCAGCTTACGGGACTTTGAAATCGTTGATTCGAACTTGTGTAGGTGAAAATAGGTTCAATAATCTCCGAGTGAATTGAGTGACATACACGCGCATACACACACATACAGACATTCTGCGATCACACCGATCGTCGAAAAACAATCCGACGTTAATTTTGACACCGAATAGAAAAACAATCCGACGTTAATTTTGCCAAAAATAAATCAGTGTTTGAAGTTTTTTCGGTATTCTAGAAGTGATACTTTGAAAAATTATAAGAAACAAGACAAAAAACTACAGTGTGTATGCTTCAATTTGAGCTGAATAAATGGAATTAATTTAAAAATTATGCCAAATGTTACGAAAATGATTGTAACTGAATCGGTTGGCCCTCAGAGCTTGTGCTGAATTCGGGTAGAATGAAATGTAGAATGAACTGATAGTTGAACGGTGAATGGAATGGTTTCAGCAGGTGGTTTGTATTTTGGAACAGCCCATTCGGCATTAGAAATCCGCACAAGTACTTACATCCAAGTCGGCACTCCTTGTCCGTAATTATGTCCGTAGCCGCAATGTATGGAAACGATTACAAAGAGAGCAAGAATAATCCCAAGATTCATCTGCATGCTTGTAGAGGCCATTTTCGTTTCACTTTGATTGCCGGTTTTCACTTTTCTTATTCCTTTTTAGCTCTTGAAACTGTACGAAAATTTACCACCTTTAAGGTGTTTTTTTCTGCCGAACATTAAGCCAACATTATAATTACATTCCAACTTCACTCGGCCTTACTTGTTTCTTTTGCTCCGAAGGCATGTTGTTGTTAAAAATGCACATGAACTTGATTGAAATATGGATAATTTCTTTTAATTCATTATTTCTTGATCTTTATATTTTTCTTCCCTTTTGATACATTTTATTCCGGCAAATCCAACACTGATCATTAAAAGCACTTTACCACAAGTAAATTAATAAGACCAGAAACAGCACAAACAAAACGCTAAACACCGCCTGACTGTATGTGGATGATGCGGTTGGCAGTGTTTGTATTTATGCAGACAACCACGAACGCACTCTATCTTCGCGATCTTTCGTTTATGTGGTGTAAAGTTGAGCCATGACCAGACACAGCGGCGAAGGAAATAAGCTTCGCATAAGAAGGCTGCAGGCTGCAATACGACGACGAACACGATGGCTTAGGGAGCTTAACTACACTCGTTCTCCTCGCTGGCAGCTGCACGGATTCATGGGCTCAACGGTATTTCTTCATACAATTACCAGCGACGCTTTAGGCCGTCGTAATTAATTGTATGCATTTACTTAATTCGATTTATTCATTTTGCACACGTTCTTAAGTGACTTTTCACATTATGCGCTTCTTTCTGGTGGCAGATTTTGCCTTTTTGTTAAATACAATGAAATTGTTTCCTTGCTTCCACCTCACTTATAGATTTGTTATAAGATTGCTTTCGGAACTGGTTTCGCTTCAATGAATTTTCCAATATCGACAACACTCATCTAAATCTATGAAATTGAAATTTCCATAAGAACGATGGTTATTTTAACAGCACGGCGGAACGATTGATTTCGGCAAAGTTTCTATTCATCAAAAAGCGCGCGCGAAATGATGCGATGGTTGATGTTCCACTTCCATGCACGCCATTCACAGTGAATTTTATTCATTTAGATGCCCCTTCTTTATACACCTGCACATATTCTTCCACAATTCTCCTTCTGCTAAACTTTTATAGCGCTTCAAATCAACATGTTATTATTTTGATTTGACTCCTTCATTTTTCATTCGCCTTGCCATCGCACTCTCTTTGATTTTTGAACATGAATAAACCGCCGACGTAGGAAACGAGATGAAAGTTAATGTTTTATTTTTATCTCACATTATGCGCTCACTATGATCGGAATACATTCACTGACCCTTGTCCTGTATAGAAACCGACCCAAAAGGGCACCGCAAATACACAAATTACTGATCACTGTGACACACGCCAGTCCAGGACCACCTAACATAAGAAACGTGATGCGGAACAAACTCACTAATCCGCTCTGTTCTCGACGATGCTCTGCTACAAACTGAACGAGAGAGCTGTATAAAATGCATGGATTTGTTATGAAGCGTACATATTGGAAGCATAATTCATCCCCACCATCTGCAGGCAGCATGAGAGCACGCTCAAAGAGAAATATCATAAGTTAGAGGTCTTCACCGATATACGTTTCGAGTTCGACATTCATATTTCCTTCACTAGTGTCATCGCACAACCTGAGTGATGTTGTGTACAGCCGGAATACGTTCGTTGGAACATCGTTGGTTGCAGTGTCGATAGTTAGATATTCGACAGTTGGAGCATAATCCAATGTAAAAATCTAATGAAATAAAGTATATTACCGTTTGGACGATATTATAATAAAGGAGTTCATTCAAATGCAGTGCAGGCACACTCCCACTAACAAATTCTGATCTGTACTCATCATGTGGATAACTCAGATTTAGGATGATTGTTTTTACATTAATTCTATGCCTTCTATGAACAAAATAATGATAAGAACATGAATGAAAACGAAAATAATAAAACAATTCAAGAATATCAAAAGTGTATTTATATTAAAATGTCTACAAGAAGAACAACAAAAACAAAAAATTCAGATGCACTTCATTCTATGCTCATCAGTATCCAGTTTTTCAACTGGACAAATTTAAAACAATTTTTACAGAAAATATGAACATTTAAGCGGTATTATTACACTTCAGCAATACACCGCCAAGCCGTCTACTATTAGACCAATATTAAAGACTTTTACAATTTCAATTAAAATTAATTCCATAATTTCTGATGGGCTACAACATACAAACCAATTCAGATCCGCTCATTTTGTAACTAACGCGGAAGACGATAGCATCCAGTCGACACTATTCTATTGATAAAATGTCATCATAAAGTCATGAAGTGGCACGAGATAGGAATATATGTGCACTTAGTTATCTCATCACAACCGTAAATGGTTCCACAGGACTAGTACTTCTAGAAAAACGAGTGAACTAGGCTCTGTTCCAAAACCAAAACTTGTTTTAATCCACCTTGTGGTGTTATGATGCCTTTCTCGTGAACATTTCATTGGAAGTCGATGTAAATTCCGATTGAGTTATTGACAATCTATTTCCAGAGCCGGAACTCGGAAATCGTCACAGTCGTAAAAAGTTTTGTGACTATCCAATAGTCAGGCCTACAAAATTCTAATAGATGTAAAATCTGCTTTGAAAATTTCGTAATTATCTGTGAAAAAGCTGTTTCATTCAAATGTGAATTATAAAGACAAAAGCGAAAAAACAGCTCAGTTCAGTCGATGAATTCGGTTGTGTTTTGAAAATGTAAGTTCTCGTTCTCTCGTTTACGCTTTACGAAATTTAACAAAGCATGTTCGCAAAAGCGGTGGCGTTTTCTTCTTCGTCGGATCCGAATCGTCTTTTCGGGTACTTTTTAAAACATTTCAAGACCCTTAGTTGCATTTTAGTTTGTTATAATCGGTTAAGAAATTTCCCAAAGAATTCAATAGCAGATATAAGACCATAAGACCTTTTTTTTTAAATCTCAGTTTGTAAGAATCGGCTCAGCCATCTCTGAGAAAAGTTAGTGACTATTTTTTTACATTTTGCCTTTCTCATATAGAAAGGTTTTGCAATCACTTGAAAAACCGACTAGTGAAAATTGGCTCGGAGAGCCAAGTGTCATGTACCATTCGACTCAGTTCATCGAGCTGAGCAATGTCTGTGTGTGTGTATGTGTCAATTAATCTCACTAGGTTTTTTCGGAGATGGCTGAACCGATTTTGACAAACTTAGATTCAAATGAAAGGTCTTCCGGTCCCATGCGGAATTCCTGAATTTCATCCGGATCCGACTCCTGGTTCCGGAGTTATAGGGTAAGGTGTGTTCAATATTGTACACCGCCACTTAAACTGGCGGAACAAAAACCGTAAAAAATGTTATAAACTTGGAGTAAACCGTTATTCCCAATCTTAGGGTCAATTGAAAGGTCTTATGGTCCTACCAAAAATTACTGCATATTTTCGGATGCAACAAACATTTAAATCGTAATTTAGAGTGCGTACTAGTAGAGTTTGTATGTCATGTTAGTTGGTGGCCGTACGATCCGACTTTGATTATACCGGTTCTCGGGTTCCGGTGCCGGAAGTGCATATAATAGGATGCCTACGCAATCAAAGCACTGTTTTATTCTGTATGTTATACTAGATAATGCACAAACAATCTCTTGGTTTCTTTCAAAAATCGAAAAGAAAAATTTTGAATAGAATACCACAATATTATATGTACATGAGAAAGGCATCATTACACCACTAGGTGGATTAAAACAGGTTTTTATGGTGCATATCACCCTGTAATTTAGGAACCGGAAGTCGAATCGGTATAAAATTCAATAGCAACTATGGGACTATATGACCTTTCAATTGAATCTGAGTTTGTGAAATCGGTTCAACCATCTCTGAGAAAATTGAGGGACGTTATTTGTCACATACACACCATTCATACATACAGACATTTTGTGATCTCGACGAACTAAGTCGAATGGTATATGAAACTCGGCTCTCCGGGCCTAGGTTTTTTTCACAGTGATTGCATTGACTTTCTATATCAGAAAGGTAAAAAAACGATAATTCTATATCCTATTTTTAAAGAATATTACAAATACTAATAAACGAATTTAATAATAGAATGGAAAAATGGAATGCATATTTCGAACCGTTTGTAGTTCTTGGAAATACGTTTTAGAAGATAGAAGAAATGATCCATTTTCTTAATTTTATTGTACAAAAACAGTAGAGAGGATAATTCTGTTTTAGCATCTGTGAATGTACGCTTCAATCTATTTTGTTTTCGGAATTGGCTTGTATTGTTCAATACCACCACTAAATCAGACTTAATGGAAAAACTCAAAAATAGATGTAGATCAAAGAAATCGAATTTGACCCAGGTTAACTATTAAGTGTAGGTTAATTAGAAATAAAGTGTATTAAAGTCGGTTCATAAATATTTGAGAAATTGATTCTTCTCTTCGGATTTTTCTTAGCTGCTACTCCCAGAACTGAATAATAAAAACCATGTAATTAAAGGACTTTTTATTAATCATTAATAGAGTTTTTATTTAAAACCAGTTTGTGACAAACGGACTAGCCATCTTGGACTGGAAGAGAATCACATTTCACAGTTTTTTCCGCTACTAACGGTAGTCCCGGTACCAGGAATAAATTTATGTGGTAATCAACTTACTAGAGCAGTGAGAAGAATTAACAGACTTGTTTTAAGAAATTAGCTTTATTTTTTGATACACACTCTTGAAATAGAAGTATTTTTCACTTATCGTCATGTGATTCTGAAACCGCTAGTCGAATACAAATGAAATTTAATATTTTTAATGTGAATTGAACATTGAGAAAAACGTAACCATCTCTGAGAAAATGAAGTGCATTTTTTCTTCATATTTTTGTACATTCCATCCGGCTGCTGAAGAACCGGTATCTGGATCTGGATGAAATTTGAAATATATATATATTTGAATCTAAGTTTGTGAAAATTGATTTAGATATCTTGGATAAAAGTGAACGCATATTGTTGTTAAAAATATCATTAACAATCTAAAATATCGATGCTATACTGTACAATCGCTTTTACGCTTTTTAAAATTTCAAAACCAATGGAAACAAAACGACTTTTTTTTTAAATAAAAAAATTGGTTCTGCCATCTCAGAATCGATAGTAGTAGTAGTTTGGTGTTTTTTACTAGAGTACTATTTTGATGTTTGCGCACTAGAGATGACCATCTCTGAGAAATAGAGTGAACTTTGTTCAATCGTTCTGCTCGTATCACTGTTCCTCGAGAACTGGGAGTTGGGTTCGTATCAAATAGGCTATGAAACCATAAGACTTATGGGTAGACTACGGTCGTTTTCGCTTGATGGTAAACCTATCTCTGTTTTCACCCTAATTACTGTAAAATTTACGTTTGTTTGAAACCAGTTTCGAATCTGGTATAACGCCATTGAACCGGAGTTCGAGTCAGTTTCATACTTTGTTGTTGCTTTGGCTTTTGCTTTTCCTCGTAATGTATGAAAACTATACGACCCATACCAGAGGTCGGCAACGTGCAGCTCGTGAGCCACATCCGGTTGTTTGGTTGTGAGGCTACGACAATTTAATTTATTTTTTTATGTGAAGTAAAACGTTTAATTCTACAAGAAATGATTAATGTTACTTAAACAACATTGATATCTTGTAAATGGTAGATTTTAACTCTTTTGAATCAAAAGGTCTCAAACACACCTATAGGGTAACAGAGGTATTTTGGCCACTTCATATATACAAATTTTATGGATTTAACCGATGTTAAGTAACCGGTTTTGCATCAATTTGAAACTAATCACATTAAATTTCATATTGCGGAAGGTTTTTCAAAGATATTACAACATTTAGTGGATACTTTAACACAGTGGGACAAAATAAAATAAATTTTGAAGTGGGCCAAAACACCTTTGTTACTCTACTAATAGCATATTCAACAAATTGTAATTACATGAAAATGATCTTAGCTTGAAATAAATATAAAATGATGACGTTAGTATTTTTGATCTAATGCAATATGCTATTAAAAATAAAAAAAATACAAGAACTTACGTCGCTGTTCAATAACATATTCACCCTTGTTTTCGTTTGAATAGCTTGCCCTGTCAAACGAAATGATGCAACGGCTTCTGCCTCTTGTCTGGATCAAACGTATACTCTCATTGATCTCTTCGTACTCACCACCCTACTCTGAAAAGTTTCCCACTGTTCTCTAAGTAGGTGGAGCTTCGGAACGATTTCTCCTCCCGTGCATGTGTATAATTGCAGATAGGGTTATCGCTTTTTGTTTTGATCGTTTGTTTAGATTTTTGTGCTCCTCACGAATAGTTCAATATGGTGACTGAGTATCTTTGTGCGTATTTTAGTTTTATGAATGGCTTTACAATCGGTGGTAGTAAACACGAAGATGGTTGCCCAAACTTACGAGTGTGTATGTACTGTGTCGACTTAAAGGCAACGTAATAATTCATGAAAATATTGATATTAATTATTGTTATTATAATACTATACGTATTTCCGTTTTTATATTAACATTTTCATTACACATGAAGTTATGTGGATTATTATTGAGAGAAATCGAAAAATGTATTTTATTCGAAGTAGTGTCAGAGTCCTATTTTGTGCTGCTTAGTAAAGTCATGAATCATCTAGAGAAACTAGTTGCACTTGAGAAATTTTGATGGAGAATACGATGGGTGGAGAAGAAAATCTCATTGAAGCGCATCGATAAACAATGTTTTCTTGTCGCTCAAATAAACTTTGCGAAATAGAACAAACTGAATCACTGGGTGAAAAGATTAAACTTTTCAAAAATATAGTTTCAAAAAATTCAATCGAGCAAATCAGTACTAGTAACGGCAATGAAAAAAAAATCAATTGTTGTGTACTTTTCTTAAATTACTTGCAAATCTAGTAATGAATGACTTATACCTAAGTGTGGAAGATTTATAATGTACTAAGTGTTTCCTAGCTACCTCCATTTCGTAATAAGCCAGAATATATTGTAATATTTTAGTTGAAAGTATGGTTTATTTATTCGCATGAATAAAAACTATCACTATATTGAAGTAAGAGTATTACAACACATTATTATATGAACAATTCCATAAATTAACACCAGAAATAGTGATAAATTCAGGATCGACTAGCTCCTATTTGGATGAAACTTTGCACACATCTCCAAATGTATGACAATCGATTTGTTTATCACCCGACGAAAGACCGCTATATGGTTAAAACCGGGTATAAATAAACGATAAATTAATAATAATAATATTTGTTTTGCATGGATGGTGAGAACAATTTGACTCGAAACTGCTTTTCTAAAATGGTGAAAGCATTTTCGCATGATTTTTTTTTCAAATCGTTGTAATTCGGCCACTGTTTTTGGTATAAAAATGATTTCGAGAAGAAAGTATTAAGGGCACTCTAAAACTTCTATTCACTGAAAAAAAGGTCAAACGCTTTTTCAAGAACTCATAAATTGACCGAAAAACTACAAAAAACAGTCTCTTCGGATTGTGCAATGGTAACAGCACAGTATTTAATCAGCAATGCCATCGACCGGTTCTCATACCTAATACAAAACTTTTAGTTTTCTTATAAATATTAGATGAACATTTAAAACGTGAGTCAAGAAGATTGACTGTTCGCTTTAAATTGCTTTGGCACGCAAATATAATTGAGATGTTAGGTGTCGCGTGTAACGTAACGGTACGATCGATCAAAGTTTTCTCATTGTGTTGAAAGTTTCTATAATTCGAATTTATCTTATTAATGGCGTTTTCGTTTGAAGCTAAGCTTAACCCAGTTTCGTCACTAACTGCAATCAAATGTATAACGGTGGGATTCTTCAAAGAACTATTCATATAATAGAAATAGGTAAGTTTTTTTGATTCGTTGTCCCAGTAACTTAAATAACTTACAAATCGAAACAGTTTCTAACCAAATTTTGAAGTATTTTTCCGTTTTTTTTCCGCCGTTCTAAATGACGGTTTGAAATTTAAACCTCACTGCATCCTGTAGTTCTGGAAATTAAAGCCGGATTCAGATAAAAAATGACAGCAGGCTGTGGGATAATAAGACCATTTATTTAAACTTGAATTTGTGAAAATCAGTTGAGTGATTTTCAAGAAAATTGAGTGAGTTTCCTTTTGGAGCTAGAGGTAGTCATCATCTTACAAGACCTGTTAACTAGAGAATCTTTTTTTTTAGTTTTGAGAAATGATTTCGTCAAAAGCAGACTATTGAATTTATTGTTTTTACACTCTTCATTCCTTAATTCCGGAACCGGGTGTCATATCCCAATGAAATTCAAAAAAACTAAGGGGCAATAGTTCCTTTTATTTAAGCCTAAGTTTGTGAAAACCGGTTCCGCCATCTCGGAGAAAAGTGAGTGCATATTTTAATCATAAGTGTATATGACACACGGCTCAAAAGTTGGTTTCCACAGTGATTGCGTAGCCTTGCTTCATGAAAAAGTCAAAACATCAAATTTAAAGTCGATTTAGAAGAAGAACCAGTTTTGATTTAGACGCAGTTTTTTCTCAATTTAGGTAATTGCGTTACCTGCTAACAGTGGATGTACACTGATTGTTGTAACTTAGCAACCATTGTAGATAAAATTTGATAGGGGAAATTCTTATAAAGCGCCCCTGCTATCTAAAATGCCCCCTTTCCTTTCTTAAGCATTGAAGACTATTCTGAACCAAAGTTTTATCACTAACACTATCTTTTCGTAGGATCTTTCTGCTATGCAAGTTTGGTGGTTGTCGTTTGCAGGAAAGTATGAAAAAACTAAAATTTTCATTTGGCAGCTTTTCGATGTAAGGTTTTGCTTCGACTAAATAGATGTTTTATCCGCCATTTCTTTGACATACTGATTATCTCAAAACAGTAACTTTATGGACATTTCAAGAAGCAAAATGCATCATTGTTGTGGGATAAAATGTCTTTTGTTGTGTGTCATGCCACTGGTTTGTTGTGAGACATATTTTACGGCCGCTGGGGCATTATGTCTGAGGCGAGCCAAAAAAACTAAGAATGAGGCCGCTTTGGAAAATGTGTTTATATCAATCAATTTTAATCTTTGCTATTGGAGTCATTGAAAATTATGTTCCTCATCCGTATTGCAATGAAATACTCACATTCTCGAGGAAAATATATCAATACACTTGGAAATATCTCAATGTTTTCTTAAGGGGGGCATATTATAACACTTTACCCTAGCAGCTTATTGGACCGTTTGACCTTTTATTTGAGCCTATCTCGATGAACATTAGAAAAGGTCCCAAGTGCAAATGACAGTTCCTCTTGGTTTACATCCTCTTTCAATTATTACGGCAAATTTCAGTAATTTCCAACAAATTCTACAGTGCATATCGATAGTCGATGGTTTTTGCTATTATCCTATGTGAAGTGTTTGTCTTCCTATGTCTACGAAAATCGGCTTGGGCGTCTCTGAGAAAATCAAATGGGTACCTTTCCTTAGTTTTTTTTCTTGTACTTCCGGAACCGGGAACTGGGATATAGTCGACATATCCGAGATCAGTTCTTTTGGACTGCAACTAAATCGAAAATCGCGAAACTGAGCCGACTTTTCTCGTATTTTGTATTTCGATGTTTAATGATGGTTTGGAATTTTGAACATACTTTACCCTGTAATTCCGGAACCGAAAATCGGATTCTGATAAAATTCGATAGCAGCTTATTGAACAGTTAGACCTTTCATTTGAGCAAGTGTATGACAATCGGTTCAGATATCTCTGAGAAAATTAAGTGAGTTCCGGTTCAAAGTTTTTGACCACTATTTTCGGTATTTTCAGAACTGAGAACTGGAAATCGGAATTTAAATTTTTGGGCCAAGAACTAACAAAAACACGCGCAGTATGAGAATTATATGGCTAGTTCAAATGAATTTATTTGTTTTTACGTTGCTTAGAATATAAAAATATTCATGAAATTGTAATTTATTACTTATCACTCTGTAATGTCGGACCCGTACCAAGATAAAATTCAAAAGTGTATTATGAGATGATACGACCAGAGATGTCTATCTCCTCTGTGTGACGAAGAGCAAGCAAAATTTCTCCCCTCGCACTGACAACTTCAACGAGAGCTCTTCTCTTTCACATTTATACACCGCTGTTGTGTAAGTGTGCACGCATCATGAGTGCGTTTGTTTATTTCCTTTTACCTCTTCTACTGAATCGCACCAAAGTGCTAGAGCATTAGCTAATAAATTCTCTGAGGAGGATGCAGATACTTTCACAGAGGTGTACACGCCGATGAGCACTCTGCTGTATGGTTTTCGTAGATGAAGCGTGGACACGCAAAATCAGCAAAAGAAAACAATTTATCGTAAAATTTTCGGTTTTCCTTGCAAATTTTTCATAGCAAGGCCAGATCTACTCTCTATTAATTGAAGTTCACAGAAGTGTTCGCTCACAATCACGCGCCAGTGGTCACTTGGGTGTATTTAGACGAGAGCGCGTGTGAGCGATTCATGCGAAGAGAATGTGTTTCACTCGCGCCAGATGCTTTAACCACAAGCACACACTCAAATGCTGTCTATTCGACACTGAGAAGAAGTGCGCTTTCCTCTTTGTGCGGTGCTTCGTTTTTTTCATCCTCGGTGTGGCAAAAATCTGACTCTAGCGTGTATCTCTCTGGTGAAATGCCATCTCTGGATACGACCTTTCATTTGAAAAACCGGTTCAGCCATCTCTGAGAAATTGAATTGAGAATTTGAAAAAAAAATCCACAATTCTTCCTTTGATTGCCCGGGTTTACGGTTCAATGCATTAGACGCTGGTCTTACAAAAAAGTCGGATTTCAAAGTGCTTTCATATTTTTTTTATATGAGATAGGCATATACGAAATCAGACGAAATTCTTGTGATGTGTGGTTTATCGTAAAAGTATTCTTTTATTACTCCAAACTCTGTTTAAGGATATCATCGGTATAATTCTCAAATAATAATACATTCATTCAAAGTTTTTTACACATAAGAACTGAATGTAAATGTTAGTTTTATTGTCATATAAGTAGTCACGTTTGGTAAAATCAATCAATTAAAAATTTCATCAAACAATCGATAAATTGTTCCTTAAATTAGTGTCCGTCTGATAGAGCAGTAGTATAATACAAAAATAAGAAAAACTTTGCTTGTTTGTGTTCCATGGAAAAAGTCCCTGTGGTGCCATTGGTGGCATTCTCAAGTGAGTGACAATAAGAGCAAGTCTGGAAAAGTTATGGAAAAACAAGAATGGACAAGAAAGGGATTTTTCTAGAAAAACTTTTTTCCCCGTAAAAGTGTCTATCTTCCAATGTTTGTAGAGAATATGATTTCTTATATTGAGACAAATTTTCGTAAATCGGTTTTAAATGTTTGAAATTTTTATTTTCCAGTGTAGAACTCCTATTGTTTTCCAATATTTTTAATTGAAAGTTTGACTAACTCGGCGTCGCCCAAATGTTGCGTTTTTGTGGGATTTTTCGAATTAGAACAAAGTATTGTTTTCATCATAAATAATTTTTGTAAAAAAACTACTGCGATAAAAATCACATAAGAAGAAGATATTGAATACCCTTTTCTGTAAAAGAATAGAGATACTAGAAAGGTGGAGCCTTTGCATTGAGTCTAATACAGGAGCCATGTTGAGTCTAATACAGGAGACATTCATTGGACGTTGAATAGAAACAATTTTACATGTTAATTCAATATCCTAAATATAGTACAATTAAAGGAATAAAATGCATCTACATTATTCTAAATTTAATCTGTCCAGATTTTGACGCAAACAAGTCTTACTATCTGGTCGTCAGAAGTCTGCATTCATATTGGAACGGCTCAAAACATTGATAAATTAGCGCACATGCTATATTTTGAGCGAGATACAAATGAACGAGCAAATGAGAGAAACTTTTTACCTTTTTGATTGGAACAGACAATAAAAATTATGGAGTAATATGGCTCAAATAGGTGGATGGGTCTAAACGATGAAAAAAATCATAATTTTTGCGATTTTTTTTCAGCAATTATCGTTCAACAAAATAAATTCAAATGTTTTGCATAATAAAAAGTATCATTCGAAAAACATTTTATATTTTTTTTGTGGAAAAATATTGAGAAATCAGTGAACAAATCAAAGTAGCATTGTTAGAGTAAAAGTTTTTCTAGACCCCAACGTTTCTGTTTGATTCTTTAATTTTTTTTAAATTTTTGGTTATTCAAAGTGAAAATTACGATTTTTCACGAAAAAACCGCCATTTTGTAGCTGTAAAATCTCCCCAAAGTAACAAACAACAAAAAGGAAAATGTTGGGGTCTGGTTTTTTTAATGTAGAAAGTGTGTGCAAAATTTAAAAAAATGGTGCGTTAGTTTTTGAATGACGATGGACACGGACTTTCAAAACCTGCTTTCGAGAAAAACGCGTTTAAAGTTTTTTATCTATAAAATCAATGGAAACAATTTATTACTACCTTCAAAACATCATATTTTTTCTTTTATAATTTATTATAATGATACATTTCAATAATGTTTCGTCAAGTTTTGAAGTCAATCGAAGTAGAAATTTTGGGCCTATGTACCGAGCTCTTACCTCTTCGCAGTATGAGATATGTAAAAATAAAGGCCCATAACTTGCTGAGTTTTGCCTCGATAGGCTTGAAAATTTCACAGAATATTCTTGAAATATTTTACTATGAGAAAACACAAAGAAAATAATAAATGATTTTTCAAAAGCGTTAGACCCCACCCGCCCCTTAAGATAGTTTGATAGCTACTATTAGACTGTTGATCAAGTTTGAAGATCAAATAGCTGTCACTTCCGGCTCCGGAGATATAATGGTATAAGTGACGTGACCGACAAAGTACGTTGTTTTTTAAACCGCCTAATTTTTTCAAAGATATCTGGACCGATTTTAACACGCTTAGGCTCGTTTGAATACTACTGAGCTGGGCTATTGATCAAGTTCGAAGATAAAATCGCTGTCACTTTTGGTTCCAGAGGTATAATGGCATAAGTGACTCAATCGGCTAACTGCACTTTTCTTATTGGATTAAACTTCTCGAATATAGTTAACGTATTTTGATAAACTTATGCTCATTCAAAAGCTGCAATGTGGTCTCGGATCAAGTCTGGAAAATTATGTCAAGCATTCCCGGTTCGAGAGATGTAATCATGTATGTATATGACTCAACCGTTTTTTAGTGTCAATTTCACTACGATGTCTAAATCGAACTCGACTTAGAGACGTTTGATGTGATCCATGTTCCAAAACTTACTGTTAAGACACAAAACAGTCATGTAAATTATTTTTCGTTAGCATTGTAATTTAAAATAATATCGTCCATATCATCTAAACTATATGAGGCAGAGAGTTTTTGCTTTTACCAAAGTTATTAGATTTGAGTTTTTCCAAAACATTGTCATATACACCAAAAGCTTTTTTTTAATTAAAAGATAGATTAAAAGATTTTGTGTCTTTACAATGAGTTTTAGAAATGGCTTGTCACTTATGTTAAAGAGAATCTTCACAATAAGCTGAGTAACTATCGTAAATACATCAAACAACTCAGATCAACCATTATAGCATAATAAAAGAAAGTCAAATCATATGACAACCACTAGCAGCAGTGGTACTAGATATATTTAAAAAATGAGCAATTGTCCGGATTTTGTGTCGATTTTTCTTTAATAACTTTTTCTACAAATGTCGGATTGTTTTGCAGTTTTCAAAGGTTTCTTTCTCGTTAAATTTCCTACGAAAATATCACTTGCACTGATTTTTAGAGTTTATAGGTTGATCTCCAGTCGTTGTTTTTTAATGAATGAGTCAATTTCCCCATGCAGAATTCCATAAAAACTTTAAACCTCGGGCTCTAAAATATAGGTTCACCGATCGAACTAAAATTTTGCATAGTCATTATGGGACCCAAAAGAATCACGAAAAGTTTGGTGAAACTAGAAAATAAACCATCGTTTCCCCATACAACCTTGTCCTATCCTAATGTGCATATCATAACAGTATTTTTAACCGATATATACGATATATTCAGAGTACGTGGCTTGCTAACGATGTTAACTAAACCTTTTGATGTCTTACTTCACAACTGGACGACTTTGTGAGAACCTTCTACCAACGGTAGGAAAAACAAAGTTCTAAATTATCAGTAATCGCATTCAGCTTCTGAATTCATCAACTAAATTTTGGAATTACTGGATTTTGGATTCAGTCCACTTAATTTCAGTTGAATTCAATTTCGGAATACAGCTTCAGAATTAAGTTTCAAAACTGAATCCTAATTCAGGAATCTGGAACTGGATTCTTGACTAGATTTTGGAACTGAACTTAGTTCCCTAATTTAAATTAACAATTCGAATCCAGAGTTTTAATTTAAGATTTCAACCTAAGAATTCTGGTATTACATTCAGAATATGAATTTTAGATCTCTGGAATTAAATTTTAGATCTGAACTCCGAACCTAAATTTTTCCTGAATCCCTCATTTCTGATTCAAGTTTCATAATTTAATTCATATATTAATTCCCAAAACCAGTTTTATACTTAATTTCCAGAATTCAGAACCTGCAGAACCGAACTAAATCCTGAACATAAATTCCGTTTCAATTCCTGAACCCTGGTCCAAAACTTTGGTTCTGGATTAGATAAATAGATGATGTCAAATTTTCAAAAGTGGTAAACATCGGATAAATTCCGCAAGTCGGGTTTTTAGAACCATGTAAATTCTTTCAAGGGTTAATTTTATGGTATAATATGTTTGTCGTTAATAAGTCGTTCTTTAGTATAGATGCACCGTGACAATTGTGGCATCGAAGCAGTAAAAGTTTCAAAATTTGTACAATCAACTAATACGAAATATTCGGAAGTGTGAAAGAAGCATGTTATTATCATTTGTATTCACGTCCTCCAGTTATGTGTGAGACATTAACCATTTAGATATCTAGAAAAGGCAAATCGGTTAATCTTTTGAGAATACTTGTATGGTTCTAAAACGAACCGATTTGCAGGATTTATCCAATGTTTATAATATGTCCAATAATGAGTCTTTTTTGCAATCATTTATCTACACCAGAACTAAAACTCTGGGCAAGGAATTCTAAACTAAGGAAGGAAACTAAACTCGAAATCTGAGACAGGTTCAGAATTCAGTTGCAAAATTTAGGTTCTGAAGGTCATAAACTTAGATCTAGAATCACGGAATGGAGCTCATTTGCAGAATCGAAATTAGTTCTAGAACTGAATTCTAAACTTGAATTTCGAACCTTGATGAAGAAACTGAATCCAGTTCCAAAATCTAGCTCCAGAATTAATGTTTTGAATTAAATTCCAGCATCCGAATTCTGCAAATGAATTCTAAAACTAAATTTAGAAATTAAATTCTGAAACTGAATTCAGAAATAAATTCTGGTTCAGAAGCCAGTTCCATTATTCGGATTCGGAGTTCAGATCTAACATTTAGTTCCAGAATCCAGATCTAAGATTTATATCCTGAATTTAGATCATAAATTTTGAAGTTGAAATCCTCACTCAGGATTCTGGTTTAGAATAAGACATAAATTAAGTAACTAAAGTTAAAAAATCTAATCGAGAAATCAATTCCATAATTAGGATTCAGTTCCAAAGTTATAGTTTTCAATTCTGAGACTGTAATCTGGAACTGAATTCTGAATTTTAAATTAAGTTCAGAATTGAGTTGGACCAGGATCCAGGTTCTGAATTCAGTTCTAGAATATAATCCAAAATTCAGTTCCGTGTTGCTGCTGGTCTCTGCGACGGTTGAGATGTGATTGGGAGCACGATCTGAGCGTTTGAAGGCTTCAGTGCGGTAAAATTTCGAATTTTTTATAACTTTTGCTGCCATTTTCAAGTG
Source organism: Malaya genurostris (assembly GCF_030247185.1). Taxonomy (NCBI): domain Eukaryota; kingdom Metazoa; phylum Arthropoda; class Insecta; order Diptera; family Culicidae; genus Malaya; species Malaya genurostris. Next base: position 193,442,429 of record NC_080571.1, on the reverse strand, counting down.
AAGCTTTCAGAACTCATCGTCAGATGAATAATCGTACCTAGTCCTTTGAAAATTTGCTTGCTCAGTTTCTAGTGCCAAATAGTCTAGCTGCTTGATTGTCGTCACTGTTGGTAGTGAGCAAGCTCGAATGAATAGAATTATAAATGGAGTAAAGTATTAAAAATGAAAACTGAAGGATGAAACTATTATTTTGTGTATTCTGTAATTGATATTTCAGCTCCTGTTTTGTCTTTTATCTATTATCTTGAACCAATTCGAATGTTTACATAAACCTCATTTGAAGGCCGCTCTCATACTATTGAAAAAGATATTTTGTTACTTCAAAAGATCAACTGACGGTGGTTAAACTGAGCTTTGATTTGAAGAGAATCGATTAAAGAACTGAATGCTATCGGTTCGGTACGTCAGCGAGTGTTGTTTGCGTCAGAGTGTAAAGTTTACTGCAGTAGAGTAGAGCAGTAGCAGTTTAACTTACTATAGCGTATTTTGGTGAGTGCCTTATGGAGACTACTTAGAGTCACTTTAACTAAACTAAGGTTAATGAACCCGAAGTTCTGCGGAAAGTATTCAAAAGTAGGTAAATTTGTAGGTCGGCTTAGTGTTGATAAACTAACAAAATTACTGGATTTTATTAGTCAAAAAAAATTAGAGGGTTGTATTCGAGACACGACCGAGCACAATAACATTAAAAATGAAATGTTTCTAGGGTTCCCATAATAAATATGAAAATAAAGATGATAATGATGATGATACACTAAACTAAAAACTTATTCAATTGACTAACTACAAACTTGCTCTAGTTTAAGCGTTTAGATTGTTAGCGAATGATAAAGTTGACAATTAGATTCTTTCTTGATAATTTATTCTATTCAATTTTGATCCCTTTCCACAAATTTTTACATTGTTTTTTAATGACGTCCTTTAACTAGAAGTCAATTATGATGAATTCAAAGTTAGTCGAAATCTCAATTTAAGATACAAACAACCTAAAGATTTGAACCTGAACAAATAAAACTATTTTATTTTATGATAATAATTTTCGAGAAACGTACAAACTTATTAATTTTATAAACAGTTAATCGACCCAAGAGAAGAGTTTATATATTTTAACGAAAAATGTTGTGTTGGAGTTTACACTCAGTAATAGTGTAATTTTATTAATCCTTCTTCAAAATCGTCGATAATCTTCGGAAAGTGTCGGTAAATAATATGGCAACAATACGAGGAAGAAAACATGTGAAACAATCCGCAAAAAAAGATTTAGTTACTTACATTGATTTTCGCTTTGGCATATTAGGAATATACGGAATGGATACGCAACAAAATCAAACGCTTATTGTTATGAATCAAATAGTAATTAAACTGAAACTGGCGGTTAACCAAATTCTACGAGGGTTCCTATTCATACGATACATGTAAAATCGCAGGTAAGCTTACCTTGAGTTTATCTTTGAAACTATACGATATTGCATCGAATTGTACTGTATATGTGAGAAAGTTTCAGAATTCAATTTTGAATCGTTTGAAGCGTTTAATTCCTGGTGGGACAACAACTTGTTCAGTCACATTGTCACGTTTTGTTCGTATGGGAATGGAGATTTAAGTATGCAAACCGATCCGTTGGCAAATTAAAACATTTTTAAGTTTACAATATTGAAGCTTTGGAATCATTTAAATTAGTAAAATCCATTAACAAATCATCGAGGAACAAGCGCTGCAAATTAGATCCGAAAAATCAATCGCCGATAATTCTAAATTGGCCTGATAGTTACCAGAGAACCAAAATAAAATACTCAATTTAAACCAATTTTTCAATGGTATGCAATTGAAATAGTCAAATGTCGTTATCTCATAATAGGCATTTTTAATGGTAAAATCGACCAAAAATTTGCTAAATACATGGAATATTTCGAAAGAATCGGTAAACACGCTGATTTGGTTCTTCAATATCTAGATGATATATAAAGATGCTCAAGCGAACTCGGTGTTGCGCAGACAACAGGAAATTTCACCAACGCATAATGCAAAAGCGACAATTCAGCAAGTGAACGCATATACAATTCAGTCATCAGCTCACTGGACGAGCTACTTGTTTCATTCACAGTCAAACATCAACTAGGCAAAGAAATATTGTACAGCCTATATTTATAGATTTCTCTTCATACTACGCATAACGATACGGTGTTTTTTATGCATGACGCAAAGCCTCCTATGCCGAAAAAGAAGTTGACGTCATTTTGTACAACAGGGATTGGTGGATGAAAACATAGGTCGATTCCAACCATTTTTTCAATAGTATGCTATTGAAATACTGAAACGACGTCGTCATACATGTTTAAGTTAAAAGTTTCCGAATCGATTGGTTGTTAAATTATAACAATCCATCAACAAATGACCGAGTTATTAACGTTCAAAATTATGACACAAAAAGGTTACGCGACTATTTTTGAAGCTTTTAATTGACACCCGGCCCCATATAGTGAAGAGTAAGGTATTTTTAATGCCAAAAGTTTTTTGCGAAATCCTACAACAGGTGTATTGAAAGACTTTTTATAAATACGTTCATAATAAAAATATTGGGTCACTCAAACGATGATTGTTAGAAGCAATAACTTCAAACTAGTACGAACCTACTATATTTTGTGTCGAAGAAACCTCATATTGATTGAAATCTGTTATTCTATGATTTGAAACAGCTGTTTTTTTTTAATTTAGTAAGCTTCATCTATAGCTACACGGAGTAATATTTTCAGTTTTTTATTACCGAGGATTTAGTTTGCAAGGTGAAATCAAATTGGAAATTGAAACCAGCGCTGCCAACTATACCGATTTCTCGGTATTTATACCGGTATTTTGATTCGATACAGGAATACAGATATGCTCTCTCAAAATACCGATATTTCAATTTTCATACAGATAAATACCGATTCTCAGTTTTTGTGTTGGATTCCATAGGGGTAAACCAGGTCGAGCGACCTTTTTTTTTGGTCGCAAAATCAGTTTCCGCACTAAATCGATGATTGATTTTTCGAGAAAGATATTGTACAGATAGATTTTTCCGCCAAATATAGATTTTTGGAAAAAACAGTTGACAGCACTGATTGAAACATGGTTTTAGTGAGAGTGCCTATAACCAGAGTGACGACATCTCATCCGAAATTTTGGCAACAATTCAAAACATTCCATTAGCTTTACATTGAATTGACAGGTCGTTTGCTCGTTTGGAACCAGGCTTCCCAGCAGTACTGCTTTTCAATGACATCCGCCACGAGATAGCATGAACTGTCGGAGCGCAAAGTCGAAAGCCCAGTCTACAATATGTGTGAAGCATACGCCGAACTGTAATGGCAACAGCGCTCGCATGCCTAAATGAATGCTGTCACTGAGACAGTTTGTACTCGCCAGATTGATGAGAGTATTCTATCCGGAGAGTAGTCAAACCGAACGGGCTGTTTGTATCCTGTTTCTTTCTGTTCGCTCATTCGCATAAAATGTTACGGAGACAGCCTTTGAAAATCGAAGACATCCTTTGATTTTAAGGGCATTACTGTTACGAAGGGCTGTCGCAAGCCGGCTGTCTCATCAATGTCTCTTGAAGCAATGAACCGGCTGTTTCTGGAGACGAGCCGTGGGTCATAGTGCGCTCGCACTATTTCGGCTGCCTCAATGAAATGGTACTAGTACATACGATTGCGTTGTTGGGATTACCTTTGCAGGAAACTTTAGTAACGTTTCATTACAATACCATTGTGAAATAAAGAAATTGTTTTAGATTTATATATACTGTCGGCGAAGGCAATGAATTTTAATAACTAACGAATATTAAAAGATAAACACTGAGTTTTGTGTAACGGCTCATATGTATATATGAATTTCTAAAGTATTGATCCTTACTGCTTCCTTCTTATTCCTAAAGAAACAGATACACTTCCATTCATTAACAATACTCCGAAAATGTCTTATGCACCCTTATTCTGAATAATGACGTTTGATTTTTGGATCGAATCGTAGCTACTTTTCACAACTAATTAATTATGTAGTGTATTTAACGTTACTCCACCAATAGTCGGCACACTTTGGTACCCGTGCCTCACCGATTTCGTTGAAACTATAGAATATGATACTCTGAACCCAAATAAGATGTTTGGTGCACTTTGAATAGTTTTCGACCATAAAATTGAATGGGCAACTTTTATGTTTATATGTGAACATGTGCTTTCAGATTTTCGCTAAAAGTGTTTTAAAAAGAAAAATATAATGAAACCATTATTTTTCCCAAAAGCATCAAATTTTTTGGTTTACCCCAAACTTTGTTACAAATTTAGTATTCTCAATTGTTCTTTTCCACATAGGAATCAATCAACTAATAGCTTAAATTTATTTAAAATAGCTTAAATTTAGTTGTTCATTTAACATTCACATAGGTTTTGCCAGCAGTTGAAGGAATGAGAATATAAAAAACGTTGAGTTCTTAATTTGTTACTACCTTTGAGAACAGATCTTCAATAAACCTCTTTTGTTTTCATAAATATCACAAAACTAGAAAAATAAGTTTATAAGTTTTTTTATGGAATTCAGTGCCTATTAATATAGCTTCATTGCGGCTTAAATTGACTTTCCCTTTGCTCTCATTGCAAGTTTCTAAGTACTCCCCGGACCTTGTAATTGAGCTCTTTTTCGTTGAGGTGGTAGATCTTTTAGTACCATCTACACAAATACAGGGTCCGCAACCATGAAGTTGATTGGGGGAGCTCTCAGATAAAAAGTAGTTCAACAGATGGTTGTTTATGTGAAGAAAAGTTAAGAAGAAATTTTCATCGCAAATCATTTAATCATCGCAAATCATTTAATTAAAAGCCTTCCATTTAGTTTCATCCATATTCGACTTCTTGTTTCGAAATTAAGGGATGATCAGTACCAACACTGGGAATTTAAAAATTTAATTTTTGAATTTTAAATAAATGAAAGACAAATTCGTGTCATATACAGCTCTTAAATTCTGTTTCTCCTAGGATAACTAAAACAATGAGTTTCTTAGGGTCGGAAATGACTGCTACAATATTATTATTATTATTATCATTATTATTATTATTATTATTATTATTATTATTATTATTATTATTATTATTATTATTATTATTATTATTATTATTATTATTATTATTATTATTATTATTTTCATTATATCTTTTATTTATTCCCGGTTTCAAACTTAATTGTTCACCGGGGATTTACACCTACATTTTTCAGAACATAATTTCTTTTTAGAAAGAAAACTGTTAAATATGTGCAAAGAACTCGGCTCTCAGAAAGTTTGACTATTTAGTTACAATATTTATAGTTCCAAACGTTTGATTTTTTTAAATGCAGACACAAGCTACTAAGGCAATTAGATTTTAGAAAATTTTCGACATTATTAGACTTTTAACTGCGGAAGTCGGATCCGAATTAAATTCAATAGTTCGCTTTGCTATTCACGAATAACTTTCCTTTTCCGTGAGGGCGTGAGAGTCGACTCAAACAGAAAACGAAAAATGTGTACGAGAATTGTAGCGAGCGCATATAAACTGGATGTGCTGTTTGAAATTTCAATGCACCGCATCTTCTTCTGCGTGCGGCTCGTGATTGCAACATCTACATTTCCAAAATTGGATTGAGCGTAAAAGCACATAAAGGAAATGATTGAGATACTTCTAGAAGTTTACATGAAATTGTCCTTTTAACTGTAGATATAAATTTGGGCCTCAGTTACTTTTATAGCAAGTTTTGTGGTAAACAACGACATTAAGTTAAAGAATTCAAAATATACTGACACAAGCTTCTACTTGATGAAAGATACGCTTTAACCGAGTTTTAAATTTTACAATGTAAAGTGACAGTTTCAACGTGTGTAAAAGTCGCGAACTTCTGGTAGCTATGACCAAAATAATGTAATAGTTAATATGCTGTTTCTGGAAATAAGATAATTCTATGCATAACAGGAAGAAAATGATTCAGCAGATTATCAGCACAACCCTATATCATATAAGTAACCGTACTATATCCGATTTTTTTTTGGAATATATTCCAGGGTAATAGAAACACCATACTATTCATATATAGAAGAGAACTTGATATGTATGGAAAGCTTGAGACCACATTACTCAAGAAAGACATTATTACATAACTTGGGGAATTAAAACTTTTTTTCTAAATAAAACAAAATAAACATTCGAATCTGTTACGGGCAACCATGCTGCATTCCACGCTTGGAAACATATTTTTTTGAAGAACCGGAATTTTTCATTCAGTTTTTGCATTCAAAGCTTTGTTGTACGGTACCTGAAAATAAGATGTTTCTGGATGATTTTTGCCTTGCAAATTCCGACTCCAAATTTTTCACTCAAGGTTTTTATTCGATTGGTGGTTCAACGTATAACGAACTTAACGAGCCAGGTTTTGTATGTTTCATTCCTGACTTGAAAGAATTCTTAGTGTCCGTAGTATTGCAGCACTGGCCATGCAAAAATCCCGTAGACTTACAAGTCGACTGCAAAGCTAACGCTAACGAGTATCGAATACGGAATCTTTGATTTGAACATATCTTTCGCTACGAACATTTATTTACCGTTAACATATAAATCTAAAATCTGATTCAATTGGCTTTTACACTCTTATATAAGGAACGATTGCGCCTTTACTATCCTGAAGGAAGAGATAAAGAGGATGAAAATAATGCTCCACGCACATCAGTACGCGCATACACTATGAATGTTACAGCCCACAAACCGACCGCAAACTGCCTGAAAGGAGCACGCCGAACTGACTCAGCTATTAAAAAACATTGCTCTTTAATTAATCGATCTATCAATTCATAGAAGATCGACCAAAATATAAAAATTAACTTTCATTAAAACCAAAGTCCGTTCTTCAATCCGTTTCGTATTAGGAGTTTCGTATATTATTAATTATCAATTATATTGTTATCAATGCCCTACCAACGGTGATTGCTATGCGCAATGATCAACCGCTGCGCAAAGCAATCACCAAAGGCAAAACTAAAACCCACATGCTTGCCTCGAATCTTCATAGCAAACCAAGAGCAACAAATTTGAACCGCACCGGTTACTGTCGCAGACCTGGTCAAGGGAGAGTAATATTTTGCTCTCGACAGAAACAACGCAGTGACTGATACCCGAAGCTTACTGTCGCAACAGCGAGAACTTCATGCTTCTTCGGCTGTCGTGGACCATGACAAAATGTCTTACGATGGAATGAACTGTCGAACGAAGTGAATGACGGCAACGTTGGCTGTACAGAACTATTTGTCTAAGGGCTGTCGTGATGAAACCTATCACAAGGCTGTCATGGAAAGAGTAGCATGACATCCTCAATAATAATGTCGCGCGGCGGTACATTTGGGAAGCCTGTTTGGAACTAGGAGCTGTCATTCCAAACGAACAGCTGTCGCCACTCTGATTATAGTCACTCTAGTTTTAGTCTATTGGATTGGAAAAGCTTTCATGTCTTTCAACATTACCTGATAGGTTTATATTGTATGAAATACTTGCACACAAGTTTAAGTTGTGACTTCGTTAATCAAATTAGTCAATAGATGGTGCGTTGTTATGCACTTTTATCGTTAGCCTGTAAAAAAATCGTCATACGGAAGTCTTTCATTGGTCCAATATGTTGGACCGTTGGTCCCTCCCACTGAGAAAGCGGTGAGATTTTGCTATGTGAGGAGCGATAGTTGAATGGCTTAATCGTTCAGTTTGTTGAAACGTTTTGTTTTTCCACTGAAAAAATCAGGTTTCTCCATACAAAATGTGTTTTCATTACCCGAAGTAGAAGTATTCAACAGGTATGTAGCGCAGCGCTGCCAACTATACCGATTTTTGGACCCGATGTTTGATTTTTCATGAAAGATATTGTACAGATATTGTACAGAATTTGTAGCGTTTCATTTCAAACAATCAAACAATAAGTAGAGAGTAACATTCAAATTCTCCAGTAATACTAGTTCAACGAAGCACCAACACTTCACATTAAGGTTACCACAATGTTAACTTCTCTCTCCCGGCAAGCAACAAAACTATTTGCACGTGAGCGGGGGGGTTGAAGAAAACTGAAACTTAACACCAATAAAACTTTTGACGATTAGAAACGTCTGAATGCTCAATACAGAAATTCGAATTGTGCTTTAATTACATATTTTTTAGATTGTCACTTGTTAAACTAATGTTCTGAAAATATACGTGCGGCCCGGCAGTAATTCGTTGGGCCCGACAGCACGGCCTATTGAGGCATTATCGGGCGAGGCCCGTTCAGGTGGTAACCCTACCTCACATTCAAAATAGCTCAACAATGGACCTCTGTCTGCCAAGTTCGTTGAACGAAAAAAGGTGAATGGGTAATGTCAGAGGGGTAATATCTGGATGACATGAATACGAATAAAACTGGCACGCACTTCACACTTCCGGATATCAGTTAGTTGATCGATTTTGCAAATTGTTCGAGATTTCCCCGAATTAGTTACATCAAACATTCTGCCACACAATTAAGTATTACGAAATAATTTGTACAGTCACGTACCCAGAGGGGGGGCCCGAGGGGCCCTGGCCCCTCCCGAAATCAAAAACATGTAATTGTTTAGAAGGTCTCAGACATGTGTTACAGAAATAACAAGACAGAAAACGTAAAGAAATGTAATACAATATTATTTAAAGTGGAAAAGTGTATGCTAAAAACACTCGTAAAAGACACACCGAGAATTAGGTACATAAGCAATCTTCACTAACATTGATTTTTAATCTTTGGGCCCCTCCCGAAATGAAATCCTGGGTACGGGCCTGAATTTGTATAGTTCTTTATAATAAAAAAAGATCTGAAAAGAACCTTTTATGGAGCCCCATTGGAGAATTCGAATTCTGATGGATGCCGGTGACTTCCGTCATCTATTCCCAGGCTGACCTATATAGGTATAGCGTGCGTTCACAACCGATTATAATCTTCCAGTTAAGAAAACATTAATTGGTTGGATTGATCAATGATACAATAGGCCTATCATATGAAAAGCATGAAATATATTTACTGCATGACACAAAGCCTTCTTACTCCAACAGAAGTTGTACTGCAACTAAATGAAATAAGATGTGGGAAGCAACGGTCTGACCTAGAGTGCCTATAACCAGAGTGACGACAGCTGTTCGTTTGGAATGACAGCTTCGTTCCAAACGAGCAAACGGTCTGTCAAATACAATGGAAATCTATCAAAACTGCCAACATTTCGGATAAAATGTTTTGATTTGTTGCCAACATCACGGATGAGTCGTCGTCACTCTGGTTATAGGCACTCTAGTCTGACCATCTTCAAAACACTCATTAAACTAATTATTATCTGGAACTCAAAAAAAAAAATGCCTGCCCAAAAATATGATTCTTTCCGTCTAAACATAATCTGGAACGGAATATTCGAAATTTTTGGTGCTTTCATTTCTCAATGAGTTATAGGAGTTTTATTTGGGACCAATAACAAATCGGAAAGTAAATTGTGTAACAATTCTGTTCCAATTAGAAATCACATTCATCAATTCGAAATCAACAAGTGGTTCGCTCATTAGTGGATTGTCATCGACTGAACAAATGGTTGAGAATAGAATCTGCTTATTTAGACAGAACAATGTGCGTCCCTCATACTTCGTTTATCTTCCAGTAATTCTAGTCAGTTACACAACTCCAAAAGCAAAGTCTTGGCATAGAAAAAGAAGATTAACGCGAATTTGATTAACAAGGAGAAATCATATTGGAATTTGATACATGCTTTCAATCGGTTCGTCAAATGAGTTTGGAAAGGTTTTGTTCGTTCAAACTTTGCCTACGTTGTATGAAAAATTTGCACACAAGTTCAAGTTGTGACATCGAAAACTGAATTAGTCAATAGATGGCGCGTTGCAGATACAGTAAAGAATATCGCAAGACTAGACTTATAGGTAAGATAAATAATTTGGAAACATTTCAATGTCACTGCAAATTAGTTAACATAGTTCATATTTTGACCGAATGTGATTTCATGAAAGAAATCACTGTAAAATGAAAACAAAATGACATCTTGAATTGAAATTTTGATCTTAAACTAAAGCTGGGGTACATGTATGGATTCAAGACAGGTGAATAACATATTTATAAAAATTAAAAAAAAAACTTCGTGTTCTTTTTGGGTTCCATAGGAACCAGTTTGTATGGGGTTTAGTATGGGTGTTACAAACTTTTTACAAATTTAACGGGGAAGAAAACCTTTTAAGACGTTTGATGCCGAAATGTCTTCACGATAGTTACTTAGCAGAGTATGAAAATTCTTGTAGTTGTCATGTAAATTATTTTGTCGTGAGTAAGACTTACTTTACTGTGGAGCTTCGTTTCAAAATTTACCCTGTAGAAGAATGGGTAGAACTCAATCGTGAAAATTTTTTGCTGTATTTAACATATTTTTTGCTACAAGCTATCGGAAATATGATCAGGAATTTGTGATGAAATTTTCAAAAGTGTGAAATAACCTTAAAAAATTCAAAAATAAAGTGTTCTCAAACTTTTGAAAATAATGAGGAAAACTTATCACGCTTGCTTGCCTTTTTCGCACCTGGACGACGGTTTTTTCTTCAGGATCATATCAGTCCAGTAACATCTGCTGATGTGACAGTGAGCACACGACGAAGAAGCTTTGAAAAAACGAAAATGACACAATGTCGATTTTGTCAGCCAATCGTTACAGTATATTGAGCGAACAAAACACAGCCATGAATGTGAGTGATCTCAATGGTTTCGGAGAAGAAAATCCACCGACTGCAACTACTGTCAAATTGCCACCGTCGATTGTAAAACTTTCCATCAATGCACATTTCAAACTTACTGGGTTTGGTAATAAAGTTATGCAACACACGATAGATGAATTCCAAACAGTTAAAACGTATCTGAAAAGTCAGAATGCTCAGTTTTACACGACGTACCGTCAGAGAAAACCTTCAAATCAGTCGTCAGGAGTTTACCAGTAACAAACCCAGCAGAAATCGAAGCCGATTGAAAGAGCGATACAAGCTTCAGCCATTGGTGGCGTATGTCATCGTGTACAAAGACAACCTGTATCTAGTGCACTTTTGTGGAGGGATGGTAACGTTAGGCACTCTACAAGCTATCCGTCTTATTGGAAGCGTCGTGGTATCGTGGCAGTGCATTCGATGTCTGCATTTTAGGCATGACACACGAAACTATCATCTTCCACCGAGATGCAAGAATATCGAATCGTTGGTTTGTGGAAGAAGTCGTCGAATAGAAGTGCATCCACTGCGGAGAAGGTCATCGGTCTACTGACAAGCAGTATTGTCAGCGGGAGGAATATAAACAAATCCACAGAAGAGCGTCGCAGAACCACCTTCCTGGAAGAAAACCGAACAAGAGACCGTTCTTCAAGAACAACGATCTCCCTTCGCTGCCGTCAAATCAGGGGTATGCAGGTACTTCCTCCACACACCCTATGTACCCCTGGTCATCAATGTGATCAGGATCCGGAATGCCACATCTCTCATTTGGATTTCTTTCGCATAAATGTAGCATTGCACAAGCTCTTGTCGATCATCGCAGAGATGTGTGAGAAATTTCAAAAGTGTAAAAAGAGATCCGACCAGATTTCGGTGTTAGATCAATTAATTATTCAATATGCCTGCTCACTCGTTGAATGTAAAACTATTGAATGCCAGTGGATTGACGCGGAAACCCTTTGGGGTCAATTTAAAACCCGGAATTAATTTCAGTCTTCCTGGGTTTAACATCGTTAGGCTAGATCGAACTCACTCAGTCGGAGGAGGTGTCGCTCGAGCTATCAGAAAACCGATTAAATGCACCATTCAACCACACTATCGTACATCTTAGTTATTGAGTTATTTTTATTACCTGACACAGTGATAAGACGGCAATGGAAGTTTGAAATTGATCTTGCAAAGTTAACTAAAACCAACAAGAGGTTCACCTTAGCTTGCGATTTGAACGCGAAATGTGACGTGACGAAATAGTCGCAGAAATAAAAGGCGGGTGGGTAATGTCAGAGACATAACTAGATGTCGTGAATACGAAGACAACTGACATGTTCCTTAACACTTCCGAATATCAATTAGTTGATCAATTGTATGAATTATACAAACATTCTCCTTTTCCACATTTTTCGCAAAAACAAAGAAGGCTTCACTTAATCTCGATTATTGTGAATTTCACACAGCGAAAAGTGCACAAATCTAACCAAACTGTTCTAGATTTGCACTAAACTAAGGATATTTACCTTCGATTTGCGAACAACAAATCCCAATAGTTTTTAGAAAACTTTTAGAACCATTAGAACGGCTGATTTTGTATAATGCTCTCCACCGTTGCTTTTTCACCAATGCAAATGACTGGCTGCTGTGACGTAATCGCTCTTGCCGAAAGCGAAACTAGCTTTGCAAACGACACAAAATACATCTGCTCCCAGTGGCGACAGAATCCAAACTGATCCAATTTTTGTTAAGAGGATTCTTTTTACGTGATTTCGTCTGTGGCTTTTTCACCAATGGGCGGTCCTAACGGTTATAAAAATAGCAGCATATAGAATTTTAATTTCGATTATTTCATTTCGGATTTGCATTTCATTGAAAGAAACTATCCGGATGCTGTACGGGATTAATTTCTGCCTTTCAGAAGGACAAAATTGTGGAACTCTCTATTTAAATATTAAACACTGTTCGGAACATTTTCTCGAACGATTTGTTGTACAGCAGCAGATATTTTGTTCTCTTCCTCAGAACGCGTTCTGATTGGCTGGTGTTGACATGGGTCAAATGAGACAGGTTTTTCAATAGTGTACTATTGAAATACTTCAATGCTTCTTCTATACATGCTTAAGTTGAAAAATTTCGATTCTATTGGTAGTTAGATTATATAAATCCTATCAGAGATCACTGAGATGTGAGCTTCCAAAATACGAGAAAGGGAAACGCGCCTTATGAATTATTTTCTTTGATACTCGTTTATACCAAACATTTCAGAAAAGTTTAATTATGAATTATTTGAGATTATGTCACACAACTGAATACTTTATCAGAAAATTGTGATCATATTTCCGATGGCATGTAGCAAAAATTATATTGATTCGTTAGATACAACAAGAGATATTCACGATCAAAAACCTATCACTCTCTCAGAGGGTAAATTTTGAAAAGGCACCCCATAGTAAAGTAAGTCGTATTCACGACAAAAATGGGTACCTTCTATTCAATGATCTACAGTTGGGTTATGGAACAGTTCGCGCTCCGTTTCAACCGATATACCTTTCGTCTACTGGCATCTCTTCTACTTTGGACATAGTTACATCAGTCAATCAAATACAATCAGTGATTTCAGCTCAGATCGGTGGTAATGTTCAGCGCAATGAATCGCAATCCAGATAAACCATAACATCAACTGGGTGGAATTTGCTCGGATTGTGGACCGAGAAATCGATGCAACCAAAGTTTTGAATTCCGTTGACGGAACCGATCAAGCTATTTCCGAACTGAAGGCCGTTATCGCTGAAGCTATAAACCGTTGTGTTATCCGTCAACGAAATATAGTTCGTCGCCAATTTCAACGGTTTGGGGACTTGTCGAAAAATTATGTAGTATCGATATTGTCGATGAATTCAAAAATGAAAACTTGTCGTTAATGTCGAAGGCTGGACCCGTTCTCGCGGTGTTTCTGGAAGGTGTCAAAGGTATTGAAGACTAAACCTTAACAAATTCCTCCGTTAGGTCAGAATAACGTTATTCTGGTTACTCCGTTCGAACAAATAACTGCAATCGCGAACACATTTTGCGATCTCACAACCTGGGTATTTCTGTTGTCAGTCCCATTGAAGATGCAGTGCGTGAAACAATGTCCACTCTGAGTAATACTCGTTGCTACGTTCCGGAAAATGTAAGGATTAAACCTGAACAAGTTACCGCAGCTCTTAAATTATCCAAAAACATGAAAACTTCAGGAGCTCGATTTTTATTCTAATGCTGAAGAAACTCAGCCATCAGATTTTTATTGCCAATTTGTTAAACAGATGTATCGGTTTCAATTATTTCCCTTCCAAGTGGAAGATCCAATGAATCTCTCTAGCTATCGTCCCATTGGCTTTCTGTCGTCGCTAAGCAAGCTCTACGAAAGATTTATCTTGGATCGTGTTCTGTTGTGCATCAAAAACAACATTTTCTTGCTGGAACAGTTCAAGAACCTTTGTTCCAAAGAGTAGTGAACATCATCGACCGTAACAAGTTCTTCACAAAAATCTACAGCCATGGCTCTGTTAGAAAGCATTCGATAACGTCTGGCACGAAGGTCTTTAAGCTGTATCGCTACAACTTTCTAGTGTACCTCATCAAGATAGTGCAGAACTATCACTGTGGAAGAAGTTCTAAAGTCAATCTGAACAGAACTCTGTCAAACGGCTTCGCCGTACCCGCTGGAGTCCCTCAGGTTAGTATTCTCAAACCAGTATTGTATAACGGGTACACCTCAGATTTTCCCCGTCTTCCTGATGGTAACCAATCCTGCTTCTTCACGAATGATACCGCTATCCTTTGCAAAGGAAGAGTCACAAAACATCTCCATAAAGAGCTGCAGAACTGTCTTGATTCTGTTGTCAGTTACATAAACACATGGAAGATAAAAATCAACGCTTGAAAAACTTAGGCGATCCTATTTCCGTTGAGTCTGCCTTCACGCCTTCACGCCTCTCTCTTTTAGCTGATTACAAGATCGTGGTTGATGGGCTTCCAAGCGACTGTAAGTTACTTTTTCACTCGCACGTTAAAAAAATGAAAAATAAGTGTACCTTGCTCATCAAATGTCTCGACCCGCTAATCAATCGAAGGTCAACTCTTATTCATTATTTACATTATTGCTGGATTATCGCTCCAGTATTCTAGTGTGCGTTGCCTGTGTGGGGAAGGAGTGCGGTTACACAACGGAACTAAATCCAAGTGCTGCAAAACAGAGCTTTAGAAACGATTCTGGATCTTCCGTGGTTCTCCAGGACTTCAACAGTTCACCAAATAGCAGACGTCGCTACCGTCAACGAGAAACTTCTATCAGTCAGTAGAAACTCTCAAGGAAAATGTGCTATTCCTGAATATCCTTTAATTGGATTTAATTTTTAATATGTATAGTATAATGTAGTATATGTATGTATACAAATCAAATTGTGTCCCAGTAGAACTGTTATAAAGAAATTTTATCGAAATTTGTATCTAAAAGAATAACCGTAGTTTCGAAGATGAAAAGTACCATAATACTACAACACTTAACTTCTAACATGATACAGCAAAGTAATAGAAGAGAAACAATAAATATGTAATATAAGTAAAAAAAAATGTAAATGTCGTGCTCTCATTTGAAGCAGTTGCCGGCAGTGAAAGCAGACCTTTTGCGTGGTACAAAACCTCAAAAGCTCATGTCGTGCTTTCATTTGAACGCAAATCACATCCAGCTGCTGAATACTGGATTTGGATTCGCGAACTGAATTTTGGATTGATTACTAGAGCTGAATTTCGATTCAATTCTGGTCCACATGAATACTGAATTTAATTTCAGAATTTAACTTTAAAATTCAATTTCAAACTTGAGTTTAAGAATTTAGATCCAGAATTTAGAGCCTGTATGCTGGAACTAGATTTCGGAGCTAAATTTTGTTTCGGAATTCTGTTCTAGCACTAGATTGCAACTGAATTTGAAGTCTGTTTAGTTCTTGTTATGCGAAATTACTGATGTCTGGACGGCCCTTTTTCAATCAATACATTTTGTCGTGGTTACTACTTACTTTATAGTACTATGGGGTGCCTTTTCAAAATGTATCCTGTTCAAGAATGGGTAGAACTTAATGGCAAATGTCTCTTGTTGTATTTAACGAAGTAACATGATTTTTGCCTTTCTCATATAGAAAGGTTATGCAATCACTGTGAAAACCGACTTTTGAACTGAGTCTCGGAGAGCCGAGTGTCATGTACTATTCGACTCAGTTCGTCGAGTAAGCAAAATGTCAGTATGTGTGTGTGTGTGTGCTTGTGTGTGTATGTATGTGTGTATGTAACATTTTTTGCACTTACTTTTCTCGGAGATGGCTGAACCGATTTTCATGAACTTAGATTCAAATGAAAGGTTTTGTAACCCCACATAAAGTTCCTGAATTTTATTTAAATCCAACTATGAAAATAAGTGCACTTACTTTTCTCAGAGACGGTTGAACCGATTCTTCAAAACTTAGATTCAAATGAAAGGTACAATTGTCATATACAAAGTTCATGAGTTTTATTTTGGTCCGACTTTCGAATTCGGAGTTATAGTGTGATTAGTGAAAAAAATCTTATTTCGAATCACTTCCTCACTTTTCTCAGAGATGTCGTGACCGATTTCAACAAATTCAAATGAAAAGTATAATGGTCTCATAAAAAACTTCCAAATTTCATCTAGATCCGACTTCCGGTTCCGGAAAAACACGTAAAAAAACTCATAACTTGCCTCGAAACTATTCCAATCGATAGCCATAGTCAATAGACAACCAAACAACCCGATTCCAGCTATGCTGGTTCTCGGTTTCTGATTCCGGAAGCACCGAAAATAAAAAGTAAAATAATTCCAATGACTCGCAAAGTTCGCATTATAGGCACTTTTTTCTATGCTTGAAGAGAGCGGATAACAATAATTTATATTTTAGAATACCTCGGTTTTCGGATATTCTTTCAAATCGCTTCAATTGATAATTCCTAGCCGGATTTGACCAGTGAGTTATTGAAATTGATTTCGTAATAATACCCAACTTATATTTAGAAAACAAAAAACAAATTGTTGTGGATTTTTCAAATAATGACTGAATTTGAACATTGAACATTGCATTTTTTATTTCTTCGGTCTTGTCCCCTACACAACCCCGTAGTTTCTTGCTCTCGTGTGTTCCGCCTTATAATTGCACCGTTAGAATCATGCAAGTGATCCATTGAAAGTTTGCGAAATTCACACAATCAATCAGCCAGTACGTGAGTTTTTCGATATTCGGATAAGTGGAAAATACATGTCAGTTTTATTCGAATACATGTCATCCAATTGTGTCTCTGGCATGTGCCTTCCGCCTTTTTGTTTGTTTGCATAAAATAGTATCATCCATATCTTCTAATTTATTGTTTATGCCTTCGACATAGTTATTGGATTTGAATTTATTGAACATTGTCGAAGACATCAAAATCCTATTTTTCGTACTAAGAAGTTGTGACTTTGCAGTGAGGGCTGGAGTCTGTCATTTGAAAAGAATCTTCATACTATACTGAGTTACTATCGTGAGAACATAAAATAGTTCAGATCAACCGTTAAAGAAGATCAAATCATATTACGACCACTATTAGTAGATATTACTAGATATATTAAAGAATGAGCCATTGTTCGGACATGGTATCACTTTTCCGGTAATAACTTTTTCACAAACGTCGGAAGGTTATCCAGCTTTCGAAAGTTTTACTCCTCGTTATATTTTCAACGAGAAATGTGCTGATTGTTAGAGTCTAAGAGGTGATCTCAAAATATTTTTTTTTGTAAAATGTAAGTTTCCCCATAATAAATAAAAATACAAACTATAAATCTCTGGAGCGAAATTATAGTTTCACTGATCGAGCTAGAATTTTGCATAGACCTATGCAAAGAAACACGAAAAGTTTTTCCCATTCAGCGCTGTCCCACCCATACTCAAATAAAACTCACTTAATTCATCGTCAAAGTGAATAACCGAAACAGGGGGTGAGCTCTATTCGTTCGCACCCGTTATCGCCTTTTCTCACGAAACGATTCGTCAGCAATGCCATCATATGATTGTTTATGATTTTCTTAATTTCATACGCTTTTTCACTAACTTAAATAAAATTTTCAACTTTGGTTTCTATCCTAAGTCGTCTGTGTCAAAATTCTTTGATGGTATTGCAAGGGAACGTGTACCTACCGGGACTAATCGATATAAAAAATTCGTCTAACACCGGACATTTATTTTCAATAAAAACAACTACAAATCTGATTTTTCTATTCATATGATTTTGGTAGCTATAAAATTTGAAAATTCATGGTTTTTTGATGATCACACACTTGAGATAAATCTCCTGATTAATTTGACATGTTATTTGTATGTATCAGACTACAACTTCGGATGCCATCATGCGAAAGGGAAGACAAATTTTCTACAAGCCTCAGGAGATGCTCAGTATGATTGCCATATTGAATTTGTTTTATTTACATTTTTTTCTTGCTCTCAAACTTACATCTCCAAATTTTGTCGTGCCTTTTTTCCGTTTCGTGTGCCATTTAACCAGGTTTTCGGCTTCTTAACACGACATATAACACATGGATCAATAAGTCCCGAGACTAACAATGGAAACAACGACCACGTTTAAACTCGGCGAACCACCGACAAATCGTTGCTTTGATGGACAAGAGTCCGGATAACATTTTTCAATCCATTGTTTCGCTTGCACGGTGTTTTTACCCATTAAAAACAATGTTTTATCAAAACACGAAACTCGGTTTTTCCATTTTTTAAACAAACTACAAAACGACTTTACTCCAACCTCGATAACTTAGCTGTTTCTGGTCGGATCGACTTAAAATTTTGACCCGTTTCAAGCAAAGGTTAGTACTCTAGAAAGACTTGGTTACTGGTTTACTACGAGCGCCATCTCTGCTTTAGTCTCGGGACTTATTGATCCATGTGTTAACACGATAAAACATTCTACCTAAATGAGTAAATACACGATCATATTATTTTAATTAAGATATGACCATTCGCAAAAAAACTAGTCCTCTCTCGGATTACTCGGTTTCTAGTAGCAACAAGACCGTTCTTAAATTTCATGGAGATAGTTGAATCTATTTTCAAAATCTTTGATTCGAATGAATGGTCTTAGAGTCATTGCCGTATCAACCTTTCGAGAGAACGGACGTGCTTTTGTTAACTGCGAAACGCTGAAAACCAGTGCCGTGTGTGATAAAGCGATCGGACAATCGAAATTGTACCGTTATTGTATAATAGACAATTGAAGACAAACACGAGAAAAGGTCCTAAGTGCAAATGACAGATTCTCTTTGTTTACTTTCTCTTTCGAGTATTACGGTCCAATCAGTAATCTTTCCATCTAACAATTCACATAGGATAATAGTAAAAACCATAAACTTTCGATATGTACTGTAGAGTTTTTTGGGGAATTACTGGAATTTGCCGTAATAATTGAAAGAGAAAGTAAACCAAGAGAAACTGTCATTTGCACTTGGGACCTTTTCTAATGTTCATCGAGAATTGTGCTCGTACCGCTGAGAGGTTTTTACACATAATACAATAGTGAAGTGTGTAGACTTTGGATAGTGAACATTTGGAGTAGTGTCGTGACCCGGTGCTGTGTGCCTTTTTTCCTCTTAGAGGTTTTTTGCACACAGATACAACAACAATTTAACCAACGCGTGGCCCCAGCGGCCGAGTTTTGTAGCACACCGATTAGCTAAGGCCAGGCATTGGTGGCAATTCATTTTAAGCTAAGTATAATTCTCTTTCCCCTTTTTTTATCTGTCCTTGAAATTATCTGGTGGTATCCCAGATTTCTAACTCGTGCGGATACAATTATGTGCCATGAAAAACCCTGAAAAACAAAACCCTGACCCACCAGATGATAAAATGGAGACAACTGTCGATAGCAAAACTCGCATTAAGAGCTATCCCGATGGACTTGCACTCCCGGCCGGACCGTATACGGTTTATTTCCGGCCCAAATTAAATGGAAACAAAATTGAACATTCTTCAATTATCGAGAGAACTGACAAAGCGATACTCTACCGTTAAGAGTATCGACAAGGTGCGCCCAGACAAGCTTAGGGTCTCGTTAACCAGTGCAAAACAGGCTGACTAGATCGTTCAATGCGAGCTCTTTACGCGGGAATATCGTGTGTACATCCCAGCTCGTGAAGTCAAAATTGACGGCGTTGTCACCGATGCCAGCTTGACTTGCGATGACGTTCTTAAGTACGGGATGGGTTGCTTTAAAAACCCCCTACTTAAGAACGTAAAGATACTGGATTGCAAGCGATTGCATTCAGTGTCGATCGCGGGGGATGGTACCAAATCATACCCCCAATCAGACTCGTATCGGGTGACATTCGCTGGCTCGGCTTTACCTAACTACGTCCTCCTGGACCGAGTTTGAAACGTTCCCTGAAGGAACACTCCAAGCGTTCCTTTGCTGACATGCTCAAGAGTGCCACCCCCCCTAAGCAATCAACGAACATCTATACCTGCTTGTCAACTGACGAGAGCGAGTTTGACGACCCATTAGAAGGTTCATCTTCGGCGGTCCCTCATAGCTATAGGAAAAGAGTAAACAAATCCTCTCCTAAGCTCCCTAGTAAGGGTACGAAGTTGTCTTCCGATGGGCCTCCAACATTTATGTTTAGAAGTAGTGGAGACAAAGCTCCGAAGCAAACAGTTCCTGGTCTCGGAAAACTCAATTCTGAGAAGGAATTCCCACCACTTCCCGGGACACCAAAATCCCCAAGTGCCCCTGAAAACCCAACAGAGAACCAGCTGGGTGCTGGGCTCATAAAATTCTCTGATGTTGTGGACTGGATTTTTAACACCTTCAATATTTCTGGTCCTCTTAAAAGCCTGTTTATGGCTTTGATACCTACAGTTAGAAGTTTTTTGAAGCAGTTGACTGCAAAATGGCCCCTTCATTCAGCGATCGTATCCTTCGATGGCTAACTCATCCACCGAGGTCACGGATTCAATCACTGTTGTACAGTGGAATTGTAGAAGTATCATCCCAAAAATAGATTCATTTAAAATTCTTGTGAATAATTTGAAATGTGACGCATTTGCATTGTGCGAAACTTGGCTAACTTCTGATGCATCCCTAAACTTCCACGATTTTAACATTATTCGCCTGGATCGAGACGATCCCTACGGAGGAGTACTTTTGGGGATCAAAAAGTGCTATTCCTTCTATCGAATTAACCTCCCATCGATACCAGGTATTGAAGTTGTCGCATGTCATGTCACAATGAAAGGCAAGGCCTTTGCATTGTTTCCATCTATATTCCCCCTAGAGCCTCAGTTGGGTACCACTGGCTCAGCAGTATCATGCAACTTCTTCCCGCACCGACTTTAGTTTTAGGAGACTTTAACTCTCACGGTGCGGGATGGGGTTGTCTTCATGATGACAACAGATCAACCGCGATCTATGATCTTTGCGATAACTTCAATATGAATATTTTGAATACCGGAGAAATAACACGGATTCCTGCACCACCAGCAAGACCAAGTGCGCTGGATTTATCCTTATGCTCGACCTCGCTACGGTTGGATTGCACGTGGAAGGTGATCCTCGATATTGATTGGAAATACTACGCAAATTCGATATCTAAGAAACTAGAATCAACACAAGAACTTCCTGCGGAGGAAGAGTACACGTTGTTGGCTGGCTTGATTCTCGACACCGCGACTCAAGCTCAGACGAAACGTGTACCTGGCGCGAAAACCAACATCCGTCCTCCTAACTCGTGGTGGGGCAAAGAGTGCTCATCACTCAACGCGGAAAGATCTTTAGCGTTCAAAAAGTTCAGAAAAAATGGAACACCCGATAATTATCGGAATTACGCGGCGTTAGACAAGCAAATGAAGAACTTAGTCAAAGCAAAGAAACTTGGTTATTGGCGACGGTTTGTTGACGGATTATCAAAAGAAACATCGATGAGCACTCTGTGGAACACAGCGCGACGAATGCGCAACCAAAACGCCACGAATGAAAGCGAGGAATATTCCAACCGCTGGATAT
This sequence comes from Malaya genurostris, assembly GCF_030247185.1. Classification (NCBI taxonomy): domain Eukaryota; kingdom Metazoa; phylum Arthropoda; class Insecta; order Diptera; family Culicidae; genus Malaya; species Malaya genurostris. The sequence continues at coordinate 193,420,554 of NC_080571.1, read as the reverse complement.
TCGATTTTGCTAAAAAAGTATGCCCAGACTCTGTTCCGGAACAGAAGATCACCCGCGCCGCGACATCAAATACAAACGAAACACCGTTTTCGATGGTAGAGTTCTCACTCGCACTCTTGTCATGTAACAATAAAGCCCCGGGGCTAGACAGAATTAAATTCAATTTGTTGAAAAATCTCCCTGGCCCTGCCAAAAGGCGCTTGCTGAATTTATTCAACAAGTTTCTTACGGGTAATATTGTCCCACACGACTGGAGACAAGTGCGAGTGATCGCCATCCAAAAACCAGGAAAACCAGCCTCCGATCACAATTCGTATCGGCCGATTGCTATGCTTTCCTGCATCCGGAAATTGTTCGAAAAAATGATTCTCTTTCGTCTTGACAATTGGGTGGAGACTAATGGCTTGCTTTCAGATACACAATTTGGTTTCCGCAGGGGCAAAGGAACGAACGATTGTCTTGCGTTGCTCTCAACAGAAATTCAAATGGCATTTGCTCGCAAAGAACAAATGGCATCAATTTTCCTTGACATCAAGGGTGCTTTTGATTCAGTCTCAATAAATATCTTATCTGAGAAGCTGCATCAGCATGGTCTTTCGCCAATTATGAACAACTTTTTATGTAATCTATTGTCCGAGAAACACATGTATTTAGCACATGGTGATTTGTCGACAATACGATTCAGTTACATGGGTCTTCCTCAGGGCTCATGCTTAAGCCCCTTTTATACAATTTTTACGTAAACAACATTGATGAATGTATCAACACATCCTGCACGCTAAGACAACTTGCCGACGACAGCGTTGTTTCTGTTATAGGACCAAAAGCTGCTGATCTTCAAGGACCATTACAAGATACCCTCGACAACTTGTCGACATGGGCTCTTCAAATGGGTATCGAGTTCTCTACGGAGAAAACTGAGCTAGTTGTATTTTCAAGGAAGCGAGATCCAGCACAATTATAGCTTCAACTAGGGGGTGAAACCACAATTACAGCTTCAACTAGGGTATCTGAAACAAAAATGCCAACGGAGAATCAACTTTCTTCGTACGATAACCGGATCGTGGTGGGGTGCCCACCCAGGAGACCTGATCAGGTTGTACCAAACAACGATATTGTCCGTTATGGAATATGGATGCTTCTGCTTCCGATCCGCGGCCAACACTCATTTCATCAAGCTGGAAAGAGTCCAGTATCGTTGCTTGCGTATTTCCTTAGGTTGCATGCAGTCAACTCATACGATGAGTCTCAAAGTGTTGGCAGGCGTCTTACCGTTGAAAAATCGATTTTGGGATCTCTCATATCGATTGCTAATCCGATGCGATATTTTGAATCCGATGATGATTGAAAACTTCGAAAGGCTTGTCGAGCTCAATTCTCAGACCCGTTTTATGTCCTTGTATTTTGATTACATGGCTCAGAATATTAACCCTTCTTCGTTTGTTCCCAACCGTGTCCATTTCTTGGATACTTCTGATTCCACTGTATTTTTCGACACATCCATGAGAGAAGAGATTCGTGGAATTCCGGATCACGTACGCCCTCAAGTGGCCCCCAATATTTTTTATAACAAATTCAGAACAGTCAACTATGAAAAGATATTCTACACTGACGGATCATACATCAACGAGTCCACAGGCTTCGACATCTTCAATCAAAACATCACCGCTTCTTACAAACTCAGCGATCCGGCTTCAGTTTACGTCGCAGAACTAGCTGCCATTCAGTACACTCTTGAGATCATTGAAACCTTGCCCAAAGATCATTACTTCATTGTCACGGACAGTCTAAGTTCAATAGAAGCTCTCCGGGCAATGAAGCCAGGAAAGTATCCCCCCTATTTTCTGGGGAAAATACGGGAACATTTGAGAACTTTATCTGAACGGTCTTATTTAATATCCTTAGTCTGGGTCCCATCGCATTGTTCTATTCCAGGCAATGAACAGGCAGACTCATTGGCTAAAGTGGGCGCATTAGAAGGTGATATTTATGAAAGACCAATCTGCTTCAATGAATTTTTCAGTATCTCTCGTCAGAAAACTCTCGAAAGTTGGCAAACTTCATGGAGCAATGACGAACTGGGACGATGGCTACACTCCATTATCCCTAGGGTATCGACGAAACCTTGGTTCAGGGGGATGAACGTGAATCGCGATTTCATTCGTGTTATGTCGCGGCTCATGTCAAATCACTACACTTTCAACGCACATCTCCGGCGTATTGGGCTTGCGGAGAGCGATCTCTGCACCTGTGGCGACGGTTATCAGGACATCGAGCATGTCGTGTGGTCGTGCGTAGAGTATCGCGACGTCAGGTCGGAACTACTGGAATCCCTTAGGGCCCGAGGTAGACCGTCCAATGTTCCGGTTCGGGATGTGTTGGCGAGTCGAGATAGTTTATATATGCTTCTCATATACCAGTACCTTAAACACATTAATATACAAGTGTAATCCGTAGTTTCCTCTCTCTTGTCGAGGCTAAGAATAATCTTCACCTACAGGGTAGAGACTAACATTCGCCCGATTCTCCAAATCCCTCGCGTCCATTATCTCTGTAGAAAATAACAAGATCTTTTTGCTGTCACTAACTTCTTCGTTCCCCCTTTCTCCGTTTCTCCACCATCTCGATGTCAACTAATTAGATCTTTATCGTTTTTGGTCATTCGTTTTCATACCCCCTTTTTCACCCCGTTTTCCACAAAATTACTTCTCTATACTTCTTTCATTCTCTTAGGCAAAATCATCGCCCACGGGAAAACTGCTTCAGTCGATGAACAACATGCGGGCCATCCGCTGGGTCTCTGTGACCTGGGGGTGTTTACCGCGGACCCATTGAAACGTATAATCGTCATCTGGAGGACACTAATGTCATATTTAATCCACCGACCATTGCCGATCGCCAGCTGCAGACTGAATCTGCCAGAATCGACCATTGCGACCGGAATTATACCCTAGTTTTAAGTTAGTTATAATTTAAAATAAGAAAATGCCCTTGGCATCTAAGAGCTTACGCATTGTGCCTTCAAATATGTTACTATTGAATAAAAAAATGGTCTTAGAGTCTCATAGGATGCTGTACAGTTTTATTCACATACGACGTCTGGTTGTGTCAAAGATTTCAAATTGTCATAAACTCAGCGAAACTGGAATTGCCAAAATTGTTTTAATTTGGAAGTGTCGTTGATCGATGGCAAAACGAAGCGATTTGTGCTGCACCTTTCCTTTTTAGTCGGTTCCGGAAATACCGAAAATAGGTATGGCTTTTTATACCGCAACGTCATTATCGAGCCTTTCGGGTAAAGAAAGTGTTCGAATTTTCGATGATGTATTTGATTTAGCAGTACAACTATATGTACTCGAAAATCTAAAACTTTCATATTATATTAGCACTATCAACAAGGATGTGTACGAAACAAAATGTCTGTGAAAGCGGTTATCAAAAGCCATGACTTTCCCGCTCTATTATGGTATGTTTGGCCTCTTGTCACTATGCAAAATCCATCCTGGAATGGTATAAAGTACGTGCCGAAAACAGCCAATTCACCAATCAGTCTAGAATTTCGCCAGCAAATAGTATTGATGATTTCAAGAGAACATAGAGAATCGTCGCCGCGGGTGTATCTTAATCAATTGTTTCTAGTGTACATGTAACTCTATTATTTACAAATAAACAACCGGTTTTGTTGAATTATTAGTAATTTTCTGCTGCTATTATTGTAGTCCGAAATTTACCGTGAACAGACTTTATAGGGTGGTTAGTTTTAAAAATTTATATCTAAGGACAGATTGACGATACAAAAAACGTAAAAGGTCTACAAAACTTTTTAAATTAAATAGATAGATTAAACCAGAATTTTTCTATTATTTTACTTTATTTTGTTGTACTACTATTATAGTTTCTAATTATTAGCAGTACTTCATTTCTTGTATTCATAGATGTGTAAGTATTCTACCATTCTTTATAGAAATGATATAGAATTGTTAATTTTTTATCGAAGCTCTGGTGACTCAGTACAAAGAGATCACAAAATGCCGGTGTGTGTTTGTACGTATGAGTACGTCACTTAAGCTTGGTGTTCATTCAATTTTCCGGAGATGACTGAAACGATTTAGACACTGGGTGCGGTGTAGCGTGATTAGTAAGTCGATGCCCTTTACGTAGCTCATCTGGATTCAATTCCCATCCTTGCGCATAGGGTTGTCCTCTTCCGGCTCTGGAGATAAAATTTCATTAGCGACATAACTAGAGCTAATAAAAGTAATTTTTATTGATTCAAAATAGACGGAACTGACGAAAAAAAATATCACTCTCAGCTCCGCCTTCAAATTGTGAGAACCAGATCCATTTCCAGTCAACGACATAAGCGGAACAGTAGTTTCAAAATTTTATCCTTTCTTGTATTTACCCTTTCATTCATTATCGGTTTTCAATAAAAATCGCAGAAATGACAGAAAATGGCAAAAAACGGTTCACATTCATTTTTAACTGTTGGTGTTCGTATCTCTAGTATTTTTGGATTTCAGAGAGGTTCTGTAGTGTAATTACTTCCATTCATCATGTTTTAGACACTCTTTACAGATTTTCATTATATCGACTTACACAGATTTTCATTATATCGACGAAATAATGAGAATTGAAATTAGATTAATTCTCCGTACTGTAACTAAATATAATATTGATGATAACCCAACTATAGAGCCTATATTATATGCTGTTGATTAAAAAAACCCTGTTCAGCTTGAATTTCATATACGAAAGTGAAAGGATCTCATTATTTCACTCGATTCGTTTAATTGATTTAATTGAAATAATGCGTGAGATGTAAATCAACCAACAGGAATTGAAACAAAGTCTTTGTATGTATAATCAATATTCAGAAAGAAATTTTGTAAATTCTTCTAACGCGAAGTTCTCATAGTTTATAAAAATCTTACTATACCATTGAATGCGATTAAATTTTATCCGGATTCGACCTACGCACAGTGGTCCAAAACTGGAAAAAGACGGTCAAAAGTTTGTACTGACTTTCACTGATTTTTAAGAGCTAACGTGTCTTCGAAGAAGTTTTACAAGATTATATTACGCTTCTTTTGAATGTGGCACCTTAATTTTTGTTAAGTGGGTAGCACCAATTTCGAAAAAAAAATTTTTTTCCGTCTCATCTTGAAGAAAAAAACATTTGAAGTATTCTTGCTAAAGATGTAAATAGTGCAAAAATATTTTTTTTGAGATATATTCACTTTATTTTAAAAACAATTTTTTTGGGTTTATCTACGTAGAATTTACCTCTATTAGCTAAGTATCTACTACAAAGTGCGCGTAAACACGCATAAACATGCTTATGCTTGCACGCGCAACTTAAGCAAATTGTTGGGATTTTTATTTTGCTTACTTTTTGACAATTAACAATATTATAAAAAATCTATGTGGAACTCGATGCAATTTTTTTTAGGACTTTTCAAAGTGGGTTTTAAATATTGAAAATCCGAAAAATTATCAGAAGTTCAACACATATTAAAAAAATGGTAAAATGTTTTCCAATCAAAATATGAAAAAGTATTGCAAAAGTACAAACCTTTACAAAGAGATTTCATTTTTAAACGTGTAAATAAATTGAGTTATCGCGAACCAACACGTTTTTTAAGATGATATATTGATCGTGAGACGCTCACTTAGAGATGTGCGAAGCAATGCTATGCGAACTAACTTATTTGCGAATTATTATTATGTCATATTTGAGAATATCTGCAAAAGTGGCATCCCTGATGTATCTTAGCCTACTGAGTGAGAGGTAAGATTTCTTATCGACAAATGGCTCATTCAATCTGTTAAAGAAGGATATATACACATTTGGAAGAACGAACAAAAGCTCAAGCACACATTTCTTCTCATTTATATTGCACAGTTCCCACCAAATCGAACTGCACAGTATGAAAGTGTGCTGGATCAGAAGTGTGATTATAACTGCAACTCTGTATAAAATGTTCAAAACGACCTATGTAATAATAAGAGATTCTCTTTGTTTACTTTCTCTTTTGATTATTACGGCACTCTTAGCAATCCTTCTCTCCAATTATTTACCGATAATAATAACTAAAGCTATCATCTTTTAATCTGCTCTGGAGAAATTACCGAAAAAAGGAGGAATGTTTCGCAATAATCGAAAGAGAAAGTAAACAAAGAGAAACTCTCAATGTTACATAGGTCGTTTTGAACATTTCATACAGAACTGCTCTGTACTGACAGAACTCTGACGTCTATAACGACAACACAATCATATGGTTGTGTTTTTTCTTTTTTGCTCGTTGTCAAATTTGTAAGCAGGGTTGCCAGTTTTGAAGATATTGAAGAAAGCTGCATAGAAAAATTATTCTTTTCGTTGATTTTCTCAACTTTTTTTCGGCAACCATGATTGAGCAAAAAAGATTGTGGTTAATGAACTGTGTCAAAAGTTCAGCTTTGAAAGCAATCAGCAATAACTCGCTTCAAGAGCCAAAGATTCGTTCAGTTCGTAGCTTGTTTCTACCTTACCAGCAGAGATGCCAGGTCATTTTTTCAAAAATCTGTGATCAAGCCAAAAACCTGTCTGTGCAAAATCTGTGCACGTTTCCCCGTTTCCATAATAACTAATCGGAATCATTTTGGTAAGCAAAATAAAAGGTCTCACTATTTCCTAACGCTCTGCAAATTTTGGTGCTAAACTGTGATCAATTTCAAAAATCTGTGATCGATTTCAGAATCTGTGTAAATCTGTGACCATTTTCAGAAATCTTCGAAAATCTGTGCCATTTTTTAAATCTATGCAAATGGTTGAAAATCTGTGGAACACAGATTAATTTGTGAACCTGGCATCCCTGCTTACCAGTGCGGTGAACTTATGAGCTGCGGTTCTTTTAAAAAGAGCTGTGAGCTATCAGCTCCTTTTAAAGATTCGATTCACTGGAATAGCTCAAGAACGAATTGCCCATCTCTACGTTTACTGCAAAAGTGAGCTACAGAAATAGCAGACGCGTGACTCCCTCCGTTTCTTAATCATGCATGGTTTCAGCACGGCCATAATGAAAATGAGTCACACGAATAGTACTCAGGATATTCTTATTATAAAATAGATTGGATTAGGAATATAATTTCCTAAAAGTATTGTAAAAGTTTGCTGCATCAAGTTGCATATTTCGCTTCGGTACAAGGTGTCCTAGGTAAAAATAGGTAAAATGATGTATAATTTTTTCAGAAAAGAATAAACCTATACATTACATTCTACAAAATTATGGGATTTTATATTTTCTACAATTATTTCAAACAAAATATGTAAAAAAATAACTTGAAACAAGTTATGATTAGAAAACTAGTTTTAAGGGGGTTGTCATAATTCAATAACTAGAACTAACTTTGGAATGGCCTAAAAAAAAGTTCCATCGAGTTCCACTTAGAATTTTGTTTATAGTATTGGGCATATCTTTTCCTATAATTTTTTTAAAAATCAGCTTCAACAAAAATATGGGATTTTTTATTTTCTTCAATTATTCCAAACAAAGTATGCATAAAAAATAAGGGTTTAAGGGGGTTGCCACAAAAACGCTTTGTATGTCCGAAACGGTACGCCCTACACTTTTGGTATATTTGACAAAGTAAATTATTTTTAATAATTCTAAAAGTTTGTCAAAAAAAATTTCTATCTCTTCAGAAAAAAAAGTTATGGTTATATTTTTCGTCAAAGTAGGCCATGAACAATTAGGGATAGAATCAAATTACGCGGTATATATTTGTAAATAACTTCTTAAAAGCAACAATATGCATTAAAAGAACGGTTTGGCAGCTACTGATTCATGTCCATGTTTTTATTGATTCGAACCACTGTGCTACGGTTCCAAAAATTCAGTGATGAAAGTTAAAAACCTCTGACCGCCGTACAATTGTTGAAACAAAAAAGTGAGTAATTTTCGAAACAGATTTTCGAGCTATTTATCTATTTCCCATGAACTGTTAATGAAAAAGGCACCATCACACCCCCTGGTGGATTTAAACATGTTCTTTTAATTTGAACCAATACGATGAAAATGGTGACGAAAACAGTACATCTAGCAACATTCATGCATGAGAGCACGTTTTCCTTACTACACGTAAAAATACACAAAACATTAACTACTTTTACTCTAAAAGCAGTAAATTTTACTGCACTCATGAATGCATTTGGGCTAAACTATTCAAAACGATTTTGTTTTTAAGAATTTCGTTTATAATCGTTCCCATCGTTTGCCGGCTCCAACCATTAACGCATTTCGCATGATTCCTGAGCAAGAAATAAATCATAAATCGTTTTATAACCCTAATTGGTCGGAATTTATGAAAAGGCGTTTCTTTTTTTCACCTTTTGTTAAATGACTAACAAAGACAATTGACTGTAAATGATGAATTTCTGCAAAATTGCCGAAAAGTTACAACCCAAAAGAAGGTTCAGCTAGTAGTAATATTTTTTACAGCAACAGAATATATTGAAGAAAGGTACTGTTTATGAAATATATTTAGATATAATTATTCTGGGCATAGAAGGGAGTAAAACATTTATTACCCCATTGATGAGTCTACCTGATGCCACCACTGAGAGAATTTTATTTGTGTTAGTAAAATGAAAGCACTGAAATCAAACACACACCATGTTGGGTCGACTGTGTACATTACAATGTAGTAGTGAGCTTTATTTTATGTACCCGTCGCGGATAGTTCCAACCAGTTCTGATTCTCGTCCAACATTCAGTGTACAGCGTAACAGTTGGAGAGTGAAGACGTAAGTTTAGCAGCGCTAACGAAATTCTTCCTGATAATTCCTCGCGACGGTTACTTCCAGTTCAATTCACATGCTGATACAATGGAGTTTGCGTATGGTGAATTCCGCTAAACGAAAGAGTTGCAAAAATGTGTTCCTACTCACAACGAGAGAGGAGAAGAGTAAAGTGATCTAAGAATAAGAAGGAGATGCCAAGAAGCTCGCATTATATGCACAGCAATAACAAGTCTGGCTAAAGACACGAAGCTCTCGAATGCATGATAAAGTGAGGAAAATATATAAATATACATGTGAAGGAAGCATTAAAGAAGAGTGAAGAAAAAAATCATTTATATACGGCCAAGAAGACTAAACAAAACACACTGAAATAACAACGACGTATTTTCTATTTACAATGTTTCCAGTGATGCTAAAATAAGTGAAAAGAAGAAAAATTTCAGTAGAGGAATTCGGCAGAAGAATAAGAAATGCGAAGCTTAATCGAGTGCGCCACAGTGCAGTTGGGCTGAGGATTTGTGTTGAAACGTGAATCAGCAGCATCGTGAACCGAAATGAGTAAAAAGCAGTGAAGTGAAAAGGACAATTCGTATGTTTCGTTGCTTGAAATACCGCACGAAAATATGATGATGGAGGAAGCGAATTATATGCTGACTGAAATCCCTGGTGGGTTTATATCCCACCGACCGCATGCAATACACCGCTTCGCACCGTATCCGTTACATCAGCCGCATCTGCAACCCGCGCCGATATATATTCACTCGCAGCCGAGAGTGGTGAGCCGACCGAAAACGCCACCTACGCCACCGGCACCGGAAGGAACTCACATCGGACATCTGTATCCGGAGATTTTAGCCATCATATTCGAAAAGCTCAGTGTAAAGGATCGCGGTAGAGCAGCACAAGTGTGTACAGTGTGGCGCGATGCGGCATACTCAAAAAGTTGCTGGAGGGGAGTGGAAGCTAGCCTTCACCTGTGGCGACGGTCACCTAGTTTATTCACTTCATTGGTGAAGCGCGGCATTAAGAAGGTGCAAGTGCTTTCCATAAAAAAATCTGTGAAAGACGTTGTTGTTGGTATACCAAATTTAGAATCGTTAAATCTTAGTGGATGCTACAGCATTACTGATATGGCAATGTACTATTCATTTTCAACGGATCTACCAAATCTTAGGCTGCTGGATCTTTCTTTGTGTAAGCAGGTCACAGATTCCAGTCTAGGTCTTATTGCACAACATTTGAAAAATATAGAAGTACTCGAGCTGGGCGGATGCTGCAATATTACAAACACTGGTTTGCTGTTGATTTCTCTAGGTCTCAAAAGATTGAAAAGGCTAAATCTACGTTCATGCTGGAATGTTTCTGATCAAGGTATAGGACATCTTGCTGGGCTCAGTATTGAAACCTCAAATGGCATTCCGAGTTTGGAATATTTAGGCTTACAAGATTGCCAACGATTATCGGATGAATCACTTCGGCATATAGCACAAGGATTAACATCTCTAAAAACCATCAATCTCAGTTTTTGCGTGTGCGTAACTGACAGCGGCTTAAAACATTTAGCAAAAATGACCAAACTGGAGGAGCTGAATCTGAGAGCATGTGATAATATATCGGACATTGGAATGGCGTATCTTACAGAAGGAGGAAGTTCCATTTCATCGTTGGATGTAAGTTTTTGTGATAAAATTGCAGATCAGGCGTTAACACACATCTCGCAAGGACTGTTCCATCTAAAATCTCTTAGTCTCAGCGCATGTCAGATAACTGATGAAGGACTGGCCAAAATCGCTAAGTCGTTACATGACCTAGAAACACTGAACATCGGTCAGTGCAGTCGTGTTACTGACAAAGGACTAGAGGTTTTGGCGGGGGAGCTAAACAACTTACGTGCCATCGATCTATACGGCTGTACTCGATTATCGCCGCTTGGATTAAATAAAATTTACAAACTACCGAGACTGTCTAAAGTTAATTTAGGATTATGGCATGTCAGGTGATGCGTTATTCTATTACAAATTAATTGTTAAATTTTAGTTTTTTTAAATTGAAATTGTAATTAGATATGCGATAGTATTCTCTGTTACAGGGATTGTAGATGTAAATTGTAGGAAAGAAATGATCACAAAATCCACAATCTAGCAAAAGAAAATATTAGACTAAAGGAAATATAAACATATTCAATAAATACTCTCTGTCGTCCATCCTTCTGAGGGTTGAATGCAACTACTGCTAAAACTGGATATAAAATATTTGCTATGTTAGCAGACAAATTAAAACATTCTGTAAATATTGGAGAAATTGTGAAAAAGACTCTTAATAAAATCAGGATAACCATGATATTAAGCTTTTCCTGAACGATACATAACATTTGAGTTTAAAGTGTGTTTTTTTTGTTTCTACCTTTTGGGTTTACTATTCCGATGACATTTCTTTTCGCTCCAAAATTTCTAGCATATTGAATCTAAACGCCATGACAGTAATAAGATATTTGAATCGTATTTTGTGTGATAATTGTAGCGTTAATGTGTCAATTTAGTTGATGTCACAAAAAATTGTTTGGTTTTATCGATTCAGGTATGAACTATAAACCAGATTTCTCATGTAAAAACTATGTTCCTTATCTTGGAGCTTACATTAGTTTAGAGGACCATTTAGAGGTGATCCGAAGTCTTATATTATCCTATCGTTGTTGTTTTACATCGCACTGGGTGGTTAAGTTTGAACACTATCTTTGAATAAAACTTTAAAATTTTTGATCACATCAGTTGGGCGAGTATATGGGCTATGCTGCTTTCCTTCTGTATAAAAACATTAATTTGTTCGATATTTATTGATGAACAGCGTCTCAGTTTTTCCATTCACCAAACTGTCTATTATAACACATTAATAGCTCTACATGTGTGGTTCTATCTTCGTAGCATCAATTTTACTATAGAAGGAGCTTACACTTATTTTTAGAAAAATTTAAGAATCTACCATTAATTTGTGAAACTAATGTTTTCGTCAGTTAATACTCATTATGATATATTACAAGTCGTTCAATTTTAGTTATATCGCTATTGAAACACTTTTACTGGACTTCTTACTAGGATGAGGTAATGAAGAACAGGCTCTTAGACAAAATATATTATATCTTTGTAAACAAATAAAAGTAAATAAATCTGTAATTAAAAAACGCTTCAATCAAAGCATTAATAAATTGATATTTAATTTACTTCATACACAGTTCGAAAAATTCTTGTGATTTTACATCTTATCAAATGCACAAAAATGGAGCGTTATATTTCACACAAATTTATATTCAAGAACATGTTTCACACGATTTGAAAATTACATAGCTATAAAAACGAATGGAATAAAAATCAAAAGATCAACACAAACAACGCGACTTGTACCGAAAAACATTAGATCACAAAGCACACCAGTTAGTCGACTGAGCCACAGAAGCACATATCTGCTGGGCTGGTAAATCGTGCACATAAATTCATACAGTCTCACTTGCTAACCGAGTATTTCTGTACAAAGGGAATATTGCGTCATTTGGAAAGTTAAGTAGTTATGAATTGTATCATTTCTGTATAAAATGTTCAAAACGACGTATGTAACAATGAGAGATTCTCTTTGTTTACTTTCTTTTTTGATTATTACGGCACTCTTAGCAATCCTACTCTCCAATTATTTTCCGATAATAATAACTAAAGCTATCTTCTTTTAATCTGCTCTGGAGAAATTACCGAAAAAAGCAGGAATATTTCGGAATAATCGAAAGAGAAAGTAAACAAAGAGAATCTCTCATTGTTACATACGTCGTTTTGAACATTTCATACAGATTTGTAGAATTATGTCACCTGAAAAATTCATATTTTTTTCTGTGTAGTTAAATAATGTTGAAAAATAAATTAAATTTACTTTCTTAACTTTTCTGTAATGTGCTTGGTTTACATTCATTTAACCCCTATTTCTTCGGTTTAACGATGATACTATGTTGTTGATATGATAATATACTAATATCGTGTTGTGTGTGACAATATGAAGATACAATGAGAATTACAATAAAACGAACCGTTATGTTGAAAATGGTTTTACTTGACCAATCACATTTCGATGGCAGGATTGGGTAAGACCGACTTGTACCTAATCGTATACGTCGACATGCATGTGTTAACATCGACTCATAAGTCACATGAACTAGCTTATATTGCATGTTCCCTGGTACCTACGCAACAATTGCATGGGAAATAACAGTCAACCTAGAAGCCACTTGTGCTTTTTTTCGCATGCTGAGAACATTAACCGATAAATTTCGCTTTCATTAAAATTCTAATCAAACCGTGCTTCGCGTGTAACAAAAGGGGTTTCGTCATATACCACAATCGAAATACAATGGTTGGAAAGTCGAACACAGCGAGCTGAAAAAAACTTTCGAAACAATGGAAAATTCATAATGTTGTAAATTTATTCATGTAGTAACCAACAGAAAAACAGCGACTATTCGATGCAGTATACTTTCGCACACTTGTGTTAGGCAGCTTTATATTCGAAGCCGGTTTGGTTCTCTCTCGTTGACTCTCCCGCAGCTATAACTGATACGCAGTCAACTGAAAAAATACACTCCACTGGCGTTCATATCTCTTCCACTTAGTTATCAATGTAACCTACTATGGCCGAATCAGTAGTCATCGTTGTATATTTTTGTAAGTTACTGGGGATCTTAGGCCTTTGGTTGCAACACGTAATAATAGCTTTTGTTATCATGAGGCAACACGAGTCCAATGAGTGAACACAATGTAGTATTCTAATATTGATATGAAACAGCGAATATGAAAATCAAGATTTGAGCCTGAAACCATCTTTTCGATTCAATCGCACAGGAGATTTGAAGAAATCGCATCTCAGAAGCAATGATGAATAGGGCTTAGCTAATATACAGTCTGAAATATTCTATTTTTTGAATTACTAACGAAGTAGGTTTGTATGGAATTTTTAAATGTGGCCTTACTTTTTCAATCATGATTTCAAAACGAGAAATCTAATCTGGATAGTTTTTCGGGACTGTTAAAAAATAATCATTTGTATTTAGGTTTATGAGAATTTATGATATCGTCCTAGAAAAAATCGATTTTGTTTTCTTTCTGAGTCCGGAATTCTTGTAAGGAACCAATACTGCTAGCACGATTTAGTGTATTATTTTGACCGGGGCTTAATATTACCACTAATTTAGATATTTTTCCCGAATCTAGGCTAATTTGTGGGATTTAAACAACTGCATGCTCGGCAATCATCCCAGCTAACCGAACTTTTGTAGCGACGCGAATGCATCTATTCTCAATTTATCGAACAGAGATAGCAGATTTCGCTATAACTAATGGTTTTCGTATTTGAAAGAGTAGTCGACTACTGCAGCTGTAATGACTATTGGAGCCATTACCCTATCATTTTCAAGCTAGTTTTCTGTAATGAATACTGTCGCGAATAACTATTACTCTTCTTGAATCGATGAATTCGCCTACAAAAGGTTCAAGGAAACATTCAATATTTAAAGAAATATATTTCACCGGAATTTTTTGACTTCTTTATTCATTAAAAATCACGAAACATCATTTTTAACATTACATTACACATACCACTTTACAGGCATTTATCACATTTTGTTTTAAAAACTGCATTAACGTTATTCAATTTTTGGCCAAAGTCACAGCCTTTTGATCTTTGAACTTGATCAATGACCCAACAGTAGCTTTCAAATAAGTCTAAGTTTGTTAAAATCGGTTCAGCCATCCCTGAGAAAAATGCGTGGTGAAAAAACAACGGGTTTTATCGGTTGAAGAGCGTTACTGACAAGCCGTATTTGTTTTTAATCGCACATTTTTTTTGAAGATGGCTTGACCGAGACTTGAAGATTATTTATAATGGAATTTCTAAACTGACTCAAACAGTGTATACGGAATTAAGTATTAGACGTATTTTTGCATACAATGTAGCATAAATTATTTATCTATCCACCAACTTATTACTGATTATGTTTTGCGAGTTTTTCGCTTAAATCTCACTTGCCAATTTTACAGAGCTAGCAATTGAAATTATATGAGTTTATAAGCACTATGTATCTATCTATGTATACTATGTACCTACTATGCATTTGAGTGCTTAAATGGCTTAATCAATAAACGATCATACTATGTGATCTTATTCGCGGTAATGTAATGTAGGAGGAATTCAGCAAGTTTTTTTTTGAACTGAATGTGTAGAGCTTGCTTGTTTCAAACAAATGATGATTATTTAAAAACAGTTCAAATCCACCGAGTTGCATCTTGCTTAAATGTTTGAACCTATTTAAAGCAAACATTGCATTCAGACGGGGCTGGTCGGTGGAACGAAGATCTCGGAAAACGAGTTCGGTTTAGGGTATAAACGATTAAAAAAATCGGTGAAGAGGTATTGTAGGTCCACTGTATCTCAGCGCAGACTAATCAGAAGTGAACAAATCAAAGCAGTATAGTTAGAGTAGAAGTTTTTCTAGATCCCAACATTTTCTTCTTGATTTTTTTTAAAGTTTTGGTGGCTGTTCAAAGAGAAAACTACGATTTTTTCCCGAATAAATCCGTCATTTTGTAGCTGTTAAACCTCCCCAAAGTAGCAAACAACGAAAAGGAAAACGTTGGGGTCTGGTATTTTATATGTAGTAAGTGTGTGCAAAATTTGAAAAAAATGGTTCAGTAGTTTTCGAAAAAAACGCGTTTAAAGTTTTTTATCTATAAAATCAATGGAAATAATTTATTACTCCAGGGAGCCCGTAGGGTCTAACATTTTCAAAAAATCATATTTTTTCTTTTATAATTTATTGCAATGAAACATTTCAATAATGTTTTGTCAAGTTTTTAAGTCAATCGAAGCAGAAGTCTTGGGCCTGTGTGCCGAGCTCTTACTTTTTCGCAGTATGAGATAAGCAAAGATAAATGCCCATAACTTTCAGAGTTTTGTCCCGATAGGCATGAAAATTTCACAGAATATTCTTCAAATGTTTTTCTATAAGAAAATACAAAGAAAATAATAAATGAGTTTTCAAAAGTGTTAGATCCTACCCGCCACTTAAGCGTAGGCTCACTTGAAAGCTATTCTAGGGCTCAAGTTTGAAGATCACTCGGCTGTCATTATTTGTTCCGGAGATATAACGGTTTACCTGACGTAACCGACTTCAACAAGTTTAGGCGCGTTCGAGAGCTCATTTTTTAATACGCTCAGTTTTCTCGAATATGACTGAACCAACTGAACGTATGTTTTTCTATCCACTTTTTTCAGAAAGTGTCCAATTAGCAAGTACAAATATATTCTTGCTAATATTTTTGTTAACTTTTCGTTTGAGTGTTTGAACAGAATGATTTTACAAGGGTAAATTTTTCAAATATTACCATTTAATTCTGTTATAAGTATATCACGTCACTATACAAATTCACTATGTATCTCACGACACTATAAATCTTGTATAATAAACGTCACATCACATATGCACATTTCGAATACAATTTATATTCATCTTCAGTGTGATAGTTTTGTTTAGTTAATAACTAAACAAAACTATCACACTGAGGATGAATAGTTAATAACTAAACAAAACTATCACACTGAAGATGAATATAAATTGTATTCGAAATGTGCATATGTGATGTGACGTTTATTATACAAGATTTATAGTGTCGTGAGATACATAGTGAATTTGTATAGTGACGTGATATACTTATAACAGAATTAAATGGTAATATTTAAAAAATTTACCCTTGTAATATTTTTGGTTTCGGGATTCCTGTCGAATATGCGATGAAAGCGTTAAATCGTGCTTTTGTGAACTAACCGAAACAGTTTTGAAAAATTTGTGTCAAAAATCTTTTTTTTTTTTTGTCATTTTTGGCCCACATCACACTGTTATTTCGAAATCGGAAGTCGAATTCAGATAAAACTCAATAGCATAGAGACCCTGTTATAATCAGAGACGCGCGAAGAAAAAATTCTTAAACTGGAGCCCTAGCCACTGCAACTTCAAATAATTTATGGATTTCTAATTAAAAACTTAAATTCGTGTCAGAGTTTTCTAGAAGAGTACACATTTTTCAAATATCGTTTTTATAGAATGATTACCGGCTGTTCGTTTTTTCGATTTCCTTCAAATAAAAATTTAAGAGATGAACGGGTGGAATTTTGTAAACTTTATTCCGGTGAATTAACATAAAATTCTGGACTGTGTGGCGCAAGAAATAAATCTAATTATTTACTCATATTTTAAGTTTAAAATTTATTTTCAAAATATAATATTTTCTTATTTAAGCTGCACTTTAATTTAACGTGATTTATATATTGCTTCCGAAAGGAAGAAAAAGTAATGTTGGTTCCAGAAGCTATTCCAGTTTAAGAGTTTGTTCCGAATTGGAGTGTTACCGAAAACAACTACGAAAGGTTTGTATTTTTAAGGTGAAGTTTAAAAATTCATTTACTGCGAAGATCACATTTTCTTCACTTATAATGCAGGTGTTTTTTGCCACTGAAGATATGGCGGTATGTTCCAATTGATATTATCCTTCGCATAAAATGTTGGTCGCGTATGTCAAGCTGATTTCATATCGATATCGAGGATTTCAAAGGAAAGTAAGCAAACTTTTGGTACACTCTTCAGTTACCAGGCCCGTTCGCAAGGTGCTTCGGGGTTCAAACTCCTCCCATTGAAACAAAATTTTACGTTTTTCTCAGACTTTTCTCTATCTTATTTATCTAGTAATAGGCATGATCTCATAAGAAGACATGTTGCATGATTTTCATAATTTCTTTATCATGGTACCGGCAATGGATTTTTATCCGTGAAATAATTTCAAATTTTACCATTTTTCATCAAATAAATAAATTTTTTCCTAACTAATATCCAAGCGACGACTAGAGTGATAATGCTCCAACAATACCTCTCAATGCGTGAACCGTGAGATAATTTTGCTGCCTCTCTTCGCAGGATTTGCAGGATCGTTTTTTGAAACACAGACTAATTTAGTCTAACGTTGCTTGCTTGTTTCCCAAAAAAGTTCAAAGTTTTGATAGGATTTCTTGTGTCGAATTGTTCAAAACATACGAATTTGTTTTGCTTATAAATTTCCTAACACATGGATAAATGAGGTTGAAGCTTTTGATATTTGTAAACCCAAAACTTTTAGAAATGTTTTTAAAAAATACTGCGAATCATGGCCGTTTTGCCTGTTACCACGTCAGGAAACAAACGGTCGTTTCTTACTCTGCGACGCTTGAAATCGTACTTGAGTTCAACAATGGAAGAAGATGCCTTAAATGGACTTGCTGCCTTAAATATCTATCCCAATATTAATGTTAATGTAGAGTCAGCATAAAATGATTTTTTTCGGAACCTCGAAGAATCGCATTGTTAACAGAAAAATAATGCAAATGGCATATAAAGACATGTCACTGTGGATCACGTAGTAGTGTTATTGATTTTGTCCAATGACCACGTAATTAACATCAAAACTCTCAAAGAAACAGAATTCTCTATAAAAAATCACACTAGTAAAGGTAGTAATCCTAAATTTTATTTTTTACATTAATTTGATGATTTTTGGTATTTTTAATTGATATGAGGGAAACACATTCGTGCATGATGTTTAAAACGGTCGATTTAGTCGTTTTAATTTTGAATCAGAACACTCTTACTATTGATTTTCCCATCTATAGCGAATTTGTAAATTCTTCGTTACAGATACAAATCTTTGGAATGATGGCTATACTTCACCAAGTCGCTTCCAAATATGCATCATTTTATTAAACATCTGAATAATGTATTATGAACAATAATGTTCAATTTTATAGTGAGAACCAGCTTTTTTGTCACTTCTTCCCAAGGGGTGAAAAACATAATATTTTAGTAAAAAATAATAGCTGGTTATTATACTTTTATTTTGGTTTTATTGCTATAAAATAGTATCAGAACTAATTGGCTCAAGTGGCACGTTCCCCTATGTCTTATGGTTCGATACGGAATTCCCAAATTTCTTCCGGATCGGACTTTCGGTTCCTGAATCACAAGGTATTGAGTGTTGAAAAATTTTCAAACAGTGAAATAAGTAACGACTTAGAAAAGAAGCAAAATTTTTCAATCTGACATTGAATCTTTCGAAAATCTAGTTTTGTGATTTGTAGGATGATGGGTGTTAAAAATTCCAACCTCCATATGATTGATGACGCAAAAAACAGGAACGGTATCATCAAGATTGGTATTAACTTTATTCCGATTTGTTGTTATCATTATATAAACCAAGAAAATCCTTGAAATTTTTCAGAATTTATTGATTTTTACAATAACTTTTTCTGCTTGTTCTACTTAGTTTTAACCGTTATTCGCAGGTTCCAAACGGGAGTAACTGGAGTAAATTAGGTGTAAAATTGAAGAAAACAGTGGTGGAATACATTATTGATTTGTTTCATTTCGTTTTTATTATGCGTAAAATTATTTGGCTATGGGTGAATAATATTTTAATATTTCTCATGACATTTTGAAATAATTATAGATATTTTTGTTCCACGTTTTGCGAGTACATCAATAGTTCATGGTTATAGAATTCTTAGAATACAACATGGTCGCTTTCGGTTTGTGAATATTCTTTCAAATCACTATATAATCTGTATTTTCGAGGCTTTGTCGAACCAATAAGTTTTTGAAATTAATGTTCTTTTGATTCCCACTCAAATTTAGAAACCCTATATGGCCACAAATATTTGCTGTGGATTTTTCTTATTCAAATGAATTTGTGAAGGAACTTAAACAATGCATTTTTAATGTCATCGTCTTCTCCCTTACACAACCCTATAATTTATTGCTCTAGTGTATTCCGCATTATACCGTTAAAATTCTACAAGTGAAGCATTTAAAGGTTGCAATATTCTCATAATCAATCAAATAGTACGTACAATGATCGATATTCGAAAAAAAAACATGTTAGTTTAATCCTTATTTACTTCATCTAGTTATGTCTCTGACATTACCGACCCGCTTTT
The DNA here is from genome assembly GCF_030247185.1 of Malaya genurostris. NCBI lineage: Eukaryota > Metazoa > Arthropoda > Insecta > Diptera > Culicidae > Malaya > Malaya genurostris. The sequence continues at coordinate 193,400,729 of NC_080571.1, read as the reverse complement.
TTAGCTTTGATAACAATAATCCTCTTGAATTTTTCAGCAACAAGCAATTTTTACTTACTTTGCTCGTTTGGTTCAACGTTTGACGGTTCGTTTGGCTCTTTTTGGCTTCATCTTCGCGCATTGCTGATAATAACAGGGTCAATAGCAGGCTATGAGGCCTCTCCGAGAATATTGAGTGCACATAATTTTTGCTTCGGTTGAGAAGTCGGTTTTCATAGAGATATCATAGCCTTGCGATATGTGAAGGGTAAAAATTGTTGGTTGAATTCAACCAGATTTATTATAGTTACTGTATGAACACAATAAAATCGTTGGAATTATCCAGAATTTATTCGTTTTTACATCCTCTTTTCGTTTTTATGAATCGCACTGTGTTTAAAAATGCGACCTATGCAAAATTTATTATAATAACATAAGTTCTGCACATTGTTTCGAAAACAAAGCGATGATCAAGTACTTGAAATGGTCAAAAACGCATCTTTCTGTATCTTGAATATGAATTCTCCTGGTTCGACTAGCTGCTTATACTAAACTAAAAGTTTTTTAACTATTCTTTACGGAGCATAAAAGAATAGTCGAAACACATTTCGTTGGGAAAGGAAAGGATTTTTCCGTAAATCTCCTACGAGCAAAGAAAATCTAACCTAATCCATTATCCTTTCCTTTTTGTCGGGTCTCAGTGCTTCGATTTGGTGAAAGTTGAAAATTTTGCTAAGACTGAATAACTGAGGAAGGGAATGGATTTCTCTGGTCTCTCGATGTGATGAATGGTTTGTGCCGATAGAGTTTGGCTCGTGTGTTTCTTTTCGGTAGCTGCTTGCTAAGAAACGGAAAACCCCTGTCTAAATCCACCTAGGGGTATAAAGGCATCTTTCTTATCAACGTTAATAAGAGAAAACGATGAAACTTTCAGTTCATAGATTTTGTAACCTTACGGTGCTTCCGTAACCGGAAATCGGGAACCAATATAACCCAAGTGAGTTTATTTGGCAACATCACTGCAAGATGTAGAAGACCAGATATTGCTCATATTTTGCATCGTTCCACGAATGAAAGTTTGAAATTTCAAGCACACTCTTAATCCGAATCCGAATACATTTGAAAGTTGAAATCGTTGATTAAGGCAACAATGCAGAAATCGTAAAAATAGTAAAAATTATCTGTGGTTTCATAGCCATCATACACGAGAGAAGCAAAGTACCATGGAATATTCAATATAAGGTAAATTAGACGACGTCGTCCGTAGTCAGTTCATGCAATAGGTGAGTGTACTAGTTATACTTTTGTCACCTACAAAATAAAAGTGTATTTTGAAATCACGTTAAATGAAATGTTGAATCTCCCACCGTGCAGCATTCGCTGGTCAAAAGAAAGAACTTTCTCGCTATAAGATAGAATTATAATCGTACTGCTGAGAGACTGATGCGTATTCTATAGCCTTTTCGCCAAGTGTGTGACGATACGCGTAAGTAATACTGCAAGTGGTGGTCCAGGGTAAAAGAAAGGAACATAACAAATAGGAAAAATGAGAAAAACGAAGAAGCTGCGATAGTAATCAAATTCGTTCTCTTCCATTTAATGTTTCAACCACCGACCGGCATCACCCCTCTCGGAGTGCTTTCGGTAAACTCTATTCTGGAGATCTCCTTCCATGATAGGTTTGGACGAATGTTCCTTCGATCTCAGCTGGGGGAAAATTTTAATTCAACTCGTTCATTACATTTTTCCCAAGCCACCCCCTCAGAGACGTGGAATGGTGTCGTGTGTGCATGTGCGATAACCGTCGATGTCACACCCTCCGCATAGACGATCGTCTTTGTGCAAGATTTTCCTTGCTATGCGGTAGTAAAGATACAAGTGAACAGACGCGTTGCAGGAGATTTTAGGTTTCTGTTTTTTTTAAATTCCTTTTTTCTGAAGCGGATGAACTACAGGAATGGTTCTTTGTGGTATGCCGTAATATCCTAGAATCTCGAAGTTTGTTAAACTTTTATCATGGCTTAGTAAAGCAACAATAATTTTAATGTTTTTTGTATGTTTATGCGAATGTGATTTGTGATAGTTTAAATAATGGGAAAATATACACGTTACAACGGAAAAAGTTGATCCGAATTTGTTTTCTTCCTTTGCACTCAATTCAATATCCTTCTGAATTCTAAGCCACCAAAAAATAACCGATACTGCCGAATAATGGTTATACTAATATCTGGTCTGTAGGTTCTATCTAAAAATCCTAATTCACTGACACCGAATCTAAACAAAAACATATATGTCATTTGAAAAACATGTGGATATAACGGTTGCTAAACTATGGAGTTGTTTAAAGGTATTGAGTTCAGACATTGTGCGAAATTCATGGAATTTGACCATTCTGTTGCAATAACATTTCACAGTAAGCCCGGCGAACGACCTCAATTCGGTTAAAGTCGGGTATAAAAAACGATATAAAATAAAATTTACGCTCGTTTTCTAACATATATAAAACTAACATGACTAGAAGCACGGAGTTTGAGATATTAAGATATTTTTTTCTGGTAGAGGCTCTAACACATGACAGATATTTTGTTAGACCAGCGCCCTAAGCATTGAACCGACAACTAAAGCCTCACACAATAAACTATGATTTTAAATATAAATGAAAATTACAGTAATCTGTAAAATTGGTAAAAATTTGAACAATTCTTTTAAATTAGGGGAGAAAATAAGACAATTGAGTAATCTATTGTTCTCTGCAGTAAAGATGATGGGATGCTTTAAAATAATGAATAAAGATTTTTAAAATATAAACTAAAGTTTACGGTTATGAAAAAATGTTGTGAAGCGTACCAGTTGATACTTTCAATAATCATTGATACAACATCCGTATTGCAGCGATTAAAATCAGAGGTTGTCGAAAGACCCAGTGAGGTTTCTTTCTTCGTCATACCTCGGAACGAAAAAATGGTGAAGGTATGATTATTTTTGGCATTACGAGAGTTATTTTACGACAGGCTTGGAAAATAGTCATAAGTTTCGATCTTGAGTAAAAATTACCCTTTGTGTTTTTTTTGTACTCAGAATTAAAGAAAATACCTCAATGTGAAGTTTAAATACATTGTCAAACGAAGTAAGCTTCTCGACATTCTTCTGACGCTCTCAATATACCACTTGTTATCATTTCATTTTGAATGCAAAATAAATTCAAATAACTTTCCATCCGTCAAACTTTGAATTGGACCGCAGTTTTACCTAAACATTATTATTTTATAAAAAAATGTTTCGATAGTTATTATAGATCACGTCTCGATGTTGGGCTTAGTACTCTCACGATATTCACGAAAGGATAACACAACTCCCCGACTATATTTTTAGTAACACCTTCTCGTTCTTAGTTTATGGATTTTACAGGATGATTTTTGTTTCAATCGTGTTCATGAATTTCCCCAGGGAAACTATAGAACTCAGTGAATGAAATCATGATGGCACTATTTTTCAATGAAAGTGGATTTAACAAAATTTCTATCATGTTTTGTGAAAACGAAAAGTCTACGTAGTTTTTCCAAGGAGTGGGGGGGGGGTCTATTGGAAAAGACTACGAAAGTCTACGAGGGGGAACGGGGAGGGGGGGGGGGGGAGGTTTCAAAAGTTCCAAATTTTGGTCTACGTGGTTTATGAACAATACCTCAGCATCCAACGGAGAAAACGAAGCGAGTTCTTCAATCCATTTTCAATCTGATTTTTTGTTAGGTGATGATACAAGGTTATACACGGTACACGGCTTGTAGGTTCTAACACTTTTGAAAAATCATTTATTATTTTCATTATATTTTCTTATAGTAAAACATTTGAAGAAATTTCTGTGAAACTTTCAAGCCTATTAGAACGAAACTCTGGAAGTTATGGACCTTTATCTATGGCTATCTCATTCTACGAAGAAGCAAGAGCTCGGCGCACAGGCCCAAGATTTCTTCTTCGATTGACTTCAAAACTTGACAAAACATTCTTGAAATGTTTCATTATAATAAATTATAAAAGAAAAAATACGATTTTTGAAAATGTTAGACCCTACGGGCTCCCTGAAGCAATTGTTTCCATTGATTGTATAGACAAAAACCTTTAAACGCGTTTTCCTCGAAAGCAGGTTTTAAAAGTCCGTGTCCATCGTCATTCAAAAACTACTGCACCAATTTTTTCAAATTTTGCACACACTTTCTACATATAAAATACCAGACCGCAACGTTTTCCTTTTCGTTGTTTGTTACTTTCTGGAGGTTTAACAACTACAAAATGGCGGATTTTATCGTGAAAAATCGTAGTTTTCACTTTGAACAATCACCAAAAATTTAAAAAAAAAAAATTAAAAAAATCAAACAGAAACGTTGGGGTCTAGAAAAACTTCTACTCTAACTATGCTGCGTTCGTTTGTTCACTTCTGATTAGTCTGCTCTGATATACAGTGGACACCGCAAATCATGATTTTTAAGAAGCGTTCTCGAAAATACCTCTTCACCGACTTATTTCTCAATATTTTCCACGAAAAAATGACAAAATGTTGTTCGAATGACCCGTTTTTATTCATGCAAAACATTTAAATTTATTTTGTTGAACGATAATTCTGGAAAAAATTCGCAAAAATGATGATTTTTTTCATCGTTTAGACCCTATAGAGTCTATAGAATTCTATAGTCATTTTTACCCGTAGTAGAACCAAGAAAGCACCAACTGCGTTTGATTGTTTGTAAGTAGATTAGAATCTGAAAATAGTGGCCTTTCTTTAAAGAAAATTATAAAATTGCTGGAAAATATATGTGTGCGCATGTGCGTACATCTTAAAAAAAAAAATACTTTACAACTCAGTTTTTTCGAAGAGGGCTGAACCGATTTCTACAAGTTTAGGCTCGTTTGAAAGCTACTGTTGATCCGTTGATCAAGTTCGAATATAAAATGGTTGTGACTTTTGGTTCGGAGTTTTGTTGGTATAAGTGACGTAACAGACAAAATGCGTTGTTTTTGCATCGCTTAATTTGCTCAGAGATGGCTCAATTGAATTTAACAAGCTAATGCTTGTTTGAAAGCTACCGATGCCTGAATCAAACTCGAAGATTAGATTATTTGATAAGCTCACAACACGACTGTTCTTCTCATAACTTTATATATATATATATATATATATATATATATATATATATATATATATATATATATATATATATATATACATATATATATATATATATATATATATATATATATATATATATATATATATATATATATATATATATATATATATATATATATATATATATATATATATATATATACTTGATCGATCGCTAGTATTCAAGTCAATTCAACAATTTAATAAAATAATACTGCGTAATAAAGTCTTACGTTGAAGTGAAAAGAAAGTGGATTAAAACAATGAGTCTACGTGGTTTATGAATGACTCCGTAGAAGATAAGTATGCAGTATCAAGGCCATTGGATGGATTCAAGCAAGTGTAGCGGAGTCCGTTAATATGTGGCTGGATGCTACAGTCGGAAAGAGATTTCCAACTCCCGTGGTATTTGTGCAAGTGATCCTTTTTACGGGCCCACTCTTCCAATTTTGTCCACTAGTAACAAGTAGAATTTTGAATGCTATCTAATAAACAAATCTACTCTACTAAAAGTTTACCCGTATCCATTGGCCTTACCTTGAGCTAATGATGGTTCACACGTGCATATATGCAATTCACAAACATATTTACTTACGCACCATCTTCCACTACGAAAACAGCTATGGAAAAGTTTATTAAAAGTCAGTATAACACAAAGTGAAAAAAAATTAATCAGTAGCACACGTAAATAAAAGTTAATCGTAATTCATAGTTAATGTTTAATGATGACATTTCATTTTATTGATATGTTAAATATATCCGAACTTTATCTGCCTCTTACTCCAGTTCTATTTGAATATAATAACTGAAACCGGCGATACTTGACTCTTGTGTTATGGTTGCACCATAACCATATACAACATATCAAAATTATGCGAAATAGTACAGTAACGTAACTGTTACACAGTCTATAAAAGTTATAAAGTGGCAAGAGAGACGCGACTGACTGAAAGTAGCTCATGCAAAGAAGCCACGATGCATTGCGGACTTACATGATAGAGCCTCTGAAGAATATGCATTTGCTGTGCATTCACCGTATCCGTGTTGGGTTTTCAAGCAGCAAGCCTCCGATCCTTGGTTTATTTGTTATTTCAACCTACCGGCAAGGGACTTTTTGACTTAGCTGTTCAACGAGTTTTAAGCCGCTTCAAAGTGATTCCGAAAAGTAACCGAAGAATTTTTTAAACCGTTCGGCAGTGAGACACAGGAGAGCAGAATGAAACAAAACGAAGGAATACCGAAGAAGAAAAAATTAAACCTGTTATTTAAATTCTGAAGCTGTCGACTTTTTCCTCCTTTCCTGCAATCGTTCTTTCTGTGCCTCCGCGTTCTTTCATAATAACTCGAGTCCAATGCGACAAGGTTGAGCTACGTAGACGGTAAGCGTGATATATAAAACCACACTGCATAGCAGGTTATGCGCAGAAATCGAGTATGAGTTCACATTTAACGCTCGTTTTCTAATTGTTATCAATCTGCATTCTAATAGCAAAATGCCAGAGATTCTGCTATAGGTTAAAATATGAGTTGAGATAGTTCTAATGTTTATTAGTTTATTACGCAATGTTTATTTTAAATTACCACATTCGGGTTTCATTTGGAACAGTTTTTTTTGATAACTGACAGATCGGCTGAAAAGTTCGTATCGTTTCTATGAGAGGGCGCCACTAGAATTAAATTTATACCATTTTCAGTTAGTACCAACCTTCAAAAGATACGTGTATAAATTTGACAGCTATCTGATTATTAGTTTGTGAGATATTGCATTTTGAGTGAAGCTACTTTTGTTATTGTGAAAAAAATGGAAAAAAACCTGTTTTAATCCACCTAGTGGTGTAATGATGCCTTTCTCAATTCAATCATACTATCATATATAATACTGTGGTATTCTTCAAAATAATTCTCTGCGATTCTTGAAAGAATAACCGAAATCGGTTTGTTTGACTGTCTACTGATAAAAACTATCAATTGGAAAAGATTTGAGGTCGATTTAGAATTTTTTAAAAGGTTTTTCCCCATTTTCAGTTATGGTATACAATTTTTAACACACTTTACCCTATATTTCCGGATCCGGAAGTCGGATCCGCATGAAATTCAGGAATTACTCATGGGACCACAGGACCTTTCATTTAAATCTAAGTTTGTGAAAATCGGTCGCGCCATCTATGAGAAAAATTAGAACACATATTTTCTTTTTTTTGCACATTTTACCCCATAACTTCCGAACCGGAAGTCGGATCCAAATAATATTCAGGAATTTTCTATTGGACCTCAAGACATTTCATTTGTACCTAAGTTTGTGAAAATCGGTTCAGCCATCTCTGAGAAAAAAATAGTGCACTTATTTTCACAATTTTTTGCACATTTTACTTCATAATTCCGGATCCGGAAGTCGGATCCGCATGAAATTCAGGAATTACGCATGGGACCACAGGACTATGAGAAAAATTAGAACACATATTTTCTTTTTTTTTGCACATTTTACCCCATAACTCCCGAACCGGAAGTCGGATCCAAATAATATTCAGGTATTTTCAATGGGACCTCAAGACATTTCATTTGTACCTAAGTTTGTGAAAATCGGTTCAGTCATCTCTGAGAAAAAAATAGTGCACTTATTTTCACAATTTTTTGCACATTTTACCCCATAATTCCGGATCCGGAAGTCGGATTCGCATGAAATTCAGGAATTACGCATGGGACCACAGGACCTTTCATTTAAACCTAAGTTTGTGAAAATCGGTCGCGCCATCTATGAGAAAAATTAGAACACATATTTTCTTTTTTTTGCACATTTTACCCCATAACTCCCGAACCGGAAGTCGGATCCAAATAATATTCAGGAATTTTGTATGGGACCACAAGACATTTCATTTGAACCTAAGTTTATGAAAATCGCTTCAGCCATCTCTGAGAAAAGTTAGTGCACTTATTTTCACAATTTTTTGCACATTTTACCCCATAATTCCGGAACCGGATATCGGATCCAAATGATATTCAGGAATTTTGTATGGGACCACAAGACCTTTCATTTGAATCTAAGTTTGTGAAAATCGGTTCAGCCATCTCCGAGAAAAGTTAGTGCAAAAAAACGTTACATACACACATACGCACATACACACAAACACACATACACACAAACACACACACATACACACACAGACATTTTGCGTACTCGACGAACTGAGTCGAATGTTATATGACACTCGGCCCTCCGGGCCTCGGTTCAAAAGTCGGTTTTCACAGTGATTGCATAACCTTTCTATATGAGAAAGGCAAAAAGGAATTTCGTGTGTCGATGAAACACTACTTTTTGATGAAAAAAAAAAGTGCCGCCGATACCAAAAACCTGTTTTAATCCACCTAGTGGTGTAATGATGCCTTTCTCATATCAATCATACTATCATATATAATACTGTGGTATTCTTCAAAATATTTTTTTTTTTCGATTCTTAAAAGAATAACCGAAATCGGTTTGTTTGACTGTCTACTGATAAAAACTATCAATTGGAAAACATTTGAGGTCGATTTAGAAAAATTTTTAAGTTTTTTTTCCATTTTCAGTGATGGTATACAGTTTTTAACCCACTTTACCCTATATTTCCGAATCTGGAAGTCACATCCGCATGAAATTCAGGAATTACTTATGGGACCACAGGACCTTTAATTTGAATCTAAGTTTGTGAAAATCGGTCGCGCCATCTATGAGAAAAGTTAGAACATATATTTTCTTATTTTTGCACATTTTACCCCATAACTCCCGAACTGGAAGTCGGATCCAAATAATATTCAGGAATTTTTTATGGGACGTCAGGACCTTTTATTTGAATCTAAGTCTGTGAAAATCGGTCACGTCATCTCTGAGAAAAGTTAGTGCACTTATTTTCACAATTTTTTGCACATTTTACCCCATAATTCCGGAACCGGAAGTCGGATCCAAATGATTTTCAGGAATTTTGTATGGGACCACAAGACCTTTCATTTGAATCTAAGTTTGTGAAAATCGGTGCAGCCATCTCCGAGAAAAGTTATTGCAAAAAAACGTTACATACACACACACACACACACACACACACACAGACATTTTGCGTACTCGACGAACTGAGTCGAATGGTATATGACACTCGGCCCTCCGGGCCTCGGTTCAAAAGTCGGTTTTCACAGTGATTGCATAACCTTTCTATATGAGAAAGGCAAAAATGGCTTGATGAGTGTTATCCAGACTCTGTACCGGACGAAGCAACAATTCGTAAGTGGTTTGCAAAATTTCGTACTGGTCATATGAGCACCGAAGACGATGAACGTAGTGGACGTCCAAAAGAGGCTGTTACCGATGAAAACGTGAAAAAAATCCACAAAATGATTTTCAATGACCGTAAAGTGAAGTTGATCGAAATAGCTGACACCCTAAAGATATCAAAGGAACGTGACATATTATTCACGAATATTTGGATATGAGAAAGCTTTGTGCAAAATGGGTGCCGCGTGAGCTCACAATTGATCAAAAACAACAACGAATTGATGATTCTGAGCAGTGTTTTGAGCTGTTATATCGAAATAAAACCGATTTTTTTCGTCGATATATAACAATGGACGAAACATGGCTCCATCACTTCACTCCGGAGTCCAATCGACAGTCAGCTGAGTGGACTGCACGCGATGAACCGAACCCAAAGCGTGGAAAGACTCAACAATCGGCCGGTAAGGTTATGGCGTCTGTATTTTGGGATTCGCATGGTATAATTTTCATCGACTACCTTGAAAAGGGAAAAACCATCAACAGTGACTATTATATAGCGTTATTAGAGCGTTTGAAGGACGAAATTTCAAAAAACGGCCTCATTTGAAGAAGAAAAAAGTTTTGTTTCATCAAGACAATGCACCGTGTCACAAGTCGATGAAAACCATGCTGAAATTGGACGAATTCGGCTTCGAATTGCTCCCTCATCCACCGTATTCTCCAGATTTGGCCCCCAGTGACTTTTTCCTGTTCTCAGACCTCAAGAGAATGCTCGCTGGAAAAAAAATTAGAAGCAATGAAGAGGTAATCGCTGAAACTGAGGCCTATTTTGAGGCAAAGGACAAATCGTACTACAAAAATGGTATCGAAAAGTTGGAAGATCGCGATAATCGCTGTATCGCCTCTGAAGGCAATTATGTTGAATAATAAAAACGAATTTTGGCAAAAAAAATGTGTGTTTCTATTAAACGATACGAACTTTCAGCCGAACTGTTACTAACTGTTTTCTAAACTGCTATGATGGACGAATTTCTTTTGTTAAACCATTCTATACATTACGTCCTAAATGTGAGGAAGAACAACTGCCCATTATTTATTTAGGTAACTGATTCTGCTGCAACTTTTTGTGAACACATGTGATTTTACAGGATGAAATCTGTTTTGCGAAAATAAATTTGATTTGATAGTGATGATTCCAATAAAAAGACAAAGTCGTGACAATATCTTTTCCGAAATAGATTCTTTTTCTTGTCTTTTGTTGGTCCAATGAAACTTGAATATAATCGAATTTTTATTATGGTTTTCACATCTTCATATTGTAAATTAAAACGAGTGTAATAAACACTCGTTTTACCTTTCTCATATAAAAAAGGCTATGCAATCCCTGTTAAAATCAACTTTTGAACCGAGGCCACCGGAAGGCCGAGTGTCATATACCATTCGACTCAGTTCGTTGAAACGCAAAAAGTCTGTGTGTATGTGTATATGTGTATTGGTATGTGTACAGGTTGCTCCATCTTTTATGTCGGTGTGTAAACGCTGAATAACTTTCAAATTTACCAACCGAGCGATTGCATCAGATATATTTTGGAAACGTCAATTCAGTACAATTTTTGCCATGGGTCGCTTCACACCGAAACAACGCGCTGAAATAGTGACACTTTACATCGAAAACAGTTGTTCCATTGTTTTAACTCAACGTGCATATCGGAAAAAATATCATGGTAAAAAGGCACTATCTGACAATACTATTGATTTAACTCCCCGGACTTTTTTGTGGGGTTATTTTAAAAGTAAAGTTTACGCCAATCATCCTCAAACTATTGACGAGCTGAAGGCAAACATTCGTGCTGAAATTGACGCTAAAACACCCGAAATGTTTGAAACAGTAATGGCAAACGCAGAAAAAAGGTGGCTAAAAAATGTAAGTCCAAAAAAATGTATGGAGCCAAACTTACAATAAAAATACATTACTTATAGAAATCAGTTGTTTTTTCTCAAAGTTATTCATTGTTTACATACCGACATAAAAGAAGGAGCACCTTGTATGTGTTGGGAACGTTTTTGTGCACCTAATTTTATCGAAGATGGGTGGAGCGATTTTCACAAACTTAGATTCAAATTAAAGGTTTTGTGATCTCATACAAAGTTATTTATCCGCAACTGATTTACTGTTCCGTAGTTATGGAGTAAAATATGCAAGAAAATATGAAAATCAGTGCACTAATTTTTCTCGGAGATTGATGAACCGATTTTCGCAAACTTAGATTCACATAAAAGCTTTTGAGATCGCACATGAAATTCCTGAATTTTGTTTGAATCCGACCTACAGTTCAGGAATTAAATGGTAAAATGTGCAAAAAATACAATATATAATCTGGTTCCGGAATTACCGGATGAAGAGTTTCGAAAATATCGAGCAGTTATACAGTAATGCAAAATACGGAAAAATGATTGAAAACTGAGCACAAATCAGTTCAGATTGATGGCCTTGTCAGTTGACGGCCAAACGAATCCATTCCGTCTATACTAGTCCACAGATTCTGGTTGCGAAATGATCGAAAAAAGTGGTCACATAATTTAGAATGGAAACTCTACTCAGCGATGGCTTGACAGATTTTAAAAACATATGATAAAATGAAAGGTTCTATGATTTTAAATAGTTCTCCTAAATTTCATCCGAATCTGTCGTTCAGTTCCAGAATTACAAGATGATGTCCAAAATTTCAAACCTTGTTATAAAATGCACTGGTACGTGCGGAAATAGAAAACACAACACCGCTTCTACGAACGAAGCACGCTGTGTGCGGTGTACAATTTCGTACACGCGGTAATGAAAACGAATACAGAAACTCGGTTTTGAAAACACAAGCGTGTCCTTCGGCGCTGAGGACACCTGAGCACGAGTTTTCAACCGTGTTGAAGAAACCATAATCACAGTGCAGGTACGAACGTTTGATACCGGTGCATGAGATACGCCTTAAGAGAGAAAGAAATTCAATGCGACGTCATGCTGTTCTTAATTTTTCAATCTTAACTAAATTTCAATGCTGGAGTTTTGATCTACTAGCGAACTGGCCGACCAAATAGTACTCACGCCTAAAAGGTGGAGTATAGTAGGGTAAGGATACCCTTATTCATCTCAACTCCATTAGTCATCTCATACGGAAAACCAGGTAAGAATGGCTACAGTGCAAACAGCTCACGGAATCTTCGAGTGACCAGCCGTTAACCTCGCCGTATTAAACGTTGGCGAGAATTGGAATGCTGTTTAGACGAAGCTTAAGCGGTTTTTAAGGAAGAAGTGCTACGTGCGAAGTCTAACAGCGAGACAGTGTCAGAGTCTAAGCTGCATAAAATTGAGGTTAAAATCCTAATAAAATAAACCATAATAAAAATATTACATAAAATTTTAACTTAAATTTTTTAATGACCGGAAAGTGAAAGTGCGCGAGTATGCCATAGTTGGGTAAGATTCTGCAGATGAGAAAGATACCCTCTACTTTATCCCGCACATACTTATTTAGGACTAAAAAGACGAACACGTGTTTGGCTGAATCCATTATTATACATCAAAGAACTGAATGATTTCCTGACTTTGGACTGAAGTCAGAACGAGTGTTTCTATGCGACACTGCTTAATGTCTCGGAGGACTACTTCAAAATAGAAATGCAAGTATATTAATCGAGCAATTATAGAACAAAATCGCTGTGAAATGGCTTTATCTGAACCATATGAACGTCGATATCATGGTTAAAATAAACGGTTTTGGGTTCCAATTACTTGCTCGTCCATCTTGTTCACCAGATTTGGCTACCTCGAACTATTATCGGTTCCCAAACCTCTGACAAATCAATGTGAGCTTCGTTTTGGAATTTTAGACCACTACTTCCGGAACCAGAAACCGAAACCAGTATAGCCAATGTTAGTTTGTATGGTCGTTAACTAATAAGACCTACAAATTTCGAAGATGTTTTCCGTTCTTCCGTTGTGTGTGTGTGTGTGTGTGTGTGTGTGTGTGTGTGTGTGTGTGTGTGTGTGTGTGTGTGTGTGTGTGTGTGTGTGTGTGTGTGTGTGTGTGTGTGTGTGTGTGTGTGTGTGTGTGTGTGTGTGTGTGTGTGTGTGTGTGTGTGTGTGAGTGTGTTTGTGTGTGTATGTGTGTATGTGTGTGTGTGTATGTGAGTGTGTGTGTATTCGGTTCTGGATGCACCTGATATCGTGGTAATATTTACCAAAATGGATCTCTCTCACTTTTCTCAGCGATGGTTTGACCGATTTCCACAAACTTAGATTCAAATGAAAGGAATCTCGGTCCCATACGGAATTCCTGAATTTAATCCGAGTCCGACTTCCGGTTCCGGACTTATAGGGTAAAATGAGTTGAATATTGTGCATCGTCACTTATACTGGCGGAACAAAAACCGTAAAAAATGTTGTAAACTGGACTCAAACCCGCCATTCCCAATCTTAGGGTCAAATGAAAGGTCTTATGGTCCTACCAAAAATATCCTTGGTTTCTTTCAAAAATCGAAAAGAAAAATTTTGAATAGAATACCACAATATTATACATGAGAAAGGCATCATTACTCCACTAGGTGGATTAAAACAGGTTTTCCGGAATGAAATTGTTATGAGCGATTGAAGTTCCGACGGGATAGGTTACATTACAAAACTTTTTCTATGTAGGGGATATTTGGCAGTTGTAAATGTAAGGTAATTAAAAATTCCACAATCTGGCATTTTAGTATAACACCTTACCTTCGTTGTGATTTTTTGTACAAAGATTCTTTTGTAATTTATACATGAAAATTGAATCAGAAAATTTGTTGACACGACACATGGCACCATTTATGACGGATGTCATGGGTCACAACTATAACCAACTATCATAATTGAAATTATAATTGGTCAAATTGATAAATATTTTTATTATACTGTTTCTTATAAAGAAAAAATGATTAAAGTGATATTTCCACATAAATTCATATTTTTACTAAAGTATTATCGTAAATTAAGATGTATAATGTCAATCAAGTATAAATAAAAAATATTTTTGTTCTGAGGCTAATTGGTTTCTACACTTGACATAATACACTCCTTCGACGTCTTTTTTTTATTGATTTTCAGGGTGTTTAGGACTTCTTACGTTATTGGTCCGAAACGGCACATTTCACATTGCCGTTGCTGATTTTTCTATTTTTTTTCAAAAATCTTTATATATTGTATTTTTTGCAACACTCTAATCGTAATGAAATTTATAAAATAATATTCTCTGCTACTCAATATAATATTTTTTTTTGCAAAACAGAAGAAAAATTTTACATTCGGTCAATTTAATGATAAAATATCTTGAATCCAAAAATCTCCATTATCTCCGCAAAAATGAGGTTTTTTTTGTCGTTCGATGTAATCAAATATTATTGATGAAATTTGGATTCTAATAGTTTACTTCAATATTTTTCGATAAAACACGGGAAGCCCAAGGCTGCCGACTCTCCTCTGTATTAGATTAATGTTGAATTCGAAATAACCTAGTATGATTAGGTTGGCTAAAACCAATCAACTGATCTACATCAAATCAACTTCCGGCAACCTTGAACGTGACGATGCGAAACAATTGCGAAAGGATCGTTTGTCCATAGCACTAAGTTGTGTTGGTTGGCGAGTGAGCGAGTGATTTTTACTGTTTTTGATCAATGATCGAGGTAGAAGAATGTTGAAGGAAGCGTACTTCAACGGCCCAGTACAGCGTAAACTAGAAATGATGACGAGGCGTGAGACGCGATCTATAATACTGCTATCTTGTATGGATGCGGGTGAAGTGAACTTGTCTTCTCAATTGGTGGCTGGCTCAGTGCATAACAGATGCTATTGTTAAGGTGTGTGAGTATTTTTCTATTCACTTATAAGACACTAAACATATACCTACTCAGTGCGTTTTATTCTGTAAGAAGACTTTTATTAGTTTTGTTATTAGAATCAAGGTTGTTTCTCGTTTTACAGCACAAGCTGAACTAGTATTGGACGTTGTGCAGTTTATCTTTCTTAGTTGAATACAGTGCGAATACGGTGGATAACATTTTTGAAAGTCAAAACTTTACCGACGAAATTAAACTGTACTATTAGATGATGAAATGCAATATGAAAGACAAATACTTTTCACAAAATCAACGTGTTGGATCTATATGACACATACAGGTTGAACAAATGGTGGTTTAGAAAATATTTTCAACTTTCTGTGTAGAGTTCAGAAATATTTTCATGCTAGGATAGGCAAAAGGTGAAAGTTTTACTCGTTCAACAAAATCCATGAATGACGAATACATAGCGCAATAACAATCTAATCTCGAAAAGTGAGAATTCGCTCACTGAACGTGACAATTCCAAACGAGATAACCGGGATAATCAAAGCCAAGAGGAATCTTTCGATTTAGCGTCCTCAACAGGAAACACCTTTGCCCCTTCTTAAAATTCACAGTAACTTATAAAAAAACTTTGTGTTTTGTCCAGCGATTTATTTTTCTCTTTTATAAATTACTAATCATGTCAAAACTAGCTCAAACTAGTGCTTCTTCAATTCACAATGTTAATATTTAGAACCTGATAGATGGATTATTTTCAATTTACCGCCAACCAGTCGGCCACCAAGAGCGACGTGAGCTGCGTCCGGTTTTCACTACTCAAATGGTCGAATCGCTCTAGAAGCTATTGAAATATGTACATAACCGGGTACCGTGTATCTCTCCAAATGTAATTTCCATCATAATGCAAAGTTTCGTTTATGTACACATTGCTTTGCAAAATTCATCACTTGTACTCATAGGTTCCGTTGAATGGATGGGTGGATCATGGAGCTTTTATTGTTATTTCACGCATATCGAGACCAGGGTGGTCATCTTGCATGTTTGTGGCGTACTTTATTAAAATTAAAATGATAGTTACTGTTTCTTACAGTTGTGCATATTATGAACATTCAGTGAAGAATGTATTCCTGACTTGAGATTTGGTAAGTTTGGACCCACCATAGCATTTTGGGGCATCACACACATTTAGAATTCATTATTTTAATATAAAAATGAACATAACAAATGTATATATAGCCATTTACTGTGATACATTTATATTTATTATAATCAGTTTGTCGAATGATGAAGATTTTCCGAAGCTGATCGAATACTCAAATAGTGTGCATCAATGATAATAATGAAACAATATATACAAATATTGTTGAACTCGGGTCGATTCCGATATATTCATAGCTTATGGAATTGTTTGAATCCGTTCACTATTAGCAAAAATAACGATATTTTTACGAACGGAACATCAGTAGGAAAACTTATCACTTTATGCGAATAGAAGTTTTGCAGCAATATTTCAATGCACAACAGTATACAAATTTCAATGATTATAGCCTGCTATGTAGGCTGCTATTTTCGCAACATAATCCTTCGATTATGACACGATACGTTTCAAGAATATATGAGCTTGAATTCGATTTGAGTTTAAAACAATTTTCTAAACCTCATATGTTATCCGATTACAACTGATTCTCGCTTGCTTTGATTCTTGCTGTTTCTAGCTACAACTTTTATAATAAGTCATAACTCAATAATGTTCAGAAATATACGTTTGATTGCAGAATATCTTATATACTCAAAGCATTCAAGATATGTCTACGATTTGTATACGATGAACTACACATTTTAGTACTGTAAGCTTGATACCTGGATATTCGGAAAAGTTACGCTGTATTGAGTACATCTGCGATTGTGCGTGTCCTCGATTTTGTACAATTTTCAAAATGGAATTGAGTTTACACAACGTTCAGTTTCGTGCGACGACATTGAAAATGTTAGAAGAGTGTTTCGACAACGATTCTCTGAAGAAAACAGTTGTTTATCAGTGACACGAACGTTTTAGAAGTGGCCGTGAGTCTGTGAATGATAAAGAGAGAATCGGTAGGCCATGGACATGCTCACAGTATTTATGGATTACGAGGGTGTTGTGTATCATGAATTCCTTCCACAAGGTCAAATCGTCAACAAGAAGTATTATTTGGGCGATATGAGACGTTTGCGTGAAGCATTTGGCTAAAAACGAAACGAACACCATTCAAGAAACCGCTCTGTGGACTGTATTTCTGCACACGAGATGAGATACTGATCGCTAATCATGTTTAGACAAACATTTATACATTACGTTAAGAAATATCTGTACGGTACTTTCCGAAGATTCAACAAATAAACAAAATAATCTGATGGCCATACCGAAAACTGAATATAAAAAATGTTTCGAGGATTAGATCAGGCGCCGTCATAAGTGTGTTTCAGTATATGGGGAGTACTTTAAAGGGGACAATATCGATTTTGATGAATAATCTTGTATTTTTAATTTTCTGAATAAATTCCAGGAACCTTTTGATCAAGGTAGTAAATGAAAACTTCAACGAAGGCTATTATATTGTGCATTAATTTGTGGAAGAGCAAAACTTTTTAGCTCTTTATGATTTTCAGAAGAATTCGTATATTAAAAGAAAAAAAATTATCTCGATTATCAAGATTTTGTGATCACATTCAAATGATCATTTAGGGGTTAACCTTTTTTGTGCATAGGGCACATCATTGTTTTGTAAACTTTGTTTCGTCTTCGACTCGCTCAAATGATTACGATATTGCAGAAGCTTCTTGCTTGATGTGCGGACTACAAGGAGGTGAGAATTACGTGGACACTTGTAGTAAATCCAATGTGGAAAGGCCTTCTTGAACACTTACTCCGAATACTTCCATTGGAAGCAGCTAAGCTGAATTCCCCAGAAACCGGGACACAGTTGCGAAATGAAATCAGCTGATATGATGCTGCTTGATTTGCAAGAGAAGTTGCGAGAATGCAGGAAAGTGCTCACGATTCCAAGATTTTTTGTACGATTCAAAATGAGACGCTGTTCGGGAGTTTCGTGTTTATAGATGTCTTCGGCAATATGGGAAAAGATTGGATTTACCTTCGAACATCATCAGTTACTGTACAGAGAACTGGCAGTCGTTGCCGAATCCGCAGATGGAAAGTCTTCAATGAAAGAGGAAATGAATGTTACTACTCATCTAACGAGTTCCGGAATCAGAATGTTCCGTTTTTTACTGGTTACATTTGCGGAGCCAAGAAACAGTTAGAATTCTACGCGTTTTTAGATGATGCTTCGGAGTTGGCATTAATCGACAATATCTGGCGAAAGACTTGGAAGTGGATGGCAAATCAAAGTCACTTTTTCTTTAAATGGACCGGTGGTACTAAACGATTTGATTTCGTTGTTGTTCGCGGATATTCTGGACTACCCGTATCTTTGCGAAGTTTCAGTCGCGTCGTACACAAACGTTTGTCCGCGTATCCTGATTGGATTTAAACACGCCAGAATAACATGTTCTAACCCTCCTCTTTGAAATAATATTCTGGTTGCGCGCTTGATTAGTGCATACACATACATAAGGTTAATACGTATAAAAACGCTGAGAGGGTTATTTGATCTTTCGATTTTTCACTTTTTTTAGTGTCAGCCCCGCAAAATTGGAATGGATGGTCCATGTCCCCCCCAATATTTCGGCAACAAGAATAATTATTGAAAATTTGGTGGAATATTCTATGATATGAAACTTCTATTACCCCCATAGTTCATCTCTTCAGTCTTCCATATTTTCTAACTAATTCACTAAAATTTTGGAGTTCTGATAATTCGAAATGATTGGATCCTCATATATTTGAACAGATAACCACAAGTAGGAAGGAGAAATATGGTTTGATTAGGTTGGAAGGGATGTAAAAAGTACCGCATGATATATTTTTTGTAGCTTTCTACATTAAATTCCTGTTTAATATCACACTACTCTTTGCTCTCGCTTAACAAAAAATCGTTGGAGAAATCGATGACCAGTGGCTGTATATTAAAAAATGTTGAATTCATATTGTATTCAATAGATTTGGCACATTTACTAGGTTCAATTCATCATGGAAATAAATAGAATTTACTTGTATCAAAAACCCACATATGAAGAAAAAAAACATAATTATCATGATAAACATCTTATCTTTTTTTCATATATCGGAACCTTTTTACTTTAAATTTTGAGGGAAGGATGCGGGTAATATAACTCGTGCATGATTTTTGTACCATATAGGCCTGTCCAGAAGCATGGGACCATGTTATTTGAAAAATGTTAATGAGAAGGTGTTTATACAACTAGTAGTATTGCACAATTTACAAGAGGTATTCGTGATAATAAAAGATGAGCATCCCGCAACTAAAAGACAAACAGTGCATTGTGGTGAGTATGGTCGACTGAATGTTGGTTTCAGATCCCGATTTTTTGTCGTGAGTACGACTTACTTTACTATGGGTGCCTTTTCATAATTTATTCTGTACAAGAATGGGTAGAACTTTATCGCGAATATCTCTTGATGTACTTAATCCAGCAACATAATTTTACTACAAGCTATCGGAATGATGATCAGGAATTTGTGATTAAATTTTCAACATCGTGAGATAACCATAAATATCTGAAAAACAAAGTTTTCTAAAACTTTTGGAAATAATGAAGAAAATTCCTCACGCTTGTTGCCTTTTTCGCATCGGGACGAGAGGTTTAAGGTAGTCAGGCACATATCAGTTCCGATTATCTACTGGACGAGCATAAAAGGTAAACTTTGATTGACAATCATTCATTTCTGGACTGGATGTCGAGGTGAGATTCTCCCACCAACATCAGTAAGAATAAACCAAGTATAAACCATTATTTTATCATAAAAAACTATACTGGCTATTTCATAATATTTAATTGTATGTCGAAATATTTAAGGGAACTAATCTGTACTTTAGTTTAGGTGTTTGTTTAAAATTAATTTAGTTTAGGGGTATTGTTTAAAATTTTAGTAAGAGAAAGCTCGCACAATTCACACAATCGATCAACTAATTGATATTCGGACGTATAAAGAAAGAGTGTTAGTTTTATTCGTATTCACGACATTCAGTTATGTCTCTGACATTAAACACCCGTACTTTTCTAATACGAAAGACTAACATTTAACTGATTTGTGGAAACAAGTTATTAGCAGACACAAGCCGATTAAGATGGAAATTCCGAAATATTGCATTTCAGCGAAGTAAAAATATACAAAACGTAATAATATTTACATGAATTTCAGATCCAATTGTGAAAAACAGCATGTAACCAATTCTGTCGACTTCATTCCATTGGTGATAATTTATTTCTCCTTTGTTAAGACAAGCGATTTCTCAGTCATCGCATATGGCGCTAAAAGAGCATTGCAGGTGATGCCATCTGCATGTTGCCTTATTTTTTTGCCAAACCTATTTACATCCTGTTGCAAGGGAAAGCGAAGCAAGATAACCATGTGCAACTTTCGGGAATTCAGTTCTGACGTGCAATAGCCGTTGGGTGTTGCGTCTCTTGCGTTTTTTTTTTCATTTAACGGGGCAACTAAATGAAAATTCGTTTTTAAACAGGGTTCTTGTACCAATAGTCATCCCATTAGTAGAGTCACCACATTAATTCTCGGGTAATGCGATTTGTTATAAAACTGGATACAATATCTTCACTTCGACTTTAAGCAGCATGTCACAGCATGATTCTTTTGACAAATGTATAGTGTGTACTGTTGTTATAGGAACGCAAAAATTTGAAACGAATGCTCCAATATCACTTTTCGTACCCTTGGAATCAATGCATTGTACTGAGATAGAAGACTTCACTTTTACTAATTGTTCAAATATATTAGATAAATGGTGGAGGTTTCGTGGTATGCTGGGGAGTTATGGAAAATCCGTTATTTTGCAGTTTTATTATTCATGAACCTTTTTGTTTTCAATCTCAAACTTACATCTACAGATATTTCAAAAAGAATTTTGATGCCTTCTTCGATTCCTGATATTGAAGAAAATTGATAATTTTATCTACCGTTTCGTAGCGTTTCCAGAATCGATTTGGGTTGAATTTCGGATGTGATTCGGTTCAAAGACATTATCTAGGATAATTTCTGTGAATATCCACATATAACATTTAACTTATAATTTTATCGAAGAAAATTCCAGATAACTTATTAATTTCATTATTTTAATGCCTGAATGCAAAAATTAGATGCAACTTAGTTTAAGAAGTCCGTTTAAAGTACGATTCAGATGCCGTCTCCTTCCGTCACTGTCACCAGAATGTCAGCATCCGACAAAATTAGTTTAAAGGACTATTCACACATACCCGGTCCGGTTCAGTGTCGGCACGACACCGTGCACGGATACTGATATTATTTCATTCGTTTTCTATGCGCACATTCACACCTAACCGGCACCGTGCCGTTTCAGTGCAGCTCGCCGTCAGTGTAACGTCCGTCCGGCAAATTCAAATTCGTCGCGATCGATATTTTTTTTATTTTCACTGAAGTCGGTATGTCACTGCATTTGCTGTGCCGGAACGGAAGCAGCAAGGAAACGGAACGAAAGGGTTCCGACAAAACAAGACTGACTGACGGCGCACTGAAGGCACTTTCACTGAACCGTCACGGAACTGAAATGTGTGAATAGTCCTTAACAGTGCGGTAAAATTTCATTTTCGATCGAATAATATAAGATGAAAATGAACTTTGTGACCGTTAGCGTATCCCTGCTAATTCATTTGACTTTTGCTGCCATTTTTAAGTGAAGCTCCCAGAATTCATCGTCAGTTAAATAATCTTACCTAGTCATGTGAAGTTTTGCTTGCTCAGTTTCAAGTGCCAAGTAGTATAGTTGCTTCATTGTATTCGCTCTTGGTAGTAAGCAGATTCGAACGAATAGAATTATAAATGGAGTAAAGTATTGGAAATGAAAACTGAAGGAGGAAACAATTAATTTATGTGTGTTCTGTGATTGATATTTCAGCTATCTGATTAGTCTTTCATCTATTATTTTGAACCAATTCGAATGTTTACATGAACCTCATTTGAAGCCCACTCTCACTTTATTGAAAGAGATATTTTGTTACTTCAAGAGATCAACTGACGGTAATTAAACTGAGCCTCGATTGAAGAGAAACGAGTGATGAACTGAATGCTGCTCGTTCGGGCCGTCAGCAAACATTGTGTGTGTCAGAGAGTGAAGTTTACAGTGCAATGGAGAGATCGTCAATGTGTTCCACATTCAGTTTCAATTGAATTGAATGAAGTTTTACTGCACTGGTCCTTAATACTTTCTTCACGGGAACGTTTATACGTGCCGGACGTCAAGGCATTCCGTAACGGTGACGTTGTGTGAATGTCTCCATACGAATGCATTCAACTAATTTTGACAAGTGCAAGTCACAACCATTTGATCTTCGTACCTGATCAATGACCCAACAGTTCAGTTCGCTCGTACATCTCAACCAAGTCAGTCGATAAACCAAAACCGCTTACGTTCGGGACAGAAGAAATCAAGTACAGTATTGTGTAGTGAACAATAGAACGATCTCGAAAGTGAGTGAACCAAACGAACAAAAGCTACCGCCGGTACGAAAGAATACAATTATTGTTGACTTCAGACAGTGCAAAATTCGACGTTCGATACGAGAACTCGAAGGTTTGCTTAAGGAGCAAATTCATCTTGACATTAAACGTGTGCCTTTACTTCAATGCAATAAGACCAATAATGTTGTTTATATCCAGTTCTATAAAGAGTTGGATGCAATTCAATTCGCTAAAGACAATAATAATGTGCACTATGTGGAGCATGAAAATATCAAGTACAACATTCCAGTATATATGGAAGATAGTGCTATAGAAGTGCGTGTACATGATCTACCCTCATGCGTCCCCGATCCTTATACTCGCGCAACTATGTCTCAATACGGAGAGATTCTCTCTATCGAAATAGAAAAGTGGAAAATTTTTTTCCCCGGTATTCTAAATGGCGTACGATTGTTACGCATGCGCTTGGGGAGGCCTATACCTTCTTATGTGACATTCGGTCAGGATACAAGAATACCGTGCAAATCACTTGTTACCTATGACAATCAGATGGCCACATGTCAATATTGCCAAAAAGCTGTTCACTACGGCAAGCCATGTGATAACCCGGACAAGGAGATAACTATACCAAAGGACAACGGTGCCTCCTTCACACCAACCCCAGTACACCTGTGACAGTCACCAACAACAGTGAAGCATCCCCTTCAACGAAACCATCCAACGTAACCCCTATAGAACAAAGTACACCAGCTGCAGTTAACAGCTTACCATCCAACCAACCAGCAACTGCAAACAATGTACAACAAGGCGCATCTACACCAACTAGCAACGAAATCAACAACAATACCACGGCAATGGATGACGAGACGAACCACGAACAAACTGCCCCTCAATCCTCGCAGGAGGAGAATGGAAGCTCCTCTCCCCCTAGAAAAAGGGTGACAACGAGATCCAATACAAAAAAATTTTTATCTGAAAACTCAGCTAAATCGGCCACGTAAAGCTTGTACGCAAATAGACCTAAATAAAATATCTTTTAAATAAAAAAATGACCCAACAGTTAACATAGATTTAGCAATAACCGAGAAAACTGCACGTTTTGTCGATTACTTGATCAATAGCTTAACAGTAACTTTCAAATAAGTCTTACATTGTTAAAATCGGTTCAACCATTTCTGAGAAAATTGAGTGGCAAAAATATATTCGAAAAGTGCACACACATATACATTTTCCGACCACGTCGAACTGAGTCGAATGGTTTATAACACTATGGGTCTCCGAGGCTCCGTTCGAAAGTCGGTTTATCCAGCAATTCTAATACCTTTCTATATAGAAAGGCGAAAAAATTCAACTGAAAAGAGGTGAGAAAGTGTGTGAAATTTCGTTGTCCACTTCTCGTTGCATTTCTAACCAATGCAAACGACCAGCAGCAGGATGATGCAATCGTTCTTGTTTGAAACAAAACTGGCTCTGTGAACGTCCTGCAGCAGAACTGCTTCCTATGCGGATTGATTCAATAATGAACTGAATTCTTGATACTGGAGTTGAGCTCTGGACCTGAATCAACCGGAATGATGCACTTGTTTTGCTAAAATGAACGAAATATACCATTAATACCCGTTACATTATAGTTAACGCAGGAATGTCGCTTTATTACATCAAAACCGTCGGCTTGGGTACGAGAGAGGGGTCATGAGTTTTCTTCTTTGATACTTGTTGATACCAAACATTTCAGAATTTATATTTATTTTTGGATTATTATTGTGATTATGTCATACAATTGAAAATGCTATCATAAATTGATGAACATATTTCTGATGGCATGTAGCAAAAATTATGTTGATCTCGGAGGGTCAATTGTGGAAAGACGCTTCTTAGTAAAGCGAGACAGCACTTCACAAATAGATGTAAATAAATGGAGACGCCATTTTTTTATATCAAGCGACCAGGAAGGAACGACCTTAATTCAGCATCAGTATGGATGGCGATCCATCCTGTTTTAACAAGAAGTTTACACCCGGTTTCTATACACAATTGCCATTATTGGTAAGTGTTTGAAAACGAACGATCAAACTACATATTTCGCAGTAATACAAAGGTAGGTATTACACAGGTAAAAATATTTACATCTATATTCATGCACATGTTTGGAGTAGGAAATTGAATTTAAAGTTACTTCTCAGATCTTTACTTTTCAATATACTTTGAAAGCAAAACTGGACGTAAATTAAAATATGTTGTATAATTCATTGAAAAATCAAGGCATTCTAATTTACTTTTATATCGATGATGGTTTTCAATCAAATTTTTGATTCAATTGATGTCTGTTTCAAAGTAGCATGGAATTACATGTCGTGTAAATTTCATTTTTTTTTCTGTGTAGGCTGTAGGTTTTCAGTGGCGCAATAGCGGTAGCTTCTAGTCAGTTGTAGTTTTTTTATTAATAATTTAATCGTCATGGACTAGGCGTGAGACAATCTTGGGATGCTTCAACAACTGACATATACGACAGCGAAATTTTTATTATAACGGTTTAGTTTTGGTTTAACTGAATGCCTGGCATTACTAAGACTACCACTTGATATATATTTTTCGTGCAAACGTCTCATTGGGTTTTATACCGGGAGCATTTCTGATATCCGATAAGTAGCCATGATAAAAAAAAACATTTAGGATAGCTAAACAATTTCATCGTGCAGGTGCGGATTTTAGTTATCAATGGTAAATAACTTTGTGAACCAGAACCCAACCAGAGAGAGTAAGAAGACGAATACTGCTGTGTTTCGAAGTTCTTGTACATTTAAAGCCTACAGATGCTAATTAGGGGGCTGGAGTCCACTAGAAGATTGATAGTACCTATTAGCTCTCTCCGGACTGTACCAGCCTAGATGCCGTGTGGAATCCGGCGGAAAAAATGAACCAAGAATAGATCCACTGGGTTCCTGCTTCCATGTCGTAAAAGGCGACAATTGCAGGAGTTTCTTTTTCCTTTCAGTTATCAGATATTCTCAATGTTTTACTTCTGATTACTCTATTTTACTAAATCATCTCTTTATTCAACCTATCAATTTCCGTCTAGCTTCGGAGAAAAGTTTTATTAGGAATGATTTCTTCTTCCATGTTATTGATTGTCTTTCAGGATTATAAAATGAATGATAAAAATCAATCATTGCGCATATCCGTTTATATTATAAAGTTAATAACAGAGATAACATACATCGGTATATTAAATACATAGTAAAAAACATTTGATATTAATATTTCAAACAGTAAATTAATATTTTTCTCGGTAGCCGGCTTCCCAGATCTACTAATATAATCAATTAATAATTTTAATAAATAATTAAAATAATAAAGCCGAAATAATAAAGAATCAAGACGCGTGTGAAATCTGTTGACCTTTGTTTGGTGAATTAAAATGATTTTATAATAACTGTTTAGAATATTTCAATGCAATGAATCAACTTTTTTGTCTAAATCCTATTCGCTCGTTTATTTTGTATCACGTAGTTTCATTTATAAAAATGTGCTTAATCCACCTAGCAGTGAGATGATACCTTTTTTTTCAATCCGCATGTGTTTTTTTGCATGACTAAAAAAACGCGAAAGGTAGATGCATAAACGAGTGACTGCATACTCGACAGCCGGCTGTCCGGAGTTTTGTCAATTTCGGAGATTGACTGTTTCGTGCATTATATTGCCAGCACAAAGTAACACATAAAACCATAATACTTTAAAACATTCTTGGTAGCCGGCTACCCAGAGCAATAAACACATGATAACATTATTAAAACATTTACTAACAAAGTATCCTCTCCTGTGATGCATGTGGGAATGCAGAGGATTCCTCGGTTCCTAGTAGTAGCAACATGCATCGAACTAACAATCCTTTCCCTCCCAAGTAGATCTGCATTCGGACGTGGCCGGCGTCGGTATTGATCAGCATGCATGGTTCAATACAGTTTGCACAGTGTGAAACAATGTGTTATTCCCAAACATGTTACTTCAAAAAATCATTTTGCAATCTCAATTGGTCCAGACCAATAACGGAGTAGCAACACACGGGCGGTCTCTAATGCTAATGCTAATGCTAATTTAAAGCCTACAGATGCTAATTATTCTTACTTATGTTAGAATCGATAGAAATTCATTAAAAGAAATCCAGTAGTAAAACGTGAAGCTTATCAGAACATGATTCCATTTTTATAGTTTACTTAGGAAACATGCTCAAATATAACTTTTCTTCAATTTCAACTCCTCCCCACACGAACAGATATATAGACCTTTTTTGTTTAGTCAAACTTCTGATTTTGACTTATATTAATCCATTAATATAACTTTTTTCTATAGTATCTCCAATCAAGCAATGTTTACTACCTCTAGTCAAAAAAAAGCGTAGAAATATTGGTTTATCGAAAAGAATATTGTATTATAAAAATTAACATATTTTTAACTGCCTCAAATTATTGTATATGACGCTGTTACATAGGATGGAAGTCCATTATTCAGTAGTTCAACTCATGTTTAGTTTGTACGAAAACAATAACCAATCATCATTATGATTAATGATTCAACCTGTTATTGCCAATATTGTCACTAGCCAAATCTCTAGTTCGTAGAAGGTGGGTCAGACTAGCAATGGCTATGGCTGCGGCAATACAATGCAGTGGAACGACGGTTGGTTGACGTCAATCAGCAGGGGAGGGTCTTTTTCTCACCGAAGTGTTCAATTCATATGCAACCGCCGTCTCGATTAGAGCAATCATAGTTTCTTAGAAGATGATCACGTTTTGTGAATGCCTTCCTTTAAAGCATAATTTATCGACAAGAGTGCTGCTCGGAAATTCAATATTTTATCATTCCCTTCTTTTCAAGCTTGATACTACTGCCGGACTTTCTTCCACTTCTTTTTATACCCACTGTTCGATTTTTTCCTTCATTCTTTTCATTTCCCTTTTTCTGTAGAATTTGAAAAAAATCTGAGCGCACCAGCTTTGTTCAGTCTGAAACGAAATATGTATCATTCATTTCATGTTCTCTTTGAATGTTCCTTCTCATGAAATTTTGAAGAAAAGGTATCCTGTCTATTGTTTATGCAAAAGCATGAGCGTTCTTTTCGTTCCCTCGATGTTTTAAAGAAGATACCTAAAAAATGTTCCATGTGTTGCCTACGGGGTTTGCTTTATGTATTTGTGTGTGACTGTGGAAGGTTGTTTCGTTTCAACAGGTCAAAATTAGTTTCTTTTTAGTAGTACTGCTTTAAATTTGGCGTTTGAGTTATCTTGAAAATTCTGTTCGCTGTAATGAACGCCGGACGATTAGAATCAATGGGAGCATATGCAGTTGAACATTGATTCAAAGTGATTGCACTTTTATATAGAATCACTGAATATGATTTGAGTAATACTTTAGAAATTTTTTTCAGAAATGTACTAAGTCTTGTCTGTTAAGAAAGAGCGTGTCCATCATAGCTTTCAAATGACAATTTTTTTTATCGGAAGAGGGAATCTCTGAGAACACACATCTTATAGGACGAAAAATGAACTATTCAGTGGCGGCTAAATACATTAAAAAGTCGGTATCGTTTGCCACAAAGTGGGTTCAACGATTTAAAGAGCCAAACATCGTCGATGACATTCCAAATCATGGTTCCAAACATTGGGACTGGCTCTGTACTGAATGGAAACAGGAAAAATGCATTGCGACACTTAACTTTCCTTCGCAATCGCCTGATGCAAATCCTATCAAAAACGTCTGAGCTTACATCAAACAGAAGCTCCATGGAAATGTGTTTATACTTGAAGAAGCTCTCTAGAAAAATTCGTCTTATTTGGATGGCACTTCCCCTCAAATCAGCCGAAAATTTAATGGAAAATATGTCTCGCAGATGCCAAGTAATTGGAATGTATTTAATTTACATACTAGTTAAAAACTATTACTAAATAACCCATTTAAAAATTATGTTTGACACTACTCGAGCGGCGAAATAACAGATCGGTTGAAAAGTTCGTATCGTTTCTATGAGAGGGCGCCACTAGAATTAAATCCATACCATTTTCAGTTAGTACCAACCTTCAAAAGATACGTGTATAAATTTGACAGCTGTCTGATTATTAGTTTGTGAGATATTGCATTTTGAGTGAAGCTACTTTTGTTATTGTGAAAAAAAATGGAAAAAAAGGAATTTCGTGTGTTGATGAAACACTACTTTTTGATGAAAAAAAGTGCCGCCGATACCAAAAAAGGGCTTGATGAGTGTTACCCAGACTCTGCACCGGGCGAAGCAACAATTCGTAAGTGGTTTGTAAAATTTCGTACTAGTCATATGAGCACCGAAGACGATGAACGCAGTGGACGTCCAAAAGAGGCTGTTACCGATGAAAACGTGAAAAAAATCCACAAAATGATTTTCAATGACCATAAAGTGAAGTTGATCGAGATAGCTGACACCCTAAAGATATCAAAGGAACGTGTTGGACATATTATTCACGAATATTTGGATATGAGAAAGCTTTGTGCAAAATGGGTGCCGCGTGAGCTCACAATCGATCAAAAACAACAACAAATTGATGATTCTGAGCAGTGTTCGGAGCTGTTATATCGAAATAAAACCGATTTTTTTCGTCGATATATAACAATGGACGAAACATGGCTCTATCACTTCACTCCGGAGTCCAATCGACAGTCAGCTGAGTGGACTGCACGCGATGAACCGAACCCAAAGCGTGGAAAGACTCAACAATCGGCCGGTAAGATTATGGCGTCTGTATTTTGGGATTCGCATGGTATAATTTTAATCGACTACCTTGAAAAGGGAAAAACCATCAACAGTGACTATTATATAGCGTTATTAGAGCGTTTGAAGGACGAAATTTAAAAAAAACGGCCTCATTTGAAGAAGAAAAAAGTTTTATTTCATCAAGACAATGCACCGTGTCACAAGTCGATGAAAACCATGCTGAAATTGAACGAATTGGGTTTTGAATTGCTCCCTCATCCACCGTATTCTCCAGATTTAGCCCCTAGTGACTTTTTCCAGTTCTCAGACCTCAAGAGAATGCTCGCTGGTAAAAAATTTAGAAATGAAAAGGGAATCGCTGAAACTGAGGCCTATTTTGAGGCAAAGGACAAATCGTACTACAAAAATGGTATCGAAAAGTTGGAAGATCGCTATAATCGCTGTATCGCCTCTGATGGCAATTATGTTGAATAATAAAAACGAATTTTGGCAAAAAAATGTGTGTTTCTATTAAACGATACGAACTTTTCAGCCGAACTGTTATACCCAAACGACTTGATATCAGATCTCATGAGCAGTAAAAAGCTCCGACAGTGACTGGAGATTTGGTGTCTTACGATTAGAAATGTCTTGTAGACTCCACTGATGACATCTAGTCTACAATCCCAAATGTAAACTACACTAAGGTCTCTTTTTACACGGGGGTTACGTACCGTGTTAAAAAAAAATCCGTGCAAAAGAATACCGTGTTAATTGCGAAAACCGTGGAAAATAATAATTCCAAAAACCGTAAATTTGATTATTTGTTTGTTTTGTTTTGGATAAAACGTAACTTTTGATAATTTGAAAGGGAAAAAAGCTTATTTTTTAACTCCCAAATTTATGCAAGGTGCACATAACTGTGGAAATGTAACTGTTATTTCACAATAGAAACAGAAATCTAAAAAAAACAGCCTGAGATTACGAGAAGGGTCCAGTCATACATGATTAAACACATTAGATGACAAATTAAAATTAGAACATTTAGGAAACGCATTGTACGATAAGCAAATTATTCTAAACGGCTTTAAATGACCTTCTGTATAATGCATTCAGTTTTCAAAAGAACGATAATACGTTCAATTAGAACCCATAAATACTTTCACTACAAAAAGACTTGAGAATAAGTTCTTTTCAATTCCGAAGTTGCGATGTATAATAAACACTAACGATCTTAACAGTAATTCTTAACTAAACTGAGTGGGAAGACATGGGTATTGGATGAAGATCTATGCACGCAGCGACAAAATCTAAAGGGAAGAAATTATAGAGATGATTATGGATCAAATTAGAAAAGGTATTCCGATTTCTGAGAGATGTAGGACTATTAAAAATCGATTTTGTCGCAGACATTTGTCAAAATTAGCCTTTAAAAACTGACGTGATGTTTTGTTTACTCGCTAAATCGATTTAGTGTATCATCTTGCATGTAAAAGTACCATTTGATCAGTGTAATAAACTATTATATGTATCGTTTGACGATATCTAGTAAAGTTAGTTTACGGTATTGGCTTATGCGGGATACCCTAAAGTTATTTTGAGTTTACGGACTTTTTTAAGTCTGACTGATGATATTTTAAATTTTAACCAGACAGCTTTGGTCATAGGGGGAATCAAGCAATCCAATTCAATTTAGATCCCAGACTAAAACTGTTTAACACTTTAATAAAATAAACCTTTATTAACTGTTCTTGGGAGCAAAATGACCCAATTTCTTCCTGAGCATAATGCCTCGGAATTCGCATTCAAGTTATCAAATTTGTTAATAATTGTGATCAATCTCACATCTGAAACATACCTTTCATGAAAAGATTTCAGTAATTCTGAACACAACTCCTTTTGCACTCGCCTATTGCCCGTTGTTGCTGTGCGTGTTATTCCGTTGACATATTTTGATACATTTTAATCCATTGTTGAAGATCATCCTGTCCCGAGTTGGCGATGGATAGGACGCTGGTCTTATAATCCAGTTGTCGTATGCTCGAGCCCAGACCTGGAAGGATCCGTATTGTCAATAGGATCGTAGCAACAGCTGTTGAAACAGAAGGTAAAGTTCCACAAACGGAATGTAAAACCAAGACTTTGCTTTAAAAATCATCCTGCCTATATGTCCAGATAAATGTACCACGCCTGAAGTAGAATGATATTTTATTTGCAGGCTTGTGCCCCCCTTTTCCTCTATACAATAGCCTGTCATTATGAAATTGATTACAGCCTAATGATAGATGTTTAATTCGAACTGCTCATCTGTATTAGCAACCTAACACTGAATCAATGCTATGTGAGAAATGCGGGTACGTTTTCCAGTATATGATAAGCAAAGATAACGGCCCATAACTCCCAAACTTCGGCTCCGATAGGCTTAGAAATTTCACAGAATATTCTTGAAACGTTGTTCGGTTTTTTAACGATATCAAACTAACTAGAGATTATAAGAGGAGAAAGAATATGAAATCATAGAGCCATAGTACTCAAGGAAGAGCAAGGATGTGAAGAATAAAGTGCGGAAAAGTGAGACGTGACAAGGGCCATTTAAGTAAGCAGAATCTAAACTTTTACCTTCTACCAGAGGAGTCGAACTTAGGCATCTTAGCGATACGAGTCATCCGAGTCTCTGATATGTCAGAAAGTAAAGGCAAAGGTCGTTTGCCATTTACTGTCCGAACCGACCGATTGACAATCTTCAACTGCTCATTCGGTTGAAGAATGTACGTCGACGACAACATCAACGTTCTCGTGATCCTGCTATGAAAAACATAGTTAAGGATTTAGAAAAAGAGATTAAACATAGATTTACTCTTTTGCGAAATGAAAATTTCGCTAAAAAAGTTGAACAAATTAAACCATATTCTAAACCTTTCTGGAAACAGCTATTTGATCTTCAAACTTGATCAATGGCCCGACAGTAGCTTTCAAACGAGCCTAAGTTTGTTAAAATCGGTTCAGCCATCTCTGAGAAAATTGAGCGGTAAAAATAGCTTCGAAAAGTGCACACACATACACACACAGACACTTTCCGATCTCGTCGAACTGAGTCGAATGGTATATAACACTATGGGTCTCCGAGGCTCCGTTCGAAAGTCGGGTTTTCCAGCAATTCTAATACCTTTCTATAGAGAAAGGCAAAACATTCTGCGATCAAGAATATGCGAATTTTTCGACACGCGTTTGTATCTCTCTCATAGTTTTTATGCGGCGTCTCTACCGATTTGTAGGTATAGACGCCGCTTAGTTCTTAATGGCGAAAAACTTTGCCCGTGATTGAAAAGATATTTTCAACAATGTTTTATCTGTCACGAAAAAATAAGATGAATCTCGAATCAAATACCAATACGCGATGACAAAAAAATTTCAGTCACTGCAAAAGAACTAACAATACACTAGCAGTAATAAATATTTACAGATAAAATATAATTCGTTACTTTTAGTTACTTTTTTGTTGTCGTATCACGAGGTAAATTAACACTGATGTCTAGAGCACTTCTATTACTACTAACTCGAAAATGTTTCAACTCTCTTAGAGTGGCACTTAACCCTATGAGGTTTCCTGTTCGCATGTTACAATCATACGAGCTACTAGGTATGACAAACCCACCAGAACATTGTTTTCTATGAACCAAGCGTTTCTTAACTTTATCTAAAACTGACACTACTAGACACAACTGACAAAAAATCGAATTATAAACAACCGGATTTACCTAATTTTCCTAAGGCATTCAGAAAAACAAGAGATATGAACTCAATATGGTTGTTAAATTTTCCAGTTGACGAATACCATTATCGAAATATTAAAAAAAAATTGCTTTTTTTCGTGACACGCTTCATTCCAACATGCTCTAGAAAAAATGAGCTTATGAGCTCTGATTACGGTTTTTGTGATCGTTTTGTCATTATTCTGTAACTATACACCAAATAAACTTATGAAATCAGAAAAACAATGGTACACAACCATGAGAACTCATTATTAAAATTTAGAACAACGCACTTTTGTTTCTTTAAAAAACTTGCTGGGTTGTGTACGAGACCGATCATAATGACATTAAAAATGCAATTTTGAAACTCGCTGATCAAAAGATTGAAATTTGACAAATAGGTAAATAATTATATTCTTTGTGTTTTTCCGAACTTCGGCTTTCGTTCATAATTAAAGATTTCTGTTCAATGAACTAAAAACGTGCAATCGATTATTTCAGAGACTGATAATCCAATTTTCACAAGCGTAGGCATAAATGAAAAGTCCTATAATCCTACCAAATTTCATACGGGAACGACTTCCGGTTCCGGAGTTGCAGACTGATAGATATAAAAAATTCATTTCCAGAAGTGTGTTTTGCTTTTCTCATACAGAAAGGTGATGCAATGTGTCATATGCCATTCGACTCAGTTCTTCGAGCGGAGCAATGTCTGTGTGTGTTTGTGTCAAATAATCTCACTAGGTTTTCTCGGAGATGGCTGTACCGTTTTTGACAAATGTAGATCGCGCTCTCATACGTAATTCTTGAATTTTATCCGGATCCGATTTCCGGTTCCGGAGGTACAGGGTAAAGTGTGTTAAATAATGTACACCGTTATTTGAATTGATGAAACAAAAAAACTAACTAAATCGATAGCCATTATCAGTTGGCAGCCAAACAAACCTGGAAGTACGTATAATAGTGAACCCACTTCGTTTTCTTAAGGATGACCTACGCGTGCAAAACACTGTTTTATTATGTATGTTATACTAGTTTATGCACAAACAATCCCTTGGTTTCTTTCAAAAATCAATTTCAAACATTTTTAATAGGATACCACAGTATTATATATAAGAAAGGCATAATTACACAACTAAGTGGATATAAACAACTTTTTTCAGATTCGACCAATGATCAAGTTCAAATGTGTTACTATTGACACATTCGGTTTCTGATATGTTACCGAATATGCAACTTGGGTACTGATACACGATTTGGTTAACTACCAGAATCAATCTGAATGAGTTTGTGTCAAAAATATGCCCGAACTCATGTCAAAAATTTTCTCTGGAAATTCATGTTTTAATGAGACTGTTTGAATGGAAAGAGAAAGGCATTATCACATCACTAGGTGGATTAAGAAGAGGATTTACTTCAAATTGAGAAAACCAAAAGAAGAAAATTAAGAAAATAACAATTCATCCATTAAAATGTGATTTTTTCATTACTTTCGAAATGAGTTTGTTCGGCAATGAATGCATGAAACTTGCTAAATAGAACAGATTTTAGATCGTCAGTATAGGACGATTCTGAAATTTTCAACTCTAAACAGCCTATAATTCCAAAACCGGGAGTCGGATTCGAATACA
The DNA here is from genome assembly GCF_030247185.1 of Malaya genurostris. NCBI lineage: Eukaryota > Metazoa > Arthropoda > Insecta > Diptera > Culicidae > Malaya > Malaya genurostris. The sequence continues at coordinate 193,365,765 of NC_080571.1, read as the reverse complement.
ATTCAACATCAATCTATAATATCACATGAACTTTTATTTGAATCTAAGTTGGTGAAAATTGGTGCAACCATTTCCGAGAAAATCGAGGACACATACATACGTAAGTATACAGAGAGAGACAATGATTTTTCGATCTCGACGAACTAAGTTGAATGGTATATGACATTCGGTCAAAAGAGAGAAAGACAGAAACATGCATTCAACGGTTTTTTACATAAAATTCATAATTCATTTTATATTCATATTTAAAAAAAATTAAACATTTCTACATCGCGTATTCATTCTATAGCGTCTAATAAGTTAGTCATAACAGTAAACGAAAAATAAAAGTTTCCTTCTTCGTCTGATGTTAAAATTAATACTCTGTTTGCAATGATTCTCAATCCAAAGTGGATGATTAGAGATGAAACCGTCCCAGTGATAAGTGCTCCCCGGTAATTTTCTGGAAGCCTTTCTAGAGATAAAATTGACATTTTGAACCATACCAATATGGAAACAAGGAAAAAATCCAAAAAATCTAACAATCAACAAATGGCTGATGTAAAACCAGATAAAAAAAAACGTGATTAATCCACCAAACAGTGAGATGATACCTTTTTTATCAATCCGCATGTGTTTTTTGTATGGATATTCTTCGGTGTTTTAGTTCTCATGACATTATTTTAAATATCATCATTTTAAACGGCAAATTGAGATTTTAATCACTTATTACCGTGTAATGTCGAAACTGCAAATCGGATCGAATTTCAATCTTAACGTGTGACAACCGATTGAACATTCCATAAGATGTCGAAGTAACTTCATCTTTAGAGTTTTTCGTCATTATTTATGGTACTTCCAGAGCCGGTATTCAGGAACTAGCATAACCCAAAATGATTCGTATGGACATAAATATATACGCCAAACAATTTACATCTTCTATATCGGTATGAGTTTCAAAAATTCATCATCCTGTAACTCCAGAATCGGATAACATTCACCATTTTTGTATGGGACCATAACCTCTAATTTAAATTTTTGTTTTTGAAGTGCGATTTGGCCTTTTTGAGAAAATGATTGAGCTTTGAAAAACGATTTGATACTGGAACCAGAATTCTAAAATCGGTGTAGCCGAAATCAGTTAAATTCGCCTGAGGAGTGTGTAGACATCTTTGAGAAATTGTAGTGCGAATTAAATTTTTTGGTACCTTCCGAATCGAAAACTGAATACCGCTTAAACTGAAATAAATTTATTTGGTAATCGACTATCCAAATCTGCTAACCCGATAAACCTGATTAATTTATGTGAAATCGACTTTTTTATACTAATCCCCCTGTATCTCCTAAACTGAAAGTCGGATCTGACTAAAAAGTAAGATGTTTTATAGCATTTTAAGATGTCTCATTTGAATCATAGATGGTTCTTAGATTTCATTTGAATCTTAGATCGGTTCAGCCATCTACGAGTAAAATGAGTTGCATTATTTTAATTTCGTTTCACATATCAGCCTGTGGTTCCGCAATCATAAGTCGGATCCAAACGTAATTCAGGAACCTTGATTGGGAGTATACCACTTTTCATATGAATCTGAGTTTGTAGAAAACGGTTTAGCCATCTCCGAGAAAATTGAGTGAAATTATTTGTCACACACGCATTTACTGATTTCGACGAACTGAGTCGAATGCTATAAGGAAGTTATGTTCTTCCAGCATTTATTACTGTAAGTAGTTCAAATCAAAATAATTATGGAATTACTTTCAACTCGAAAATGCTGCCATCATCTAGTTTACATGTCATACTTGAACGATTATGTTGGCAAAAACGAACCGTGCTAAAATTGGTCCGAGGCAAAATGCCATGAAAAAAGGTGATGTACACAGTATTTTTCGGACTTAGAAGCAACTGTATGTAACAGTATTAAAAATCGTGTTTCATTTGGTTCCGAAACAGCGCTTTATCATCAAACACGTAAAACTCCTACCACTGGAATAAGGCGAAAAGTCGTTTACACAAAAATATCGAAATCTCCTTTAAAAATGGACAGATTTTGACAATCTATGGCTTGTTGGAGAGCTATTACCGCGCGGAATCTAAGTTTAAAAACTCATTCTGTTTCCAAGGTCAATTGAGACAGATATTGTCAAAAAAAATTTGACATAACACTTCGTATAACTCAAAAAGTAAACATCCGATCTCGAAACCATTCAATAGCGTTCTGGGTGACGGAGAGATCTTTCATTTGCGACTAGTTTGATCAATATCGGTCCAGCTATCTCTGAGATCTCGACCTCTTTTTTGACAACACACATACACACACACACACACACACACACACACACACACACACACACACACACACACACACACACACACGCGGACATTTACTCAGTTCGTCGAGCTGAATCGATTGGTATATGAATCTCGGAAAATTTGCCATCCGCTACTGCGATTGAAATATCTTGTTGGTCGTGTCAGTGACGTATCTAGAGGGGGCGAAGGGGGCACTCGCCCCGGGTGCAACGCTTTTAGGGAGGTCGGAAAACCAAACCTTGGGTCTTTTTTTTGCTCGTCTTCGGTTATTTTTTGCTCACTAAATCAACGATGGGGGCGGTAAATCTTATTTTGACCTGGGCGCCAAATTTTCGCGATACGCCACTGGGTCGAGTTACGTTTATCTTGCAAGTTACATCACAAAAAATTATCACGACAAGTGTTGTGGTAGATCATTGATTGTCAGCCTAAGAATTACGCAGTAGTTAAAACCGACAGATCTGTTAGTATCTGTTAGTATTTGTATGGTGGGTTGCAGTATTGGTTAAAAATTTAACGAACAATAAAGTACATCATATGTAACTCGTATTGTTCATTCATATTCATCCGTCCATTTCTAAATTCTAGCATGGGTTAGTTCTTATTAATTCCTGCCTTGCTTCCGCTCACTTCGTCTGCATCCTGTCTGTTTATCTTTCACATTGCATTTCAACCCCACGCCAGGCGGACGGAAATGTGGTTCCTAAACCCTGGGCACCATATGACCGTGTCTCGCTTCTCCCACACTTCACATCACCGTTGCCATCACAAGCGTCGATAGTGTTGGCGTTGCATCGTCGTTGTCGTCGTCATTTTCGTTATTCGTTTTATCTTGCTGTGCAACGTTCCTTCAACGACGTTTCCTGCCACGATATTTCCAGCTTACGGCTTGATACTCTAGATGAGCTGGGCACATCTATCGTACACACGAAGCCTTTGCTTGGAATTTTATATTAAAGCTCATATTTCAGTCAAAAATTTCAAAAACAGCAAAGACCAGGAGTATAGAACACGAGCTGCTAACAAAAGAATGAACCAACAAATTTACAAGAAAGCGCTTTGATTCTATGGCGATTTTTATGTGGTAAGATCATTTTAAAGAGAAATAAACTATATAATGATAGCGATTTCAAATGATAAATGAAAGAAGTACGATATACTTACATTTTAGTTTGCATTTGGTAAATTTTTCTATCAAACCTGGGATTGTCTTGATTTACCAGTTTCGAGTATATATTAAACTTTAAACAGAATCGCTATTCTGGATCGACATAGAACGGCATAACTATCGCATGTCGGTGAAACAGGTAGGCTGTGCATATCGACGGATGAGAGCATCCGGCTATAGCCGTTGAAGTGTTCTACAAAGTGTGCTATGGAAAAGTGGGGTCCACGTAGCAGTTGATCGCCGTTCAGGCAGTCCGTTGTTGTTGAGCATCACCATCGTCATCATCATCATCATCTTGATCATTAATATCATCAAAGAATCGGAATATACGTAACATGTTGAATAAAATATGCATTAGTACGGGTTGATTTTCAATTATGCTGCGGTAATTTCTAAACTAAAAACATTTATTTTGAATGTTTATAGGTCTCCAACTTGCGTGTGTTTTTATCTAAATGTGAATTTCTACTTCATTTTCTATGTTCAAAACAAAATTCCGTCTTGGTTTGAGTACAAATAGACATGGTAAAAACAGAAGCCTTTCAAGAGCATTGAATTTTATCATTTCGCTAGGCAAAATATATTACCAGTCTCGAGGCGTTCAGGTATCATCCCGTACTCCAACCCACCTTAAAGTGCAGCATTAAAGCGGAGAGAACCTTTCGGCTTTGACATTCGCCACATTAAAGCCATCACGGTTGAATTTGCGGAGGGGATACGATAGCAGTGCAAGGGTGTATGAGCAGGAAACTCTGTCAATTTTCAACGATGCGTGACCACGCAATGTGCCGATGGCTGGACTGGTTTTGGGGTGGTAAATATAACCAGACCGTTGTGAAAAATCCCCAACAGGAAGGGGACCACTATCTGGGGTAAAAGTTTGATTGCACATACTGCTTCCCAATAGCGATAGTAAATTTGTACATCCACTTTGCATTACGGGTTTTGAACGTAACAAATGAATCACCCACATGCTAATATTGCTAGAGCAAGTTTTTTTTCTGCACTGTGGTCAGATTGGTCAAAATAGTCGAGCATTTCCAAACTTAATCTTTAGTCTGAATCTCGTGTTTCGAATGGCGACCCCTTGAAGGTACCCCAGAACTTCAACGCAGGTTCCTTAAAAACTTGACGTTATTTTCAAAGCAGCAGTATAGATACAGTGCTAGTAATGTACACTCACTCCGATATTTCGAAAACTTACGTTTCTCACCCCGATATGTTGCCTTTACGTTATTGAGCAGAGCGAGTGTACAGTGAACGATTCAGCAAGAATTCATTTCTATGCTTTCCATCAGGAGCCAAATAAATCCAATACATTATTTGGCGGAATCCTGCTCAGAAAGTAGTGATATTTTGAGGACGGCAAGGAATAGGATGGATTTTATGGTTTTTGATTGGATGTCCGGCGTAGCAAGTATTTTATTTTGTGGCCCAACCAGTGTGGCGCTGATAAATGTGGTTCGTGATAGTCGGCTCGCCGCATCAAGTATAATAATTTTTACCTACCTCTCAGTGTACTATGTGTATTGGAAACTTGTTTGGTAGAATGCACCATAAAGTATGAAATATCGAGCCGCTTTAATTTCTTGCTGGAAAATTATAAAACTTATTTGCGCGATGAGCTAAAATTTCTAAAGCAACTTGTCATTTATGAAATTCTTCGCTTGTGTTAGTGTGCATGGGCCTGTCGTATTCAAATTCAAGTCGGGGTTTGGTGCGCTAGTGTGGGATTACTCCTTGCCATCGCCATCCAGCCTATTTTGATGCTTACCCGACACGATGCCTTTACTCTCTTCGCCTTTATAGCGATAGCAAGTATGACGGTCTGGTTTTTCCTGTGTCTGCCTGGCGGTGTTTGCTTGCTATTGCAATAGTATGCCTACCTACCTTTCGTCCCGAACCGGCTTTTCTTTTTGCGCTTCTCACATTCTCACCCTCAGCGTCTTTCGGATCTTCTTGTTTCCTTGTTGTTGTCCTTCGTTCAACTTCCTTTTGAAGAGATAGGTACTTTTTGATCCCGAGTCTTTCGGTCAAACGGCCAGAATTTTCTCCTGGCATGGATATTCTCTAGTTTAACACAACTAAGCATACCTAGTTTCATGGAGCGGTTTCCGAATATGGAACCGATAACGGAATTGAGAGTCATGTGAATATTGAATAGAATTTTGAACTATGTTTCCAGCACACTAGAATCACTCCATAAGAATATGATTGTAGGATGTTTTCATAACTCTTGATGCTTAGGATAGTGACGTATTTTCGAAGATAGTCAAAATTCGTTAATTTTTTTATATTGAGCATTTGATACTTGATTAGACTCCTGCGAATTATTTTCATTTTCATTTCATATTCCCGCGATACACACATACAAAAAAGCCCACTATATGGAAACTAATGCATGGTTTAACTCTGAATTTACAGATTGCTGATTAACGCTGCAGATATTTAAGGACATTACTAATTTTCAAATGCTAAATGGACATTTTCGAAATTTACATTCTTGGTGCATTTGACTTTCATTTTTGCTCGCTAAAAAGCGATATTTTTTCACTGTCACTGCAACAGTTCGATTGCACAACCCTTTTAAAACCTGCCTAAAATTTCACCTGGAATCCCTTATGTAAACGGCATTTGACGGTTGTACTAATATTAATGTGTGATAATAAATTTTCTGTCAAAATTTTTTAAAGGATTAAAATTCATAACATTGACAATATATTGGGTTTACTTCCGGTGAATCTCTCAACGGGTGAGCACGTTGTATTGTGTTAGTGCGGTGAAAATTCAAGTATTTCGCGAGAAAGATTTTTATCCGTATTTTGGCGATTCGACGTAGTCACACAGCGAGATTTTCACTAGCAGTCCAGTGAAAAGAGAATCCGTTGGACTATAAACGAAAATTCACTGGCAATATAGCCTATGTTTCTGTACCATCCATCGGCGTCATCTCAAGTGAGATGGTCAACCAGAAGGTAGAAGAAAAAGAAGAATGATATATTGGGTTGCATCATATGACAGGTCTAAGTGAAACCAAATATAATATGTTTTTTTCTGTTTTGAAACTAAAAATCATTGAAATCATTTATTGCAGGAAAAGGAAGTGAAACGTTGTTTGGCACATGGTAGTAAAATAATTGGTTAAACAAATGACTGAAACGTATTAACAAATTTAAATTCAAATGAAAGTTCATTCTCACTTCCGATTTTGAAATCACATTTTTGATGCCCTTCTTGTACAGAAAAGCTATGCAAATACTGTGAAAACCGACTCTTTAAACGTGGTCCCGTAGACCAAGCATCATAGAACTCCTTTTTCTTTTGGCTGGCGTCACCTTACTTGAGAGGACGTCGATGTATGGCAAAACTACAAGCAAAAACCTCGCTATGTGGCGAAGTCGAATAGCTAAAGTACGGAGAAAAAATCTTTCTTCCTCACGAAATACTCGAACTAATACGACACGATACAATGTGCTCACTCGTTGATATTTTAACCGGAAGTCGTCATATATCATTCGACGCAGTTTGTCAAGATCGCAAAATGTCTGTGTGTGTACATTCGAGTGAGTATGTGACAATGTCACTCACTTTTCTCGGTTCGATGTTAATGAACTGAAATAAAAATGGAAATTCTTACGGTCCCATACAAAATTTCTGAAATTCATTCCTATCTGATTTTCGATTCAGGAATTTCATAGCTTTTTTTTTCAAAAAATGAAATGAATGTCACGCAATTTCGTAGGAGGTAAACCCATTCAGTTTCTGGTTTGATAGTTGATGGTCAAATCAACTCACTCTGATCAGACCAGTTTCCGGTTCAAGCTTTCGGAAACTCCTGAGTAGTCAGTGGTTAAAAGCTTCGTTCCGTTTTATTTTGCGGAGTACTTGACTAATAATCAACGAATTATGAGAAAATCGACAATATTTTCACCTCGGCTTTGACAATTGATCGATACTATTGTTATAACCACGTTGAAACTCGAAACAAATGCAACTATTTTCATCTTTCCCTTAGAGTTAATGAATCGAGTAGAGACAGCAGATCTCTTTCTAACTTATAGTTCAAGTATATAAGATGACAATTGGAGCTGAGATGAACGAGATCGTCATACTATCTTTGATTGTTTAGGTTTTCAAAGTCCGGTCCCAGAAGCGCCGAAGCAGGCTCCGGAAGGAAATTTTTCCGAGTTAAATTAATTATTTTCCATTAGCCTAGGCTTAAATTAATCCCTGATTGCATACTGTTGCTTTTTGACATCATACCAGTTTTCGTGAAATAGAATTCCAACAAATGAACTATTTCAACAATATTTTATTTCTTGGTACTGTCACTGTCTCGGTTGATGTGTATCAATAATTTATGCGAAGAACAGATTTTTTTTAATATTTTCCACATTTGAGTTAGTGGTGTCTCTAGTTTCATTTTTATCATATAGTGAAACTAGACATTCATAATGTTGAAAGAAATTTTTTTTTTTTTTTCATAAATACGTTTATTTCATAGGCAATATACATAAGTTTTTCTTCGCCGTGGCATCCACAATACATAGTAGTTTAAACCTAATACATTTCGAATATCATATTAGTATGTTGGTACTCATTAGTTAATCTAAACACTGTTTTTATCAAGCGAGTTGCTATTTTAATTACATTAAATAAAATACATTTATTTTGTACATGATCTTATAACTATTTCAGGATTGTTTGTATCAGTTCACCACTTATATTCAATATCCTATAGTTGGCTATTGGTTGAACTCATGGAAGAGAAAACAGTTTAACATAAAATAAAATTTAAATTGGAACTCCAATGGATTTAATGAAATGATAAAGAAGTTTCATGTATGGAAGGTCACGACAAGCAAGAATGTCGCGAACTGGGACATTGGATAGTCTACCTTGGGTACGCAAGGAATTTATTAGTTGAGATCTGACATCACGAAACTCCACGCATGTCCAAACAACATGGTCAATATCGCGGTAACCTTCGCCGCAAGCACAATGATTAGTCTCGGAAAGTCCAATTCGAAGGAGATGTGCATCTAACGTGTAGTGATTGGACATGAGTCTGGACATCACACGAATGAAATCTCTACTCACATCCAGTCCCCTGAACCATGCCTTTGTCGATATTTTAGGAATAATTGAGTGCATCCACCGACCCAGATCATCTTTATCCCAAGAAGCTTGCCAGCTGGCAAGTGTTCTTTGGCGAGACGCGCTATAGAATTCGTTGAAAGCAATCGGTCTCTCATAAATTTCACCCTCAATAGCACCACGTTTGGCTAAAATATCGGCTCTTTCATTGCCTGGAATGGAGCAATGAGCCGGAACCCAAACTATTGTGATTAGATAATTATTATTCAATATGTCGTTCAGACACTGTTTTATTTTACCCAAGAAAAACGGTTCATTTTTGCCAGCAGCGTTTGAGCGAATGGCTTCAATTGCACTCAGACTATCTGTGAAGAGGAAATAATGGTTTGGAGATAATGTGACGATTACATTCAAGCTATAATGAACTGCTGCTAACTCTGCTATATAAACAGATGCAGGTTCTTGAAGCTTGAATGAGGCCGAAACATTATTGTTGAACATACCAAACCCTGTCGCTTCTTCCATTCGCGATCCGTCCGTGTAAAACATTTTCTCAGAGTTAATATGCCTGAACTTACTTGAAAATATTTTTGGGATTTCCATAGAGCGTAGGTGGTCCGGGATTCCACGCACTTCGCGCTGCATGGATGTGTCGAAAAATAAATTTGAGTCAGGTACATTTAGGAGGCTGACACGGATAGGAATATATCTTTAGGGGTGGTTTCCTGTGACATATGGTTAAAATATACTGTCATGAATTTTGTTTGAGATCGAAGCTCGACTAGTCGTTCGAAATTATTAATTACCATGGGATTCAGCACATCACATCTTATTAGCAGGCGTGATGAAAGCTCCCAAAATCGATCTTTTAATGGAAGAACTCCCGCCAGAACTTCAAGACTCATTGTATGTGTCGAATGCATGCAGCCTAAAGCAATTCGCAAACAACGGTACTGAATTCGCTCAAGTTTGATAATATGAGAATTTGCAGCGGAACGAAAACAAACGCATCCATATTCCATCACTGAAAGTATCGTTGTCTGATACAATTTTATTAGATCTTGCGGATGAGCACCCCACCAAGACCCTGTTATTGTTCGAAGAAAATTTACTCTTTGTTGGCATTTCGTTATCAGATACCTAATGTGTCCTCCCCACGTGCATTTGGAATCAAACCACACCCCGAGGTATTTGAAAGTCAAAACCTGTTCGATTATTCTTCCCATCATATGAAGCTGAAGTTGCGCGGGATCATGCTTTTTTGAAAAGACGACCAGCTCTGTTTTCTCCGCAGAGAATTCGATACCAAGATGAACAGCCCAAACGGACAATTTATCTAAGGTATCTTGCAATGGTTTTTGCAGATCAATAGCTTTGGATCCAGTAACTGAAACCACGCCATCATCTGCCAATTGTCTTAGTGTACATGGGGTTACTAGACAGCTGTCAATGTCATTCACGTAAAAATTATAGAGGAGCGGACTGAGGCATGAGCCTTGCGGGAGACCCATGTAGCTAATTCTGATTGTTGCCAAATCGCCATGTGAAAAATGCATGCGTTTCTCTGACAAAAGGTTGTGCAAATAATTATTTATAACCGCTGGGAGTCCATGTTGGTGGAGCTTGTCTGAAAGAACATCAATGGAAACTGAATCAAATGCTCCTTTAATGTCTAAAAATACAGATGCCATTTGTTGCTTTTGAGCGAAGGCAATTTGGATGTCAGACGAAAGTAATGCAAGGCAATCATTCGTCCCTTTATTTCTACGGAAGCCAAACTGAGTATCTGACAACAAACCGTTCGTCTCGACCCAAGTGTCGAGACGTCGTAGAATAATTTTTTCGAACAATTTTCTGATGCAGGACAACATCGCAATGGGTCTATATGAGTTGTGATTGGAAGCTGGTTTCCCCGGCTTTTGAATGGCGATAACTTTCACTTGTCTCCAGTCAGGTGGAACAATATTTTGCTCAAGAAACTTGTTGAACAATTCCAACAAACGTCTTTTTGCGAGGTCGGGCAGATTCTTCACCAAGTTGAATTTAATTCTGTCCAATCCAGGAGCGTTATTGTTACAAGACATGAGTGCTATGGAAAATTCCATCATTGAAAAGGGGCTATCAATGGAATCATCATTTGAAGAAGACTCCCTAACAATGCTATGCGTAGGAACGGAATCTGGACAAACTTTCCTCGCAAAATCAAATATCCATCGATTCGAGTACTCCTCACTCTCATTTCCTACGTTACGATTCCTCATTCGTCTGGCCGTATTCCAAAGAGTGCTCATTGAGGTTTCTCTTGACAAACCTTCCACAAAATGTCTCCAATAGCTGCATTTCTTAACCCGAAGTATGTTCTTGTACTTGGTTTCTAAAACCAAGAATTTTTCAAAATTCTGAGGAGTTCCTCCTCCTCGTTTTAAAAACGTCTTGAAAGCATTTTGTTTCGCGTGTTTAGCATCTGAGCACTCTTTGTCCCACCAAGGATTTGGAGGTCTTCTGTTAGACGATGGACCAAGAAATCGTTTGGTTTGGGCTTGTTCTGCGGCCTCCAGAATCGAACAAACGAGGAAGTCATATTCTTCAAGTGGGGGAATCTCTTCCATTGAAGTTAAGACACTTGAAATATTACTTTGGTATTTAATCCAGTCAATATTTTTTGTCAAATCATATGGAATATTAACTGAATTAGCAATGCCTTTGTTACTGCTAATTGAGATGATGATTGGTAAATGATCGCTACCATGTAAATCAGGAAATACTTTCCAGGTGCAATCTAGTCGAATTGAAGTCGAACAAAGAGATAAATCTAATGCACTTGGACGTGCAGGAGGTCTTGGGAATGTTGAAAGAAATGAACTAAAACAAAAATGGTATCCATATAATGTGTTTTATTGTACAATCAAATTATTTTTTTACAGCTTGCTTTATATAAAATTTGAATTTATTTCATGCGTGACCGCATAACGTTGCCAATAGGCCGATTTTATAGGATTGTGAAGTAAATAGCAATGATTGCAGTCTTTTATTCATCGTTTCTGCTTTTTGTAAAGTACTTCAAAAAATATTTTTCATATCATGCATTTGAGGGTTAAATAAACACATGTAGCAGTCTTCAGTGTTACATAATGAAGAATTAAACTTTGATTATCAGATAGCTTTCATATAACTGCTGTTAAGAATGCCAAAATTAGTTTTGAAGACCCGGCGCCTTCCAGCAAAAACATCCGATCATATAATAAAGATTGTCGCTATACCAGCCTGAACCCGCCTGATGGTTTGTTTTTTAGAAGGGTGCGTCTTACTCATTTCAGACCTTCAGGGAGAAACACAAAGCTTCCCCCATGTGACTCTGGATGGCAATCCACTCCATCATCCAGTCATTCACTTGTAAGATACCCTGATGCACTCTCAGCCCCTCCCCGTTGTCGATATAATTGAGCATGATATAATATAATATAATATAATATAATATAATATAATATAATATAATATAATATAATATAATATAATATAATATAATATAATATAATATAATATAAAATAACATAATATAATATAATATAATATAATTTAATATAACATAATATAATGTAATATATTATGGTACACTATTAACATAATCAAATGCACATTGCACTTTAGGATAGGCTTAACCTTATAAGCCATTTCGCACTCTCTCATTCTGCTACTAACGCAGAAGACGATAGCAACTTAATGTTGAAAATCTCCCCCACCTGCGCACGGACCTGTGAGATTAGAACCTTAGTTTGTAAAAATCGGTTACATCATCTCTAAGGAAAGTGACTCAGTAATTTCAAATTGATTTTTTTACTAATCACCCTGTAAATCCGGAACCAGAAGTCGGATTTACATAATATTCCGGAACTTTGTATACTACAAGACCTTTCATTTTGCGTGAAGTATCGTGATGTCAGATCTCAACTAATAAATTCCTTGCGTACCCAAGGTAGACTATCCAATGTCCCCGTTCGCGACATTCTTGCTTGTCGTAACCTTCCTTTCATGAATCTTCTTTACCATTTTGTTAAGTCCATTGGAGTTTCAATTCATATTTTATTTTATGTTAGACTGTTCTCTCTTCCATGAGTTCAACCAATAGCCAGCTATCTTATATTAAATTAGTGATGAACTGATACAAACAAACTTGAAATAGTTATAAGATCATGTACAAAATGAATGTATTTTATTTAACGTAATTTATAATAGCAAATCGCTTGATAAAAACATTGTTTAGATTAACTAATGAATACCAAAATATAAATGATATGATATTCGAAATGTATTAGGTTTAAAGTACTATGCATTGTGGATGCCACGGCGAAGAAAAACTTATGTATATTGCCTATGAAATAAACGTATTTATGGAAAAAATATCTTTCATTTGAATCAAAGTTTGTTCAAATCGGTTCAGTCATCTATAATAAAAGTAAGTGATTATATTACTGATACTCATACTAAACGATAAAATGCTATATAACTGGACTAAACCAATGTAAATTTTCCTTTAAGTTACATAACCGATTTAGTTTTTTTTAATGATTCTAATAAAGTCGCTATTTCAGTAGAGTTTGAGGTTTACGTCTGCTTGGGGGTTTATGTTTAGCTGCTCGGTGGCAAAACAGTTCAACCACAGAGAACAGACATCCAAGCTAGTACAAACTTTTCAAAAAAGCTGTGTAAAGCATATGAGTAAAAATCTGTTAAATATCACCGTTGCGCATAACTTGATACGCATGAATTACCATTGTATGAAAGCTCGAACGCAAGAGCCCATAAGGGATTACTGGGCTGCTCGAAGCGCCTCTACAGGGAAATTGCTAGTTGCTGATTGCTCTCTTACAAGCCAGTTGTCGTATGTTCGAGCCCCGACCTGGAAGGGTTCTTAGTGTCAGTAGGATCCATAGTACTAGCCAGGCACGTGCGCAGGAATCATCCATGGGGGGGGGGGGTTTCAAGGGGAGAGGGGGTGTCCAAAAGGCGAAAAGGCGCCTCATCCACTATATTGACAATGTAAAACGAATTCTGACAGGCTCGTGCGCAGGAATCATTAAAGCGGGGGAGGGGGGGGAGAGTTTAAATTATGTCAGTTTATAAATTGATAAAAAATATGAATTGTCAAGTTATTTGCACTTTAATATGATAAGTACTCCATTGTTCATGAAACTTAATTTAAAAAAAATCTTCATGGAAGGGGGGGGGGGTGTTAAAACCCCCAACCCCCCCCCCTGCGCACGGGCCTGGTACTAGCCATGCAATGATTCTGTACACTAAGAATCGGCTGCAAAGTCTGTTGAAACAGAAAGGCCAAATTCCACAAAAGGAATGTAATGCCAATACTTTGCTTTTTGATGGCTTTTTAAAAAAAAATTTCACAGAATAAATACCAGATGGCGGCAATATTTTGATTTTCGACCCTTTTTATGCACTTTTAATTGGTAATAACTTTTTTAATTTTTTGTTTGTAAACTTTTTTGGACCACTATTCTTAGCTAGCAGTGCAACAGTGCGGTCAATGAAGTTTTCCATGTACATTTTAGAGATCTAGATAACTCGAAACAAGCCAAGTAATTTTGTCTATCTCTTGGCAAGCTACACATTGATCTCCTAAAACAAAAAACTAGGTAAAACTAAATTTCAATTGGTTATGGGTCCTGGTCTTACAAGCCAGTCGTCGTACGTTCGAGTCCCGATCTGGAAGAAATTTTAGTGTTATTAGTGTCGTAGGGTGCAAAGGTTTGGCTTTGAAGCCTGTTGCAACAGAAGGTTAAATGTCCCAATATAAATTTAATACAAAAGCGGTTCAACCCGAATAGGTTCTTTGTATAAAATTGATACAAATATCAACTTCAAAATAAAATTTAAAAAATATTTCGACTAGCGTTTTCGGCTCATGCTCTATTTTCACAAAATTAACGAACAAAAATTTTTAACAAAACTCTGTGACGTCACCGGAAGCCGCTACAAAAAAATGTCTCATATCGGTTCCTCTGTATTAAATTGATACAATTCATAAAGGCAGTATACAGCGTTACTGTACATGGACTATCAGATTCAGAACTATTTGAACTTGTTTCTGTATGCTTGCGTAACCGTTTAGCGGAAAATACACACACATATCTATTGGTTATGTGATAAATTTGTTAACAAAAATAAATGAACGATATGATCAATCCAACAGATTTCAACCAAACTTGGTACAGATACTCATTGCACTTGGAAAGTAAACATAAGAGAATTTTCATGTGAGTGGAAGGAGTAGCAAGTGTCCCTAACAGGGGGATTTTAGGTGAAACTGATCGAATTTTACAAAAATTGAAACTTCTTGACCAGTACAGATAATACTCTCGTCTCAGAGGAGTTTCTAGGAGTATTTCTAGGGGAAAGATGTAGCAAGTGTACCTCACAATGGGAGAAAGAGGTCTAAGGTCTAACTGATCTGCTTTTCCGTGAAAGGAGCATCTCACAAACACATAATTCTTACAAATCAAGGTTTTGGGTGTTCTCGTTACAGAAGAGAAGGGGAAGGGAGAGGTGTAATTTGGAATGTAGCTTAGGTGTCTAAGATGAAAATTATAGCGTGAAACAATATTTCTTGAAAATCACAGATACTTCTCAGAAGTGGTTATACATACTTAAATTTTCTTGCTGAATCTCGGCAAAAAATGCTGAGATTTGCACAGTCGGCAAAATGTATAAATACTGAGAATCTCGGCAATCCGGAATTTGTTAACTGTCAATTATTGCCGAAATTGTCAGCAGAAATTTTGCTGTCAACTCGACAAAGTTATTGGCACATTGTTGCAAAACTGAAATGTAGAGGCGCTGCTTGTTTAGAGATTACTTTCAGCTAGAGCTGTCAAATCGGTAGGAAAATTTTCAATTACTCCACCTTCTCGACGATTTCTTATAAAAACAGGTAAATTCATTTGATAAATCATAGTATAAGTTGAAGAAAAAGTTTTTACTCTGAGGTGGTAATGTTGATCTTAGTTCATTGTGCGAAATCTACCGTTTATTCAGAATGGAGCATTAAACTTGGTTTCATAAAATTTTTCAAATGCCTGGAAATAACAAATAAAGTATCCAAAATAAATAACACTCTATCGCTATACATTCTAGTACTCGAGAAATCAACATTACACTGATTTCTGCTTAAAAAAATGTTGATCGGAAAAAACCTAACCTTACCCAACTTCACATATTTCTGAAGATTTTCCATGTTTAATCGTAGTTTATACAAAAAAAAGGAGTAGTAATAACTTTGAAATCGATTTTCTTCTACTTCGAGTGTACTTTTTTGCTGATATTTATTTGTACTATTGAATAAACGATAAAAATGTTGCAAATTACAATTGCCGATATGAAAGTTTTCGAAGGAATCCTCCTTTTCTTGGTTCCATTTTTCATTGGCAGGTGTCGCTACCGGTAATTCATCTTTGCGACAATGTGCCAATCAGGATAGAATCATGAATTGCCGAGTCATGAGTAATTGGCACATTGTTGCAAAACTGAAATGTAGAGGCGCTGCTTGTTTAGAGATGATACTTTCAGCTAGAGCTGTCAAATCGGTAAGAAAATTTTCAATTACTCCACCTTCTCGACGATTTCTTATAAAAACAGGTAAATTCATTTGATAAATCATAGTATAAGTTGAAGAAAAAGTTTTTACTCTGAGGTGGAAATGTTGATCTTAGTTCATTGTGCGAAATCTACCGTTTATTCAGAATGGAGCATTAAACTTGGTTTCATAAAATTTTTCAAATGCCTGGAAATAACAAATAAAGTATCCAAAATAAATAACACTCTATCGCTATACATTCTAGTACTCGAGAAATCAACATTACACTGATTTCTGCTTAAAAAAATGTTGATCGGAAAAAACCTAACCTTACCCAACTTCACATATTTCTGAAGATTTTCCATGTTTAATCGTAGTTTATACAAAAAAAAGGAGTAGTAATAACTTTGACATCGATTTTCTTCTACTTCGAGTGTACTTTTTTGCTGATATTTATTTGTACTATTGAATAAACGATAAAAATGTTGCAAATTACAACTGCCGATATGAAAGTTTTCGAAGGAATCCTCCTTTTCTTGGTTCCATTTTTCATTGGCAGGTGTCGCTACCGGTAATTCATCTTTGCGACAATGTGCCAATCGTAAAAAGGAAAGATTTTTCTTTATTTTGGCATGAAATAATTGTCACAAAAGCTAATGTTGTTGAAAGGGGTATTTTATTGATGTTCATTTCATTTCAGCAAACAAAAAAGCGCATACACCAAAAAACATCACGGCAAGAGACAATTCCGTATAAAATGTTCATTTCGACCTAAGTAACAATGAGAGATTCTCTTTGTTTACTTTCTCTTTCGATTATTACGTTACTCTTAGCAATCCTTCTCTCCAATTATTTACCTTTAATAATAACTAAAGCTATCATCTTCATAACCGCACTGCAGAAATTACCGAAATTATTTCGCAACAATCGAAAAAGAAAGTAAGCAAAGAGAATCTCTCATTGTTACTTAAGTCGAAATGAACATTTTATACAAAATTGTTTCTAGTCCTCCTAAACACCTTTACCTGTAAATAAACGGATATTGTTAAATATATATATTAAATATACACACACACACACACACACACACATATATATATATATATATATATATATATATATATATATATATATATATATATATATATATATATATATATATATAAATATATATATATATATATATATATATATATATATATATATATATATATATATATATATATATATATATATATATATATATATATATATATATATATATATATATATATACATATATATATATATATATATATATATATATATATATATATATATATATATATATATATATATATATATATATATATATATATATATATGTGTGTGTGTGTGTGTATATTTAATATATATATTTAACAATATCCGTTTATTTACAGGTAAAGGTGTTTAGGAGGACTAGAAACAATTTTGTATAAAATGTTCATTTCGACTTAAGTAACAATGAGAGATTCTCTTTGCTTACTTTCTTTTTCGATTGTTGCGAAATAATTTCGGTAATTTCTGCAGTGCGGTTATGAAGATGATAGCTTTAGTTATTATTAAAGGTAAATAATTGGAGAGAAGGATTGCTAAGAGTAACGTAATAATCGAAAGAGAAAGTAAACAAAGAGAATCTCTCATTGTTACTTAGGTCGAAATGAACATTTTATACGGAATTGTCTCTTGCCGTGATGTTTTTTGGTGTATGCGCTTTTTTGTTTGCTGAAATGAAATGAACATCAATAAAATACCCCTTTCAACAACATTAGCTTTTGTGACAATTATTTCATGCCAAAATAAAGAAAAATCTTTCCTTTTTACGATTGGCACATTGTCGCAAAGATGAATTACCGGTAGCGACACCTGCCAATGAAAAATGGAACCAAGAAAAGGAGGATTCCTTCGAAAACTTTCATATCGGCAGTTGTAATTTGCAACATTTTTATCGTTTATTCAATAGTACAAATAAATATCAGCAAAAAAGTACACTCGAAGTAGAAGAAAATCGATGTCAAAGTTATTACTACTCCTTTTTTTTGTATAAACTACGATTAAACATGGAAAATCTTCAGAAATATGTGAAGTTGGGTAAGGTTAGGTTTTTTCCGATCAACATTTTTTTAAGCAGAAATCAGTGTAATGTTGATTTCTCGAGTACTAGAATGTATAGCGATAGAGTGTTATTTATTTTGGATACTTTATTTGTTATTTCCAGGCATTTGAAAAATTTTATGAAACCAAGTTTAATGCTCCATTCTGAATAAACGGTAGATTTCGCACAATGAACTAAGATCAACATTACCACCTCAGAGTAAAAACTTTTTCTTCAACTTATACTATGATTTATCAAATGAATTTACCTGTTTTTATAAGAAATCGTCGAGAAGGTGGAGTAATTGAAAATTTTCCTACCGATTTGACAGCTCTAGCTGAAAGTATCATCTCTAAACAAGCAGCGCCTCTACATTTCAGTTTTGCAACAATGTGCCAATTACTCATGACTCGGCAATTCATGATTCTATCCTGATTGGCACATTGTCGCAAAGATGAATTACCGGTAGCGACACCTGCCAATGAAAAATGGAACCAAGAAAAGGAGGATTCCTTCGAAAACTTTCATATCGGCAATTGTAATTTGCAACATTTTTATCGTTTATTCAATAGTACAAATAAATATCAGCAAAAAAGTACACTCGAAGTAGAAGAAAATCGATTTCAAAGTTATTACTACTCCTTTTTTTTGTATAAACTACGATTAAACATGGAAAATCTTCAGAAATATGTGAAGTTGGGTAAGGTTAGGTTTTTTCCGATCAACATTTTTTTAAGCAGAAATCAGTGTAATGTTGATTTCTCGAGTACTAGAATGTATAGCGATAGAGTGTTATTTATTTTGGATACTTTATTTGTTATTTCCAGGCATTTGAAAAATTTTATGAAACCAAGTTTAATGCTCCATTCTGAATAAACGGTAGATTTCGCACAATGAACTAAGATCAACATTACCACCTCAGAGTAAAAACTTTTTCTTCAACTTATACTATGATTTATCAAATGAATTTACCTGTTTTTATAAGAAATCGTCGAGAAGGTGGAGTAATTGAAAATTTTCCTACCGATTTGACAGCTCTAGCTGAAAGTAATCTCTAAACAAGCAGCGCCTCTACATTTCAGTTTTGCAACAATGTGCCAATAACTTTGTCGAGTTGACAGCAAAATTTCTGCTGACAATTTCGGCAATAATTGACAGTTAACAAATTCCGGATTGCCGAGATTCTCAGTATTTATACATTTTGCCGACTGTGCAAATCTCAGCATTTTTTGCCGAGATTCAGCAAGAAAATTTAAGTATGTATAACCACTTCTGAGAAGTATCTGTGATTTTCAAGAAATATTGTTTCACGCTATAATTTTCATCTTAGACACCTAAGCTACATTCCAAATTACACCTCTCCCTTCCCCTTCTCTTCTGTAACGAGAACACCCAAAACCTTGATTTGTAAGAATTATGTGTTTGTGAGATGCTCCTTTCACGGAAAAGCAGATCAGTTAGACCTTAGACCTCTTTCCCCCATTGTGAGGTACACTTGCTACATCTTTCCCCTAGAAATACTCCTAGAAACTCCTCTGAGACGAGAGTATTATCTGTACTGGTCAAGAAGTTTCAATTTTTGTAAAATTCGATCAGTTTCACCTAAAATCCCCCTGTTAGGGACACTTGCTACTCCTTCCACTCACATGAAAATTCTCTTATGTTTTACTTTCCAAGTGCAATGAGTATCTGTACCAAGTTTGGTTGAATCTGTTGGATTGATCATATCGTTCATTTATTTTTGTTAACAAATTTATCACATAACCAATAGATATGTGTGTGTATTTTCCGCTAAACGGTTACGCAAGCATACAGAAACAAGTTCAAATAGTTCTGAATCTGATAGTCCATGTACAGTAACGCTGTATACTGCCTTTATGAATTGTATCAATTTAATACAGAGGAACCGATATGAGACATTTTTTTGTAGCGGCTTCCGGTGACGTCACAGAGTTTTGTTAAAAATTTTTGTTCGTTAATTTTGTGAAAATAGAGCATGAGCCGAAAACGCTAGTCGAAATATTTTTTAAATTTTATTTTGAAGTTGATATTTGTATCAATTTTATACAAAGAACCTATTCGGGTTGAACCGCTTTTGTATTAAATTTATATTGGGACATTTAACCTTCTGTTGCAACAGGCTTCAAAGCCAAACCTTTGCACCCTACGACACTAATAACACTAAAATTTCTTCCAGATCGGGACTCGAACGTACGACGACTGGCTTGTAAGACCAGGACCCATAACCAATTGAAATTTAGTTTTTACCTAGTTTTTTGTTTTAGGAGATCAATGTGTAGCTTGCCAAGAGATAGACAAAATTACTTGGCTTGTTTCGAGTTATCTAGATCTCTAAAATGTACATGGAAAACTTCATTGACCGCACTGTTGCACTGCTAGCTAAGAATAGTGGTCCAAAAAAGTTTACAAACAAAAAATTAAAAAAGTTATTACCAATTAAAAGTGCATAAAAAGGGTCGAAAATCAAAATATTGCCGCCATCTGGTATTTATTCTGTGAAATTTTTTTTAAAAAGCCATCAAAAAGCAAAGTATTGGCATTACATTCCTA